>NW_020454716.1:480467-507356 GCF_003342845.1 Nothoprocta perdicaria
CTGGTGCAGCCCCTGCCCTCCTCTGGCACGGGCCTGTGCTCCCGCCTACCCCAGCTGGGCCCTTGCAGGCCTTCCAGCCCCTGCCGGTTGCTCCAAGCCCTGGCAGCGCGGCCGAGCCTGCCCATCAGTTTTCCATAAAAGCAGCAGGAAGAACGTGCTGCTGGTATGAGAAATAGCCTCTTTTTGTTGTTGCCTTTGTGAGTACAGGAAAGACCCCCTGCTGCTCACCGTTCCCTGTGAGTGAGCGCTGTCACTGCACACACTCCTGCCATTTCCTGCATCTGTTTCTTGTGYATCTCGTGTGCTTTGCTGCCGAGTTGTTGAGCTCCAAGCTAGCAGCCTGCTCTTTGGCCTCTGGCCTCCATGTCCATCCACATCACATCTGACACCTGCCTCCTTCCTCCTGGCTGCTGTGACAGCAGATCCTGAGCCAGCCCTGGCCTCATAAACATAGATCTCCTTGCTGTTACCCAGCCCTGTCAGGACGCGATAGTCCCCAGCATGGTCCAGGACACAAAGGAGAGCCAGTGACAGTGAGCAGGCTTCTTCTGAGGGTCTGCTATACAACTGGAGACATCAATACAGAAGTAGTGTTGCCTGAGGGCATGGGGTTACCTTGGAAGGACAAAGGGCAAAGAGGAAACCTGAAGGCTGCGCAGGAAGCAGGAGAGGGGAACAGTTAGACAAGAGCTAGAGAGCCTTGTCCGTGAGCTGAGGGGGAGAGAAGGGGCAGTACAGACACCACCCAACGCCTGTGCTATTCCCTGGGCATCCTCAGTAACCTTGGGAGAGGCTGCGCACGACTGTGGGCAGCCTGGCTGTTTCCGAGCGTGGGAGGAGCAGGAATGGCCACAGATGGAGAGGAGGAGAATCAGCCAGAACATCTTTTTCCTCTCAGTGGAGCAAAGGAAGGGCGCTCAGCAGGCAGGCCCCTTGCGCCGCCTGCGTGGCAGAAGTGTGTAAGGAGACACTCCAAATTTCCTATGCTTTCAGGTGTCAAGATAGAAAACTGTTTCCTTAGGTAGCATTAGCTTTTTTTTTTTTTTTTTTTTTTTTGGCTGTTTAGAGGAGATCTGCAGCATGAGGCTGTGGCGGCACTGAGCCCAACGCCAGCCGCCTGCGCCGTCGCCAACGCCGCAGGGACAGGGGCAGCAGGGGGCAGTGCCAGGAGGCCAGGGAAGCTGGAGGAAAGTGCTGCCCCTCTCCCTGGCAGCCCCGCTGGGCTGGCCCAGCAGAACAAGGGCAGGAGGCTSCTTGGAGGAGGAGCAGGAGGGCCTGTGTGGATGGGGCTCTCTTCCTGCCTCAGCCAATTGTTTTGGTTGCCACAAGGGGGGCTGATTCTCACCCACTCACTCAAAGAGGCACCGTTCAGGTTGTGATGGTGTATTTTTTCATCTTGGATTTCCTGCACTGGAAGTAACCTACAGTTTTCTTCTGCACAGATGCCATCCAGGGAGGAAGAATCCCTGTAAGTCCTGGAGAGCGGAGCAGGAGCGGAGGCCAACAAGGCTGATGCATCAGCAGATGTAGCTGCCATCCAAGCTAGCAGGGTAGGTAGAAATGGGAATGGCAGCAGTGCTAACGCCCACCAAAGGTCCAGAGGATGTTGTCCCCTCAGATAGTTTGAGTGACCAAACTAGCAGCCAACAAAGGAGCTCATTTCTTTCATAGACAAGCAGGAGTTAAGCAGGAGGTCGAACTCACAGAAGAAAAGGTGCTGCCTTGGAGAATWATAGCTCAGCTTGGTCTTGGGTGTCAGAATCGGCTCAGCTGCCAGCTGCAGCCCTGGCACAGGCCGCATGGGAGCTTAAAGCATTTTGGTGCTTTCTGTGGTTTTGAGCTTCTCTTTACTGAAGCATATTTTAAATCTGGAAATAAATAAACCAAAAATCAAGAGACCTATGTGGCAGGAAAGGGGAAGTRAAGAAGGGGAAGATGGCAATGCTGTAGTGAGGGCAACATCTTTTTTTTTTTCAAACCAGATCAGTAGGGTTCTGTTGCTTCTCGACTCCCTGAGCACTGATTCCCTCAGGGACTGTCCTCAGCACAGGAGCTGCTGTGGGGTCTAAGCCCGCAGGCCTCTCCTCCTGTTAGATGCAACTCCCCTGGGTTTTCCAGTGGACATGTGATTTTGTGTTCCCTGCGGGTCACCTTGCCCCATTTCCTAAGCCCAACTTCTCTAGTGAGGGGCCAGTTGTTGCTGCTGCTGCCCCCGAGGAGGAGGGAGCCTGCGCTAAGCGAGGACAGGGACCCTGCCAAGCAGCCCTAACACAGGGGCAAGCGGAGCCAGGCAAGCTGAGAACCCCCGGCTGAGTGGAGCCCTTGGACACGCACGGGTACGACAGAGTGCGGCAGCGCTGCTGAGCACATTACCCTGAGGGATTTACAAGGAGAGTAAATAGGTGGGCGCTGCAGGTGGCCCCTGTGGGCTCGGGGGGCGCAGGGCCACCAGTGAGACGCACAGAGATAGGAGAGGGGGAGTAGTGATCTTTAGGAGCTGCTTGGGCTGTAGTTGGGGGGGGGGGCCTGGAGCAGAAGTTGAGAGAAAGAGCCAGTGTGGTCACAGCTGGGGGCAGAGATTATTTTGGTGCCAACTTGCTGCTGAAAGCAAGAACAATAGAGAATGGGGAAGGGAAACGGTAGGGGAGGCAAAGGGAGGGAGTAAAAGACTCGCGAGAAGAATTCCAGCTAGCAGGATACAAAGGAAACACAAAACAGAGGAAGAGGGGATGGCAGGATCTATTAATAGCTGGGCACGATGAGGGTGCTGAGACCGAAGACAAAGTGTCATGGGGGTGAAGAGGTGCCAGTTGCTGTGCTGTGAGTGGAGACAGGAGCTCTCAAGCACAGCTGTAAACTGCTTAGAGAGACTGGTGACCTAGGAGCCTCTGCAGGCAGCTTTACTAGAGAAAAAAACAGGAGGACACAGCCAGGAACAGTGATGTGGGGCAGCTAAGGGCTGTGGGCCTGAAATTTGCTTTGAAGGAGTTCACTGTTTAGCCAAGACATTACAGTAGAAAACCAGATAATTGCCTCTGTCTGTGGTGTCTACACCCTCCTTGCTTTCCCCTGAACAAGAATTTGTTCACCTTGTACAGAAGCAGCCTCTCACGTTCATCTTGTTTTACTTTGCTCTTCTAAGAATCTAGGTAGCTTAGTTAATAGTTTCACTCCTTGTATTCCACATTTTCCAGCTGCTTTCCAACCTGGAACTGGGTGGCACTGTGGTATAACACTCGCAAGGCTTTTTTTTTCCTCCCTTGGTGAAAGGCACCTCTGAAGACACTCTTCTTTGTGCTGTGCAGCCCTCTCATTCCTGCTTGCTTTACAGTCTACCCTGCCATCCTCTAGTAGGTATTTTCCAACCACACTTCCATCGGCCACACTGGACTCTCTGACTGGCTTTTGGCTCAGGTTCAGCACTGTGGAACAGCCCTGCAGCCAGGCTTTATTGCAGCTACCCAAGAAGAATCATGCCCCCCCACTTTCCACATGGAACATTTAGGCCTATTTTCCAGCTTTCCTCACAAGTAGAGGGGAAAGTCTGCCCACAAACATACTCTAGCAGCTCTAGAAATGCAACTGAGGCACCTTCAGGTCAAGCACAGCCTGTACTTCAGTCAGGGGAACCTGCCCCAAGCTATAGCTTTGGTTTAGGCCTGCAAAAAGGGGCCAGGATAACTTGGAACAGCTCCAAGGGGCTGCAAAGGATTGCACCTGCCTCAGTGCTTCTTGCCAAGCTAACTGGCCACAACAGGGAAGCAGGGGATGGGGAAGTGGATAGAAAGGCAAGGGAAGCACCCAGAGCCCCCAGCTCCACACAGGGCTGTGTTATAGGCCCCAGGAGATGCTCACCACAGATCTCAGCTGCACAAGAGCACAGCTGGCCTGGGGGCTCTGCAGGCCCCAAGGTGCAGATTCTGTCTATGGGACAGAAACATGAACAAGTCAGTCAAGCAAGCTCAGCTTCTGCTTTGGGGAAGTGCCTTGTGATCTGCCATTGAAAATCTTCTACTTCCTTCTCCTAGAAAATACACAAGCAACAGAAAATCTACATTTTGGGCAGCACTTTAAGAACTCTCTTCCTGGAAGGTGTCAGAAGCAAATAATTATCTACCAGCACAGAATAACAACTTTTATGCAAGGAATACTTTTATTTCTTAAAAAATAGAAGAGGACTAGATAATGTTTTCACTGTTTCCAGTCAGGCACAGACACACTTATGTTTTTACAGAAGCAGTGGGGAAAGAAGAGGCTTTGCTGGCCTCCTGGAATTCAGGAACAGCAATTAGTTCATGGGTGTTCTGTCTCTGTGCATTCGTACACAAAGCAAAACTTTTAGCACGGTCTGTATGACAAATTTCAACCAGAGCCTTTGTTGTTAACAAAACTTCATTTGTTTCTATGAAAAAAAAAAAACTAAGCCTCCAGGCAGAGCTGTTTCTCTAATGTTAGGTGTTGCCCCTCACCTTCATAGTGGGTTCACCCCACAGGTTCTTTTACTAATCCATTTGATTCTGGGAGCCCAGACTAAGTGTCATCACAAAAATTCATGAGGTACAGTCCAGCTGAGCTTTTTTTCATTCTTGATCTGTTGGGTCCTGTCCATTACTTCAGTTGTTGGCACCTTAAAGGAATTTCTGGTGTGCAAACATTTAGGGGACTTCCTAACATAAGCTGCAGTATGTTTAAATGTCCCAGCCCATTATGATCTGGTGGTCATGTTTTCCTAGGACAAACAAGTCTGCCCAGACTTTGTCCTCTAGATTTTCAGGTTGTTTGTAGTGTAATCAAAGGTCCCATCTGCAGCACATTTCTATCCTCATAGCAGGTCCTGGCTACACCTAAATTAAGCCCCCACTACAGCCTAACCAGACCGGAACATTTTTAAGAGGACAAATCAAAGCCAAACGTCCCTGTTGCCCTTCGTATCTCCCTTCTAGTTTTTGCTGTTGACTATACAAAGGCTACTGTTAAAATTTGAAATATCCAGTCTAGCAAAGTACCTTTCTCTTTTCATTACAACACATAGCAGGTCATTCTATCCTTGACCGTTTTTYCCCCTGTTATCTCCAGAGCCTGGCAGGCTTTCTCCACATTCATGTGTATTAGAACAAAGCAGCAACAAATCATCTAGTTGTGGGTCAGCAGGTGGAACACATGCTGTTATTGTACTGCACTGCCCAAGCTTTGCCTGGGTATGGTTCTGGAAACYAGACCTTTAAATAATTCTCCAAGTGCTCATACACTGACATCTCAAATTGTAGCTTAAATGCTTCTTCAATGATTGGATCTGGAATAAGAGGTAAATTTAAAAGTATTTCTGGYTATTTTTAATCCATCTATTTCATTGTCACTTAGATCTTGGCCTTAACTGCCTTTTGTGAAAACATTCTTTGAGAAGTGACCTTACCACTTGAGCTGTGCGCTTGCTGTTTTTACTCCCTCACATTTGGAGGGAATGCTTTTGGAGGGATGCTTTTTAGCAAGACATTTCACTAGCTGAGGCATTTCTGCACTCTCACAGCACAGTGAAATAGCATTGGTCTCCAATCTTTCCCATGGAAGACTGCATTTCAATGCCTCCAGTGTGCTGTAAAAGGTTAACTCCTGCTCTGGCTGGCAGACRTGCAGCAGGAGAGTTGTGGCATGTTTTAATGTCCTAAAAGTGAACGGCTTTCAGCTCTGCCCCTCCTTGTCGGTCTCTACCTGTTAAACATAGATTTTGGTTTGTTAGCTGCTGCTGCAGTCATTCTTGCAGCTGCTTACATGATTCAGACGCTCACTTCTGTTTCTCCCCTTTTCCAAACAGGTCTGAGGCAGTTAGTGCCAGGGCCCTTGCCTGAGTTGGGAGGCCAAACGAAGCTCCTCGTACAAGCTAACCCTGTATAAGAACTTCACTAAAGAAAGCTACTCCAAGCTCACAGCACATCCAAACACAGCAGTCTCAACCACATAGAGTAAGTAGCCAGTTTTTAACTTACTGAGTTTTTACACCATATATAGATTAGTTTCCATTTCTTTCCTGCATCCTCCTTCCCTGATCCTGTATGAAGATGCTTGTCAGTCACAGACTCCTGACAGACTATGTTCGAGTACTCAGAGCACTAAGGTCAGGGCTCAACCCTGGCTCAGCAGCCTCAAGGCCTTTCAAGGGCAGAAAGAAAGGCCAGAGAAGCTTTGTGGGTCTTCCCTGAAAAAAGGCACTTCAGAATAACTGGGTCTAAGCATAGCTAAAGACAGTCAGATGAGAAGAAAGGTGACACTGTATAGCTAGTGCTGCACAGCCAGTACTCTCTACACCCTATTACTCTTCACTGGTGTGTAGCACTCTCCAAAGTGTGAAGTACATTTTTATTGTGAATAAGTAAAACCTGGAGGAAAAGGAAGAGGGTGTCTGTGCAGTGTTCCATTTCCCTTTAAGGCACAAGAGAGGTACAAACAAAATTACCTAGGAGCATCATAAAACCCAAGGCCTAGCGCTGCAGTCAGAAGAGGACAAGATGAGGCCACCTCTCCCTACTAGCCTTTGCTGTGTGTCAAGGCCTTGTCTATCTCATGGAATATTGTGTCGACTCCTGATCTGCAAGACTTTGCCCTCGCCCTGTCACGCAAGAGGGAAATCTTTCCTCTGTCCCCAACCAGGCAACTTCTTMATTCCATAATGTTTTCCCCATGAATTATCTGGATGGGGATGCACACACAGGTCCAGGGGAAGGAAGCCATACTGCAATAGCAGAGATTTCCCCCTTGCCCTGCATAGGGAAGTTTCCTTGAAAAGGAAGGTTGGGGACAGGGCAGACCTACCCCCAGTAAGTGAACATGCTTTGAAGCCAAGGAAGTTTCCTTTCATTGTTGTGAATGAAAAGATGTAGCACATAAGACGTAAGTATGGGACAAGAGGAGCTGTTCCTTTCCATACCCCTACACTCCTATAGTCCTCACAGGCAGAACAGTCTTTACTCATCCTTGTTTATTAGAAAAGCCCTAAAGGTCTAGGCATTTAAAATGAAGCATTGGTTACATGGAATACGTGCCCTCAGTCAGAGTCCAGAAGCCACTGCAT
Organism: Nothoprocta perdicaria; assembly: GCF_003342845.1. Classification (NCBI taxonomy): domain Eukaryota; kingdom Metazoa; phylum Chordata; class Aves; order Tinamiformes; family Tinamidae; genus Nothoprocta; species Nothoprocta perdicaria. The sequence continues at coordinate 487,534 of NW_020454716.1, forward strand.
GTACTGCAGAGGTGGACCATCCAGCAGTGACTTCAGCAGGAGATGCCAGTATGGGTATGAGACACCAACAGGGCACCAGCAATCATGAGCCAACTTTCTCAACGTAGTTAGCAGGATAGAGTCCAACCTGGCCTGTAAGAAGTCGGCCCTTGCACCAGCCCTGCTCATCTTCCTCGCTGATCTTCATTAGTTCTTCTCCTAAAAAAAAAAAATACAGTTGTTAGAAAGCAACCTCAGAAAAGGAAATGGCCTGCTTTGTTAGAAGGACTCCAGAACAAAACATCATATATACTCTGCCTTGTAACACCCTCAGTATCATGCTGTACAGTTTACAGCCATAATTACTGACCTCTTCAGTATCTATTCTCAGCAACACCCACTAAACCAGGGAACTTTGACCCTCACTGCTCTTGTCCAAAATCAGGAAACTTTGCTGCCAGCATTTCTCCCTCCCCACCCCCGCTTTCCTTCCCACAGAGGAAAGTATTTATAAACTAGAGGGATCAGAAGGCTCTTTGACATTTCTTTCTCAGTCAATCTACATATTTCTTCTGCAGCAAGTGGAAGGGCTTGCAAAAGACGGCTAAGCTCTACCTGTTAGGATCCAGGATGACTATTCCATGAACTCTGGCTTGGCCAGAGAGACATGGAATCAGCTCATTTCTCAGACAGTGTCCAAGAAAGGCTCTCAATCTCCCCAAATCTACTTTGAGAAAGGGCAGAAAGACTCCCTTCCCAAAGTTACACATTTCTAGATGGGGAGATCAGACARTATCAGGAGAGCAGACCCACCCTGCTAGCAGCTGAGAAAGGCATTTGCTGTCTACCTTAAGCCCTAGTGGTACATGCTGGTCAGAGCAGATTCAAAGGGGATGACTGACACTAATCAGTCATGCCTCCATTTAGCTGTTAGAGCTGCTGAGTGGCAAAAGAGCAAGGAATCATGTTCCAGAATAACAATATTGTAGAGTCTTTTAGAGCAATAAGTTAGTGAGAGTAAGTTGACTAGTATGGTAACACAGCAGCAAAGATGCTGGCCTGAAGTACTTTAAAAGAGGTGTATTTAACATGTATAGCACAGCAATACCATATAAGACAAAACAAGATTAGAGACACTCAAGATCCAGATGCCCTCTTGGTGATTGAAAGGTGGCCACATGCAAGCTGCACTTAAGTGAGGAAAGACCCTCCACTTTCATAGTAAGTTTTAAACAAGTTAAAACAAAGTTTGCATTTTTTCCCCAGTATAGTTCTGCCTTCATTCAAGCATGCCAGTCAGTTGAACTTCCCTTCCTCCTRCCACTCTGAGATGACCATCTTCTGGCTACCTTTAATGACAAGCCAGAGGGCTGCCTTTAATGACACCCTTTTTTGTGCTTTAGAGGAGAGGTGTCATTTTCCCCCTTGTGCCACAGGGAAAAGCATCTGATAAAGTTTTAGGATATATTGCAGAGTAAGAGCCTGGCAGGCAAGATGTTTCACCATATTCCCTTACACTGTGGCCAGGCAGTGTCTTTTATGGGCCCTCCCTGACTTGGTTTACAGATTCGACTTCCCAGAGTATCATCCACTTCAGACTAAATGGGGATGAGTCAAGCCAGGGAAAATAGATTTCAGTTGGAGGGGATATCCAGATCTTGGAGTGTTTCAATCATTCAGTGAGGCCAAGTGGGGACAGCAAGAGGTTAGTAAGAGATTAGTGCTTCTGTACCTGCTTTAAAGCTCAGCTCATCAGCCTCCTGTCCTGTGTAATCATACAGCGCTCGTACCCGTACACCTGGTACCTTTAAGTCCTCCTCATGCCCATTGGTATCCAAGTATTTCTTGGGAGTGTCCTCATCTGACCACTCCGAAATGTCTTCCTTCCCTCCGCTGTATACATGGAAGGAAAAAGGGGATAGGATGGTGGTTAGAAAAAGTGGACTAGTCTCACTCACCTGCTCCTGTACCATGCACAACCCTGACCCCCAGAGACTGCTAAGCCAAGGTGTAAGAGGCCAAACAGCCAAGGGAATGTGGACAGTGAGTAGACCCCAGATGTACTAGATTTGAAAGAATCAGTTGGAGCCCTGAAGGTTAGGAGGGCAATTCATTCTCACAGCTTCTGCACACACAGACGCTCCTCAGTATCATCCTAGCCCAGCAGATCATCTCAGAGCAGGCCAGTTCTAACTGGAGTGCTCAGGTACATCCACACCTTACTCCAGCACAGAATAAGAAAGATAGGAAAAGTCACAACTCTCATGCCAAACAGATGGGCCTGGAATGCCATTTGCTAAATCAAGAGCAAGAGCAGAGAGTGAGCAGCAGAGGACAGGCACCTAGAACCACCCCCAGAAACTGAAGAGGTGTATTCCATACTAACTTCACATGGGCTGATGCCCTCAGGCTGTCATAGAAGATGCTGTTCTGCTCCTCTTGATAGGAAAACCTGTAGATTGGCAAATAGGATCCCTGAATCCAGGCTGAAATTCCAGTCTGGAATATTTTAGTGGCCTTGAGACATCTTTAGATCCCCATTCTTTCCTGCCCAGGTTGCCTACATCAGAGCTGACCTTTTAATGCAGGATGGCAACTGACACAGTAGGACACAAGACTTCAGCTTCTTCCTACTCTCCAGCTTTCTCTGTGGCAAGGGAAGCAGCCATGTCCCTACTTGCCAGGTAGCACTCAGCCCCCACACTAGGGAAGAGTAATGCCTGTATTTAGTAAACTGTACTTAACTGGCACTACTGCCAGTTTCCAGCTCTCCTCCTTGACATGGAAGGAATTAGGAAACACCTGCCAGAACACAACATTAGACTGAACCAGGCCAGATCTCATCACTAGAAGGACCTTAATAACATCTGAGAGTGTACCTACTAGTGAGAAGATGCCTTGTCCACTTATCTACCAAGGGTTTTTGGGTGGCGTGGAAAGGACCATAGGCCTGAAAATGGAAGAGGTTAAGTTCACTCCTACCAATCTTACCCAATTTGTACTCTGGACAGAACTATRTTCTTCCTATCCTAATATCTCCCAGACTTCAGCCCTTACCCTCGCCTCGTCTGCAGAGGGGTCTGAGTGACAACCCCGTCCCGCGTAGGCAAAATGCTGGTCAGCGTCACATCGTCAGCCATCTTCCCACTCTTCTCTTTCTTGGTGATCGGCCGCTGTGTTTCAAGAGACCATTCCTATTGGGAAAATAATACTATGAAGCCACACAGATYCAAGGGCACAAGGTTTTTTTCTCCTATGACCAAGACAGAAGGAAGAAAAATGCAAGAACACCCACATATTTCAGCTGTGGCTGCTCAGTCAACCAGCCAGATAGCATTGCAGCACAGCAGGTTACTTTTATGAAATGCCACAGCACAGCAAGAGGGCCCTGCAAGGTTAGGGCTTTAAAGCTCTAAAGCCTGACTTCTGTTCCCTGCCCTTGCAGCTAGTTGGCTGGAGTAGTTGCTATTGGCAGATGGCTTACACCCACCCCTCTGCACACCAGGAGAGCTTTCAACATAAAGTTTCAGAAGAGACAAACACACCAAGCCCAGTGAGCAGAGACATTTCTTACAAACACAAGGTTAGCAATCCACCAGTTTCCATAAAGCAGCTAAGTGGCAAGGATGGTAGTTTAAACACTCTAGAATGATGAGCCAGTCACCTCAAACTGAGGCCAATTCATCACCATGCCTGGCCCATGCGTGTTGCGCCACCACTTCAGGTCCTCCTGGTTGTCTGCAGCCATGATGACTTGGTAGAGATCTCGATACAGTGCCTGGAAGCTACAAGCAGGAAGAGACAGATCCACTGTAAATAAGCTGTTCCCCAAAATCAGTGCAAAGGGAGAACCTAACTTCACACACAATTACACAAAGTCCCACAGAATTAAAGGTTATAGAGAACCCTTGAAAAACACCTTTCACTGGTAGAGAGGTTCAGGTGCTGGTGCAGGTTCAGGAACATCTCCTTAAAGAAGCACAGTCTCTTGCGCTCTGCTTCCTGGCAGCCCTCAAACACTTGCTCCATATCCTCCATGTAGCGAGGGTTGTAGCGGTTCAACTCCTCCAGCATCTTCTCATAGTGATCCTTGCACTGCATCAATCCAGGAAGAAAGCAGGAGTGAGACAGGTAGCCTTGAAGACAAACTAGTGGCCCTCCCCACCTTCCTGCATGGAATTGAAGAGCTTTCCCCTTCACTCCTAAACCAACACAGCATAGAAGGTTGCAAAAGGCATTTGCATTTCCCCCTCCAAATTTGGTGCCTCAACGCATTGCTCTCCTAGTGGCCTTGCAAGTTCCTCACCCCTTCTTACCCCTCCTCCTACAGTTCTCCCCTCCACACCTTTTCAGGAGGGCAGGCAAGCCAGTAGTTGGTGTTCAGCTGTGCAGCTCCCACTCCCTGCACCAAATCCCACACTTTTCCCCTTCATTTACTGATAACTGAGGTTCTAGCCAAACCAAAGGCAGCAATTCTTGCTGAAGCCCCATTGTAATTTACTAAAGGCACAGACAGTGATCCTGCATACACTACGTTTTCAGCAGGAGCTGCTGCTACCAGCAGCCTGTGCCTGCACAACACGCACCTTCTCCGCCTCCTGCGCGCACCGCTCCACGCGCTCCTGCAGCTTGCGCAGCTGCTCCTGGGACACGGACGGGTCTGCCTTGGCGTGGTTCTCCCGCGTGTGGGCTGTCTTCTCCTCTTTCCGGGCTGCGTGGTAGTTTTTCTTAGACGTCTCCACCTGCGGCAGGAGCGATGCAGAGACAAAGCCATGATCCTGACCCTGGGGATCCTCCATCCCCCAGAGAGGACACATTTCATGTCTTTGCTACAGCGAGCAGCAGTTGTTCCAGGACAATGCAATAGGAAAGGCCAATTTGGTATTTAACCAGCCATGCTCCCAGGGGTGGAGAAAGCCTTCCCCACCCCAAGGGCGGGGGGGTCTTTCAGCATTAACCTGCCATACAGACACTGCACCCGATACTGCTCTATCAGAGTTGTCCTACATTGCAGGGTAGCTACAGGGCCACCAAGACACCCCTTTCTCTAGCATCCTGTCACACTTCTTGTTTAGGAGCACTCACAATCAGGCAACCAGCTGGGCAGCCCTCACCACCCCCTCCCTCCCCATTCATGTGTTGCTTACATCTTTCAGCTTTTTCACCCAGGGTTTCTGGGCCTTGCGGAACCCATCCTCTGCCTCCTTAGTCTCCTTGAAGCCCCCAATCATCTGCTTGTGGTAGGACTCCTTCTGCCAGGCCTTGATCTTCTCCGAGTCTTCCCCAGCCAGGTGGTTCCGGACATCTAAGTGAATGTCACTGAGCTTGTCTGCAGCTGTCAGGAAGGCATGCCAGGCCTTCTCCAGAGTGCCATACTGGGGACCTACAGGAACAGCCATCGTGTTGGCCTCCTACCCACAGAGGAGAGCACCAGTTCTTGTCCTCCTACAAACTGACTTCCATGGTTTGGAGTTATTTCTTCCCTTCCACCATCACACAAGTCAGCACTGAGCATCTTCCAAACAGTCCCAACAGGCAGCATCTAGACTGACTGTTACAACTGTCTAAACAGGCAGTGCTTTYGGGCAGCCTTGGCTGCCCCTGGCAGTGCCAGGCAGCAGACAGTTCCCCCACACAGCTCTGGCCTGAGGCTCAGGCAGCAGTACCTGCTCATGCAGCAGCTTCTGCTTCACACACTAGTGGGCTCTTCAGGGCATTTGTTCCATTGTGCCCCATTATTTTGGGAAACACTGTCAGTTTATGAGTCCAGTGCCACTGAATCACAGCTTAAGTAGTTATTTTAGGATTGAAGGAGGGAAGGGAAACAGCCAAGCATCTTTAAAAGGGGATATCTGCAGTTTGATTCAACACTTGGACTGACCCAAAGGCTTGCCAGACTAAATGAATAGAGGTGTTTTTTTTGTTACCAAACACTGGCTCTCAAAGGAAATCAGAGGACTGGCTGCCAGAAGAAAGCAGCCAGAAAAACCTTTGTAAAAAACAGGAAATGCAGAAGAAAGCCACCTCCTTGAAAAGCAACCTGTCTCCCAAAGGAGCAACCTCACCCACTGAGGCACCATCCTCAAGGAACAGTGCTACTCCCACAGCCCTTACCCTTCTCCACATTGCTCCGCCACTTGCGGGACCACTCTGTTAGCTGCTGGGCATAGTTCTTCTCTATCTTGGCTCGCTCCTGGAAGCAGGAGATTAAGTCATTGCAGAGCCGGTATCCATCGTCCACACGCTTCACTGTCCGCCTGTAGTTTCCAGCCTGAAATGTAACACAGTTTCGTCAGTCCTGCTGTACAAACTCTCACATCCCTCTAGAGCAGGCAGCAGCAGGTCACTCAGTGCATAGCAAGGGAGCCTGAAACCAGCCCAGCAGCTGGGCTCTGATCCTCCTTGCAGGGCTCTCGCTGGAGGCMGAGCAGGAGGGAGCCAAGATGCTCCAGTTACCTCTCACCACTCAGTATCAGCTGAATAAGGAGCACAGCACCTGGGCAGGAAAGGGCAGCCTCCCCCRTGCAGCCACATACAACTTGTTACTGAACCTCCCCACAGTTCCTCCCTCCCTTCCACTTCCAGAGCAACCTGTCATCCAGTAACCTGAAACCTCACACCCTAATTCTATGAGTGGGAGGAAAGATGACATTCCTGCCTCCCTCACACCCTCATCCTTCCTTACCTCCCAGAAACTGCCCCCAGGAGCCTCCCCGCCAGCATCATCTTCTGATGACATTGCCCCTCTTCTCTTGCAGCAGAGAATTTTTGCAGATTTCAGTTAAACTGAAAAGAAAAAAAAAAAATATATTAACACAGCAGTATGAGCCTTTGCAGAGAACAGTTGTTTTACACCTGGAAGAGCCCAATTTACCATCCTGCAGGCAAGTATTAACATTGCTGCATCTCCAGCATTAAACCACTAGATACAGGAGAGGTGCTTAGGACAGAACTCCTTCCTCCCTGCAGAAGGATGGTCTCCTTGGCAGACCTAAAGCACTTTTGAAATGAACATTGTAGAAGACAACCTTGACACTCAGCTGTACMTATCTTGGGGATTTTGGTTAGTCCCACACCTTTCAGCAGCAGATACCTCTGCAGAGGTTCCTTTCTTAACCAAGGGTCTCAGGAAAATAGTAAAAGCTACAGAAACTGAAGTAGCTAAAGATATTTTAGTGTTTCAAGGCACATTTCAAGTAAGTCTTCTGTGAGAGAAGACTCCAGTTTCCCAGTATGAGTCAGGATTAAGGGATTACACCAAGTGACTGGAGAAAATGAGGCTGAGCAGTCAGCAGGCAGGCCCGGCCCAGCTGGGGAGGAGCCCTCTGAGCTGCCCACCAGCTGAGCTGGGGCTGGAGGCCCTAGGGAGAGCTGGGGGAGGCGCCGGGCCCAGGGCCCTGCAGCGCAGCCACCACCTTCACAGCAGCTCTGCCTGCAAACATCACCACAGAGCTCTTGCTTCCATTGCACCCAGGGCTCCCACTGGTTTGGGGCCAGGATCTAGGCTGGAAGGGGAGGTGCATCTCACCTGCTGCTGCCTCAGCTTCTGCTTCTTCCTCTGTATAAGTTCGGGCTGCTCTTTTGTTCCCAGCCTGGTGCAATACTAGGAATTCTCTGGAGAGAAGCTGAAAGATGCTCCTRCGATTGCATAGGCAGCAGAGAGGGAATAAGCTGCCCAGTATCACACACACAGGCCCCCCCACCCTAGGCAAGCCCGGGTTAATGCAGCATGTGTGTCCTCCACCGCTACTTCTCCTCTTGCACATTCCTGGTTATAAAAAGCTTCCCTCACACCCCAGAAAGGTATCTGCTCATTCTGCCAGCCCCCAGAGCGCACACAGCAGAGGGATGAAGATAAATTTAAGAGTCTCCATCTCCTGCAAATCCTTCTCAGCATGGGTGCCCAAACACAGGGTGCCCAAACACAGGGTGCCCAAACACAGGGTGCCCAAACACAGGGTGCCCAAACACAGGGTGCCACAGCTTCCTCCATTTCTAGAAACTGGCTCTGTTCCCCCAGCCTCCACGTGGAGTATGAGCAGTACATTAATGCCATTCCCTGTTCTTCTCCAGAGGCTCCAAGTGCTGAATACCACAGTCATAGGAACAAGTTGTTCAGCGAGAGGCGACACAGGCACACAAACCTTAAACCCTGAACCTCACCACCCACTCCACCAGCCATCCTCATTCCCACCCTTCATCCATCAGCAGGCTACAAAGTTATCTTACATGCCTCCAAGGCAAGCAGCTTTACTCRTGTCCCCAGAAACGACATACCTGCAAGCTGAAAGCCACTTTCACTGCCTGCTGCTCCTCAAAGTTCTGAGGTCTTCAGGCACCTCAAAATGCACTGGGGGAGACACACACAGGCACAGTTAGGCACGGGCACTTCTTCACAGGGATGCTGCCCATTCTGGCACATCCCTGTCCCAGGGCACGAATGAGGGTGTCCCCATCTGCCAGCTCCTAGGAGGGGCACCCTCTGATATAGCAGCTGCAGCCCCTGTGCCTCCTGAGGTGCCACGTTCCAGCACGTAGCAGAGATGCCAAATCCTTGTGTCACCAGATCCTGCCCCAGAGAGAGTTAAAATAGACCCGCTGGGGCRGCATGACGGCACCGGGCGGGAAAGGTAGCGTCACAACAGCTGAGCACGGGGAGCAGCTCCCAGCCTTCGGAAAGGTCTAAATTAGGCCCGTTCCCCAGGCACAGTGTGTGGGGCCCGGGCCCCCTCACCGAGCTGGGTCTGCTCTAGCAGCCCCCACTGCCTCCAGATACTGCTGCACTCACTTTTAGACCCAGCTGCCTTGGAGGAGACAGACATATTYCCTCTGGTCTCTTCTTGTTAAAGGTGACAAAGATTGACATACAAAGCAAACAAGTAAGCAGTTCTGCTTAAAATGTATGTTGTGGTAACAAGGCCCAAGTCCCTCCAGCACTGCCTGGTGGCATGTGGTGCTGCAACTTTGTCCCTTGGCCCTGTGAGCCATTTCCATCACAGTCAGAAATACTGCTCAGAACTCCTAATTTTACCATTATGTCACTGGTAACGGCCACCAACTTTCCAGAAGAGGAAATAAAAGGGCTTGCGGGGGCTAGGAGAGGGTGAGAAGAGCTCCGATTACCTCATATCCATTTCCCTGGAGATTTACTTGAAATGCAAAAAGGGTAAGAAAGCCCTTCTGCTCATTCAGCTGTACCCACCTGGCTGAGGTTGGGGGGTTAGGGCAACTGAAAGTTAATATAGCTGAGAGAACAGAAACAGCAAAACCTGGGAGGAAAGGAGATTTTTGGTTAGTTAAGACAGTTCTTGAAGAGAGGTGAGGAGAGGAGCAAGGAAAAGAATGGGGAGTGGGYTATTGCAGACAAACTAGTGACCTTTTCCTAGGGAAAGAGCTGGACACTCATGAGATTCAGGTCACTTGGTTAAAATGTTACAGCTCGTCATAAACCTTCACAACTTACCAGTGGTTAGCCAGTAAAAAAACCCATACTATACATTCCTGAAATTGCTAAGATTAACTCTTTACTTCCCACTCCCCTAAAAATGCTTTTAAGCAAAGGCAGATCTGCCTGGCAGAGCTTTCTGCTCCCTGTCCTCATGAAGAGGCAGACCAATTAGACGATCCACGAAGGCTGCAGCACCTTCAGTGCTGCCTCTCCCCCCCAACCCTTCCACACAGTTTTGCATGCATACACTTTTATCAGGAAACAACAAATCCCAAACGTGCCTTCTGGCTCTCGTGTCCAGTTCAAGCTGACTACACAGCACWGGAGTTTGGGGGTAAATGCAAGAGACTATTGGAGTGTGGTCATTCATTTGCGGAGCAGTCTTTTAAAATAGAACTCACATCTTCCAATCTGTTCTTTCTGCAGTTTACACATTAAATCTGAGCCAGGMCTATTTACTTTCCTCAGGAGTTACAAACCCAAATAACCCAAATACCATGGAGCTCTGCAGGCTGTGAAACACAGTAGCTGTGCTGGATACTGCATTAAGACCACAGGGCCTTATTGCCCACTGACCTTTGCAGACAGTGGCCAAAAGCAGCATCTTCCCTGGCTGGAGAACAGAGCAGGCACTCATGGTGCCTCCCTGCATGCTCTCCAAGCCTCCAACCATTTGTTGACAGAGGCTTCCTGAGCTGGATGCAGCATCCATGAATTCAGTAACCGTCAACGGATTTCTCCGTTAACTGGGATTTCTCCAATCCCCCTTTAGACCCATATGAATTTTCATTATTCAGAACACTGTATCAAAGCACCCTACAGCTTCAGGCTCTACGGGAATCAACAGAGCAGCAGTGTAGGAGAATTTGCAAGTTTAACTCCATGATCCGAGTAGCAACCAGTAAAGTACTTATTACCACAGCAATTGTACAGACTTTATAGAAGTCTAGAAAAATCTGCCCTGGTCAAAGCCAAAAGGTCAAAGAATGAGGAGGACCCTTTCAGCTGGGCTTTTTCTGGACCTCACACGCTCCATTAGCCCATGTCAGTCAGCAGCTCAAATTGGATCTGCACAGGCCCGCAGAAGGTGCTTCGTACTGCACACAGGGGCTGAAGAGCAGCTGCTGCTGTCACCCTGAGCCCAAGAGCAACAAACACATTGCCACTCCACCCCCTCATGCCTGGTTATTCCTGAAACATCRTATATAGCATGAACTGCCAAGAGGTTGGGAGCAGGGGAAAAGTTTAGGTTTGCCAGGAAAAGTGAATAGAGGATTATTATACATGCCAAGGTCTGGAGACTGTTTTGGGGCAAGGTAGAGATGACAGGAATACCTTGTCGACAGTTTAGTGCAGCAGGAACCACCATGTAATTCAGGAGGACTGGCACAGCCTGTACAGGGCAAGAAATAAAGCCAGAGTTGTTGGAAGTATGTGGGTCAAAACMAGGACTCTTTCCAATGTCACTGCTCCCTCTTAAGAGCAGGATATCCAACAAGTCAGACTTCAGGGCAGAGGGACTTCTATTTTTTCCTGCTTCCTCTTTCAGCTCTAGGAGTAAGAGTTACTTGAGCCTGGGCTGCAGTTGCTGCAAAGATGAGCTCYATCCACACCACAGAGGCATCACGACCACCAGCAACACTAGCTGTACAAGCTAAACATGCAAGTGGGATTTCTGCAGAGCTACAACCCCTCTTGCTATGGGTGCCAAGAGTATTTTCGCTTCCTACAGCCACCTTTTCTCGGGTTTTTGGGCCACAGCTGCTATCAACTCCCCAGTAGCTCCCCTGAACTGGCCCTTGGCCTGTCATTATGAGAAAGTGTTGCAATGGCTCATGACCATTTCACTGATACTGAGCTCCATTCTGGGAATGCCAAAGCACTTGCTACAGCAGAGTTGTGCCCACCTTTAATTAGCTTCCAGCAAACAAGACTCAAACACAGCCACAGGAGAAAACATGTGATACTTGGTCACTGTCACCCACATGGGCAGGGAGGAGTTTGCACAGATGGAGGTGTCTCATCTCTGTACAGTTTTTGCAGCCTTTTAATCATCAGGCCATGAGACAGTTTCATCCCCTTCACCCAACAACGCCACAGGGCTTGGGCAGAGTGGCTGGTGCTGGCAGACTCAAGCTCCCCAAAGACAGGGAAGAAAAAAGATGCCAGGAAGACTGACTGGCAAAGCACATCTCCCTTTTCCACAGGGCCAGGGGCTGCACTATGGGTGACCCAGCTCCACACCAGACCTTCTTAGACCCTACCACCACCTTCGGCCTCTCCAGCACATTGCTGATCCCGCCCAACTCCAGTCAGTGACACATCCCAGTCTGTAGTTTCCCTACTCGCTAACCAGTGCGACAGGCKAAAACCTGCAGACATGTATGATCCTGCAACATGGAAATTGTTGTTTGCACAGCACTAGTGCAGCAGGGTCCTGATCCACAATTGAGGCTTCTAGACACTCTAGCAACAGTCTCTCTTCCACAGATGTGAAGTCTTTCCCTAAGGCAGGCAAGCCACAGAGATCCTCTCCCATCTGTACCGCACTCCAGGACTTCCACGCTCCACATGCCCAGGGCATCACTTCTGTACATTGCTCGACTGCCTCCTGAGGCTCCTTGTGAACAATTATTTTAATAAGGTTGCCAAGAACAAGCCTCTGAACTCTGCAAGTGCTCAAAKAGCTGCTGCATACAGCCCTGCAGGGATTCCTCTGCAGAAACAGAGCACATGCACTGTGCCAGACAAGGCCTTCTGCCCAGCTCCTTTCCCAACTAGCACAGCAAGCAGTGGACACAGACAGAGCTCAGAAAAAGTTGAATATTTATCCAGTAACTAGGGCTTTGGTTGACAGGCATTTTTACTATGGAGCAATTCCTGTCTAGGCATTAAAAGCCAAGCTAAGCAGAGTTGCAATCAGGAATGGGACGCTGCTAGCTCATTTCCACCTTAAGACAAGAGTGCAACAGTGTGAGACTTCTGCAGCCCATTTGTTTGGTTCCCAAAGAGTCACCTTTCCTGTGGGCTAGGCAGTGCTGGAGGTACTGTTTCCACAGGGCTCTTCCTGCTTAGGTTGCAGATAAACATTTCAATCTAAGCAATCAAAGCATGCAGGACCACTGCCTTGCCTGCCCTCTTCCCTTACTCAGAGCAGATCTGAAAACACTGTTTTTCTGCTCATTTGTTGTCAGAAGGGAAGTGGATGGCCAGAGCCAGGAGGCACCACACAACACTAGCAGAGAGCAGTGGACAGGATTGCTGGTGGTGCAGCAGGGCTAGGAAGGTTCCTGATGCAGAGCATGAAACAGGGCAGAGGACAGGGCTTCCCTCCAGCCTCCTCACTGCTGCAGATGGACATTCAGTAGCTCTGAAGCAGTGACTAATGCCCCAGTATTTGTTCTCCATTAGTATTATATGGGAGCACTGATATTTACAGGAATACTCCTCTTTCCAAGAAGGGGGGCCAGTTCTCTGCAGCTGGAGTGCCAGGCAGCACAAAACTCTAAAGAGCCTGTGAACATGAAGTGACTTCTACCCAGCAAAAACATCTCAGAGATATTTATCCCATTGCTGCAGTCACGCCCTCAAGAGTCACCCAGCCAGGACAGGGACCAATATCCAGCATTTCCCAGCCGCTCCCTCGGGATCAGGGCCTGCCAGGCCTGCAGGAGAGATCTCAGCTGGGCTCTCTAGCTGGGCAGACAACAGGGACATCGGGCAGGACAGTAACTGCACATGGGGGTCGCTTCAGCCAGGTGTAGCCCCACAGGAGGAGCCGGTCTCCAGCACAGTGATTCTCCAGAGATCAAGTGGCTTCCCAACAGCCAGCAGCCTTCCCCATGGCTATACAGAAGCACTAAAACACAGATGAGATCCTCCTGCACTTAATGCTTCTCCTGAGCCTGTGGGCTACACACACCCTTGCTCTCCCCGGTCTAAGCAGTACTCTCTCCAGAGCTGAGGTTGAGCTAACGCCCTGCTGACAGGCATCCTCCTTCTGCCTTTACCCCAAGCTGKTTTTAAGTGAACAGGCAGAATGGAATACTTCTTACATTTATTAGCTTCAGGTTACTTCCCTGCCCAGTTGTTAGAGATCAGCCTGGAGAACAGGCTTCTGCCCTAACACCATTGCTGRTCTAAGGGTTAAGATTTCTGACCAAAATAGCTGTGCCAGGCAGAAAGTTTCACATAAATGGTGCTGTGCCAGAGCAAGTGTTGCAGAAACACAGCACCAACCTGGTCACCACAGCAGTTACTAGAGAACATAAATGAGGGAATGTGTTGAACTAATGTTTGTTAGTTTTTGTTCTTCTCAATTGTTCTACCTAGGGAAAAAAATGACTGTAAGCTCAAATACCCACACAGACCAGCACAGGGGAATCAGTGCTGTCAGCAGCTGGACGACAGTGCAGCAGCCTAGCAGGGCAACGGGCTCACTCAGTATACCCAACACTGTTGCAAGCAGCTTCAGGAGTGAGTGTCAGTCTGAATTTACCAGGCAGCTGTAACTAAGGGTGCMGGTAGCACAACCAGGGAGACATCCAAGTTACTAGGAACAGCAGTGTCCCTGCCTGCTTTCCTAGCTAAGAGCCCAGGTCCTGGGCCACACATCACTCACCTGTCCCCCTGCTCTCCCCTCTCGCACAGCAGGGCTTTAACCCCTGCAGGTGCAGGGCGCCTGCAGCCCTGGTCTGCAGAGCCTCCTCCCTTGCTTGCTGCATCCTACCTACCACGTCAGGGCCAGCTAATGAGCACCAAGCTTGGCAGCTACCTCACACAACCAAGTCACCTCACAAAGCAAGCTGTGTTGCAAAGCTATTCCTTCCTAAAGCCTCACTGAATCAGGTGTTTCAAACTAYCCTAATCCTCCTGAGCAGACAGCCTGTGCCATGTATGGACAGTTTTGCCAATACTGAATATGCATTTCACCTTGTCACAAGCTTTTGCGGTCAGTAACTCACCAAAACAAGATCCATAGTCCATCCTGAAACACAGTAGCCTCCAAGATATCACAATAGCAGGCTGAGCCAGCACACCTCCTCCCAGCTTGGAGTAAGGAAGTTTGCTTTGTTCCCATCTTTACTTGAACAGCAGTAATCCTAACAGGACAGAATGCCCTKGCCTGCCCACAGCAAAAGAGAACAACAACGCGCACAGGTTCTTGCCTCTTTTTTAAGCCACAGGAAACTGTTGTTAGCCTATGTCAATGGAACATTCTCCTTCTGTGATTGAGTCACCTTGTAACCCTCCAAGCAGGGATCAAGTTTACTTGAATACATTTACAAGTGTTAATGGAGCAGGCTGCAATCAAACCACCTTCAGAAGAGCCACAGCCCAATTGGCTCCATTCTAGCACTGCCCTGCTAGAGGCTGCACAGTAGCCAAGTGACTCCGACCTCTTCTGCCTCTCCTCCCATTCGGGAGGTAGTGTATTTTAAGTCAGCTGTACCTCTGCATACCTCGACACCAGAGCTTTTCAGTTTCATTTTACCAAAGCTTAGTTTCCATTACAATAGTTGTTTTCTGAAGGAGAGAGGGATGGAGTTATCAGGTATTTCCTCATTCACACCAACTGCATGACAAGCATAACCAGCCAGTTCTGAGCACTGCATTTCCTTATTTCTGGTCGCATCAAACAGGATTCTGCTTTCACCAGGCCAAACCTTATAGTTTACCAACAATGTTTGTGCGTGAACACCTTCTCCCAGGTATTCATGCAATGCAAATAAGAGCCCAAAAGAAGACTGTGCATCAGTGAGTCCCTGAAACTTATCCATTACCTGCACAGCTCCACACCCAAACAAGCTGTGGAAGGAAACAGAAGCTACTCTAAATGGAGAGCTGGATAAGATGGGACTGAGCTGTGGGACAACTCTTACACTAGGGAAGGGGAAAGATTGAGATGAGAAGCATCCCATTCAGTGCAGACCAGTGTGTGGTCTGTTCCTCCACCTTGAGGGTGACCAGGCTCTTTGTTCACTTCTTTCACTGGAGCTAGGTTTACTCAATTGCTTCCTCACAGGAAAAATCTAAACAACATAAAGAACATCTGCAAGGGTAAGGCAGAGTTCAGAGCTGTGTGAACCGGCAGGACTATGGACAGACTACAACACAGCCATTTTAGATGGCTGCAGTCTTTTCTGGAGCCAGGCATGTGARAAGAACAGAAGTTTTCTTCTGAGTGGGGAGAACATCTGGCAACTTAGATTCCCATCAGAGCATCTCCTAGTCTGAAAGAAGTTGAGCAGATCCAATCATTTTGACAGCACCCCATTCCTGAAGGAACCCATCTGCCTTTTTGACCTTTTCCCCAGAGACAGGCAGAGATAGCAAGGGTGAAGTGGGCAGCCATTAGGTACTGGCCTGCACTGACTTCCATACTTCACACGCTCTAASTACATTCAAGAGAGTCACACAAGAACTTGCATCTGCTTTCCAAGTGTCTACACAAACACTGCTTTTCACTATGAGTATGGCACCTTCAGCTCTCTTCAATTTCTGGATCTCAAGCTGAGGAACAGGACTATCAATAAGTACACTTCATATTTCAGGCTCCAAGAACAGACAAGAAACTGGGGTACTCAGCCCAAAAGGCTGAGAAGTTACACTACAGAAGTTACTATTTGGCATGACTGGAATGTCATTTGGTTTCTCACCCCATTGCCCAGAGCACAGCCCTTTTCTGATCTTCAGGGTCCAACTTGACAAGTGAGGAGAGAACACTGGGAAGCTTTTTTTAATTAAAAAGGTGAATAAGTATAAACAGATCAGTCCAGGGGGGTTATTTTCCCCTTGAGGACTTCCTGAACCAGCTCCTATCCCACAGGTCAAGAGACTTTGTTTGCACTGGTGCTCATCCTCCCCGAGCCTCCGCAGGGGCAGCAGTCCCTGCCTTCTCTCAGGAAGCACTTCCCGTTTTGGGTGCTGGCCTGGCTCACAGGCTCAGCCATCCCCATTTAGAAGATGACAGCACAGCACAGCTGTGCCAGACAGGCCCCAAGCTTCTGCCTCCAGGGACTTGTGCACATTGGCAGAGCACCCTCCAGCTTCACTGGAATCAACACCAGGCCTTTTCCCCCGTTTCCAGGCAGTGGAGCAAGCACTCAGTATAAGAAAGGGCAGGCTCAAAGCACCAAGAAGCAATAATAAATACCTAGAGTTAGTCAAGAAGTGAAATATACTGCAACTTCTCCCAGTCTCCATAAAGGCCAGTTGCCCTCGCCAGAGACAGGGAGCAAATCCAGTTCAGAGTTCCCTCCAGCTTGGCATGTATGGGAATGGCAGAGGCTGGCAAGGACAAAGAGGGAGAGAGGGAAGTGAGCACCACTAGATGATAGTCTGTAGGCAGCTGAAGAGGTTCACCCTGTTCAACAGCCCATAAAACACATACCATATCCTACAGACAGGAGACACRTGGGTTGGGCAGCTCATAGCTTTGAAAGATGAGGCCGGAGACTTCAAGCACCATCAGCTCCGGGCTGCCTGCAGCAGTTCTAACTCCCCTAGCCTGGGAAGTTTAATGCCAGTTCATGACAAAAAGGAGCCCCACCAGTCATCTACTAGGAGAACATGAAATGCTGCATGAGCCAAATGCCTCTGGATCCAGGCCCCAAAACCATGGGGATCCCTCATATGCCTGTTGAGCTACCTACAGGGGCCAGTGGTAGCTGCGACATTTAGTGCACACAAGTTCAGACCATGGGAAGCCTCAAGGGCTCCTTCCCATTGTGCAGAAAGGAGGAACCACCGCCGGCTGCAGTACAATTAGGATGCCAGTCACACGTGTTGCCTCACAGCACTGCCCAGCTCCAGCCCACAGCTCAGCCCGGAGGAGCTGGYGAAACTACTGCACCAGTCACCCAAACAGACCTGGATAATTGCAGCAGGGGACACAGCAGCTCTCTGCACTGGCAGTACACTTAGTGCTGGGACTGCTTGTGTCCAGTCCGGTGGCATGTGGATGTTAAATTACATAGTCACCATGCACATGTGAGAAGTAAAAAGCTGCAGCCTGAGCTGCTTCCTAACTTCTCAGAGGATGCAAAACTTTTCTTGCTCTTCAAAGAGCAGAATCCCAAGTTCTCCATGAAAACTCCCAGATAGAAAATGGTGACTATTGTTTCCCACCCACTAAGGCCTCTACAGCAGGATTCTACAGGCACATTTGTTTCATCTGACAATTCCGTATCATGTAGCACCATCTACACCCACTGGGCTAAGCAAGTAGTGATAAAATAGCTTGCTGGATCAGAAAGTCTGTTTTAAATAGATAAGAGTCCCTCAAAGGGCTGAACAGCTCTCATTATTTAGGCATTTCCCCATGAACTCTCACAGTTCGCCCAATTCCACATATCACCAAGCAGCTGTTGGGAGCAACAGAGGTCATTTAGTGGTGCTTTCCCTTCAAGGGCACAGTTTTTTCCACTCAGGCTGTGGACAGACACGATTAGCTTTCGAGGTCCCCAGTTCAATACCTGGACACGAGCCATCACACAAGCCAAAGTGTTCAAGCGACAACTGAACTATCTCTAGCTCTCAGAGGCCCAAGATAAAAAACACACAGTATTTACTGCCTCTGGAAATACCAACTAGTTCCTAATAGGAGCAGATCTTACCCTTGTGCCCAATTACCAAACTGAAAACAAATTATTCTCCCCACCCCCTCAAAAAAWAAAACAACAAACAAAAGAAAAACCTGTCACATTCTCCATTGTTGCAGTTGGCTGTAGATGTAAAAAAGGTTTTAAGCTTATGTTTGACCAGGAAGAGACTAGAAAAACCAGGCTAGTTCTTGTAGAGCCTACAGTAAAATAACTAAAAGCATCAGGTTTAGTTGAGTGAAAACATGAATTTGGAGTCACAGAAGTCAGGKTTTTAGGGCTTGGCTCTGCACAACCCATGCAGAAGTGACGTCTTAGCGCAGCACCAACACTCATCCATTCGCTGGGGTCCGAGAACGGCAGGAGCTTGGGCACACACCCGGCCAGYGCAGCCGCGTTACCCCTCTGTGCAGCCCGAGAGGGCGGCCTGCACCCGAGCAAGCGCAGGCTCGCCGGGAAGCTCACACACAGCAGTCGGAGGGAAAGGAAAAGCAAGGGAAGCAGTGCAGCACAGCAGACACTAAACAGGGAAGGCAGCAAACTGCCAGCCCAGCTGACACATTCATACCATCCCAAGCTGCCTTTGAAAGAAGAAATGAGTGTTTTGTGGGTTTTCTATGAGCTACTACGAGCTACAAGTTTCTATGAATGACAAGGCGCCAGGGGAGCAAAGCAGCCTGCACTTCACGCAGTGTGTCACACTTCACGGAAAGGTGAATCCTTCCCCAAAGGAATGTAGGCAGTTGTGCAATGCAGGGCAGAAGCTCCACAGCAACCCCACCCAGGGACCTGGCRGGAGGCGTTTCGGGACCCCATCATTTCAGCCCACGCAGGGCCCCGCYGCGCTCAGCTCCCATGACACACGGAGGTATTTGAGCCCTTATAGGGCTCAGCAACTCCATAGTGGCATTGGAATTCCAGGGTGGAGTGGGAGGCTCTGCTGGAGTTCGCAYTGCAATCAATTGCTGTGGATCAGGAATTCTCGTGCGCCAGTTCAGTTAGCAGGTGGTTACATGGAAGGAGAGGCTCATCTCCCTGTGCGAGCAGCGCAAAGCGCCACGCGGGCAAGGAGGCTTCCAGCGCCAAGGGAGAGGCGGCCGCGCTGCCCAGCACCCCGGCACCGGGGGGTCCTGCCCCCATTCCTGCAGGAGACCCAGTGTGTGCAGAACTGGAGCAGGCAGTGCAGAGTTGGCACCAAAAGCAGCAGAACTGGTTAACTCGCTTGGGCCACCCCAGCTTCACTTATTGATACTGCTGTGGAGACCGCGGACGCTGTGTCCTGCGCACGGGGACGAAACGATGGCTGTTCCCTCAAGCGCCGGGCACCGGAGCCCACCCGGGCCGGCCCACCCGCCGTGTTTACCAGCCCCGTGCCCTCCACCGCGGCAGGGGCGGCGCGGCCCCGAGACCGGGCAGGGCGGCGGGGGACACGGCGCCCAGCGCCCCGGCCCGCCCGGCCCCGGGAGCGGCCGAGGCGGCAGCGCCGCGGGCGGGGGGAAGGGGCCCCGCGCCCCCGCAGCGCGGAGGGGCCTGCGCGCCAGGGCCGGCTCCGCGCCCCGCGGCGGGAGGACGCGGCGCCCCCGGGCCGCCCCCACCGGCCGCTCGCCTCTCCTCTCCTCCTCCCTGCGAGCCGCCGCCGCCGCCGCTGCTGCTGCTGCCCCGCTCGCGGCCACCGGCCGAGCGGCGCCTCCCCCCGCCCCTTTCCATTAGGGAACTTTTCCCTCGGAGCCGCCAGCGCCCCGGGCGCGCTGCCCCCCCGCCTCCCGCTGGGAAGGGCGGCGGGGCCCGGCCCC
>NW_020454716.1:507552-510591 GCF_003342845.1 Nothoprocta perdicaria
TGTTTGTTTTTCCTGGGGAATCCCGGTGCCGGAGCGCCTCCCGCGGCGCCCGGCGCGGGGCGGGCCCGGCGGCGCCCCCGCCCCCGCCATGATCCAATTAACGGGCCCGGCCGGGCGCAGGTGGGATGGGGTCGTTCCGTGTTCGCGTTGTTCCCTCGGTTCCCTTTGAAAAACCTTTTTTTGTTTGTTTGTTTTTCCTGGGGAATCCCGGTGCCGGAGCCCCTCGGGTGGCGCCGGCCGCTCCCGGTGCTGGAGCGCGGCGGAGCTCCCGCAGCCCGGCCGGGCTCGGGCCGCGGTGGCGGGAGAGAGCGAGGGCCCGTCGGGAAGCGAGCTCAGCGCTCCTGCCTCTCCGAGTGCCGCATCCCTGCGCGCTGAGTTCCTGCGCTGGAAAGCGGGCGCTCGGAACCAGCCCGCTCGGCTTGCCCCGGCCCCGGTGCCCGGCTCGCTTGTGGCACGCGTGGGTGCCCGTGGGGAAGCGCCAGTTGCCGTGCTGGTGTTACAGGGGGTATCCTTCCAAAAAGCGCTGTGAGGTCCTTATCTGCTCTTAGAAAATAAGCAGGGTTGGAAGCACAAGTGTCAACTTCCCATTTGACTGGAGARAAACAAAAAAAAAGAGAGAAAACCAACCTCTTTCACATAGGTTTGCCCTAATTCAATTATTAAATCTATTACCAATTTTAATATACTGTATCCAGTATTTGTCTGTTCTTTTTCATAGTGATTTTGATATCGATAGCAAAGCATCTATGGTGGATTTTGCCAGTGCTGATTAAGCAGCGTGGGGACTGCGTGACGTGGCTGCCTTCAGCCTTTCCTATGCAGCTGGAATAGCTTAGGGAAAATGGATTGCTCAGGTAAACGAGGCGATTACAGCAGTGACATGTTGGTGTATTTTCCTGGTGCGTGGCAGCTTATTTGAGGTCGTGGGATAGAGGGAGGTCAGAGGATATTTACTCCCTCTTGTACCTCCTCCGGATTATACATTTTTTCCTACTTTTCAGTAGAGACCAGGCTTGTTTCCATGTGCAGGCCAAATTCACACCGCTGCCATGGCATTTGTCAGCAGTCACGCTAAAGTAGCCAAAACCCTTCCTGCTTTGGAAAAAGACCTGGCAACAAGGCGGCAAAATGCCTAATAGCATTACATATACCATCCAGTGGATGGTCTTAATTACCATATAGCTTTACCAGACATGGTGACAAGACTGTTACGATAGGGGACCATGCTCTGTCACCAAGGCAGGACTTCGCTAAAGCCGTAGGTCAGACAAAAGGCATTGTAAAAATACAGTTAATACCCGGCCCACCCATAATTACACTCCTCTGATTTTGCTGCATCTGTTACTATTATTGGGAGTGATGAGTATGACTGGAAGTACATTTAAGAACATTTTTCAAATTATTCTTTCCCTTGGCTGCTGGGTGTGTGTCCTCAGGACCAAAATAGCGATAGGGATCTGCGAAGCCGGGTCAGTGGGGTTCCCGTTGTGCCCAACTGGTGTGTTGTCCACTCTTCTCATCCCTAGTGAGTAATAATTACAGAAATATCTGGTGACTCTGTCTGTGGGGAAAGCAAACCTGGTGTTAGTAATGGATTAAGGTAAATAAATTAAAAAAAAAAAAAAAAAAAAGAAGATGGGCATGATATCTCAGAGGGGGAAATCCATGGGTTTCTGTTCACATTCTCTGTACAGGAAAACTCACCCTGGAGGAGAATGGATGGAATGGGAATAGGATCTTTGCTGGGTCAGAGCTTACAGGGTCAGAGTTTATTTTGAGATTAATGCATAGATCATGGAAATCAGAAGTCTTTCAATCCATTTGAGGATTGGGATGAGGGCCTACTTTTTTTTCTCAGTGATGTTAAGAATTATGTCACTTATTTGGAAATGTGTTGTTGTTTTCTGATGAGCTCCACAGATTCTACCTCATCCTCTGATGACGTGGGCAAACCTGTGGATGAAGGTGCTAATCACTGTCAAGAGAAGAAGCATATTTTTCCCTATTGTCTCCCGTCTTGGAAGTCAACCCTTCAAGGTTTTGGAGAGCTGAAGGTAAGTACTACTTCAAACTACAACTAATACAATTCCTTATTAATAACTTCTCAGAAGAATATTGTTTATTATGAGAAAATGCTTCATAAAACATTCAAATTTGCTAACCAGGTTGACWCATATGTTCAAAAGATGTTAAGCGGTGTCTGTCAGTTATGACCTATTCCATATTGTGATGCTTAGTCTTAGGATACCGGGAACTTGTTATAGTCCAGCAAAGCAGCTGGTTGGGATCTTCACGGTTTCTTTTAGTGTATTTTTCTGTGCATTTTCTACTACATGAGAAACTGTGTAGGTAATGATGGCAAAGAAAGGAAGAAGGGGAAAGAAAGCCCAGCCAGAAGGAGTGGTTGCATGCAGTTATTTTAGGGCCAGTGCTCCTAGGCAGCTGTGGGATGCCGAGGCCTCCCAGACTGCGGAGAGCCCTTGGCAGCCCATGGAGACGGCTCCCTGCAGGCCCCGCCGTGGGAGGGGGTGGCCGTGGCCAGCGACACTCACGGCCCGGTCACCTCGGGGCTCTTCGCCCGCCTCCTGGAGCACTTGGCCGTAGCGGGGCCCAGCAGTGTCCAGGGCAGCTTCCCGTGAATCAGAGATGCTTCCATGACCTGGGCTTCCTGGACTCTTCTAACTACCTTTAAACTGCGTGCGGCCATTCATTTATTTATTTCCCCGGTTGAGTTCCAACACAACTTAACACACAAGATATGTCACAAACCCGAAGGCTTGTGCGTTTTGAAGCAGGATCTTTTATCAGTTTATTTTGGTTGCTGCCTACCCCAACACGCAGCTCCAGTGTGCCAGATGGGCACAATTTAAAACAAATAAGTGGAAAGGAAGAAAGGGGTGAGACGAGCAGAGCTGCCTGGATAAATGGCAGCACGCGGCGGGGCGCGCAGCAGCGGTGCCCGAGGGGGGCGAGCGCAGGCCCCGCGCCGGGCCGCCATGGCGGGGGCGCCCGCGGCCTGCGGGGCCGCCGGGGAGGCGG
>NW_020454716.1:510911-533807 GCF_003342845.1 Nothoprocta perdicaria
GGCCCCGCGCAGCCCGGTGCGGGGTCCCCACGCGGGACACGCTCTCGCACGGAGTGCCCTCGCGGGGGCGGCTCTGCGGGCTGGAAACCGAGCAGCGCCCCGCAAGCACATCTGTCAAAACAGAGCGGCGCTTCGGGAGGCGTTYGCTTCCACCCGTGAACAGAGGAGCTTATTGAAGCCGCCGCAGGGCCCCAGTGCTCCAGCGGAGCACAACAAAAGGGCAGTGTCCCGCCGGCGGAAGAGGGCACAGGTATCATCACGGGGCTCTGGCCGCTGGGAATGCCTCGTCCCGTCCTCCTCCCCGTCTCCTAGCCAAAAGCGTGTGACAGTCATACCTCCCCTCCTGTTTGCTTTTAGTGGTCAGACAGCATGGCTCCAGAGAACCCGCCGAAGGACAGGAGGCCGGGCAGGACCCACGAGCATCCGCCAGAAGAGGCGAGATCAGCTGGGAAAAGGAAACGAGACTGTGAGGAACTAGAGAATGAGCCACTAGCAAAGAAGCTGTTTGTGAGAAAATCGTCCAAACCCCCGGAGAAAATTGGTAATACTTCCTCAGATTCTTGCACTTTTTGCCAAGCAGATTTACCCTGAATGACAGGCATTGACTGGCTGAAGGGGGATGATGCCAGCAAGCCTGCAGCCTGTTCAAACATGAGTACTTGGATTAAATATATTAAGAATTAAGGATTAAGCAATACACAGATGCATGTAGAGGTAGTACTCTATATGCAATTATCTAACAAGTGTACATGTGTGTGCAGGTTTGGTTTGAAAGTGGCCACCCCTTGCTAGATGCCTGCTCACTGAAGTGCCCATCTCAGCTCGTCCTCGCAGGGTGATTAAGTTCTGTGGAATTCCTGAATTACCCTGTGTCTGCTAGTCCTTGTAGCATGCTGTTTTTGTCATGTGATTCCTAACGGAGCTTCGTGATTGTAAGCTTTGTCTTGCAGCACACAGTCTAAACAGGCATTTCCACTTTTCTTTTTAATATATATATTCTGACCTTCCCTACCTTACGTGGGAAGGCTAAATCCTTTCTACGTCTATAATTAGATATTTACATTAGACTAAAGTCCACTAATCGCTTCTCCTCAGGTGCAGTTATTTTTCACTAGCATATAMCTTAGCAAAGTTCTCTTAAATGCTACTCAAGCATCTCTTAGCTTTTGTTTTTTTTTTCTTTTTTCTTTTTTTCCCCTCTCTCCTCTATGAGGAGAGGGAAGTGCATGAATTCTTAGATGTTGGAAAGATGACTGCTTTGCATTATCAGGAAAGCTGTATAGACCTCAGATAGACAAGTAATTGTTTTCATATTTCTACAGACATCACTTTTGATTCTGTATTTTGTTTAGGAAATCTCTAGAGTTAGAGTTCTTGCCTGTATTGCCTACACATGTTCAGTAACTTTTTAAGAATCTAGAATTTTTTTTTCTCTCCCAGAGATATGGATTGCACATTCCCTTTCTATTCCCATTCTCTGGTGTATGACTCCACGCTTCAGATCAGCTGACAGTGTGAATAATGAATGGAAGCAAGATACTCTCTTTAAAGGGAGTTTTGCTTATAAATAATTAGATAGAAATTGCAGATAATTAACACATCATCTACACTTAATTTAGCTACAAGATTTTCACTATAACTTTGTGGCCTGATTTTTAAATTTGGTGAGCAACTGCATTTCCCATAAGTTTCAGAGGGAGTTAAAAGTGGTCAGTACTTCAGGAAAATGAGGTTAAGCACATTTTTCCCTTATATCTTTTTTAAAAACAGGAAGTTTTTTGCATGTTTGCATTTGACCTTTTCCATTCTGTGTCCCAGTATAGTTTTTGTATACTTTGGAAAAAGTGATTCCCCCACCTCCGAGTAACATAAGTGAGATGAAGTTTCTTGCAGTCAAGAATATTTATTTTCTCAATTCAGAAAAGTCCCCAAGATGTTTCTTAACAAATTATCCTTCCTAACAGAACCAAATCTGAAAAAGTCATCACCTCCTAAAGAAAGAACTGGGGATGCTAACATGCTAACCCTTCTGTGGAAACAAGGAATTAGAACAGAGGTGTTTTTCTACCTATTTCAGCAGGTGTGACAAGTGCCCGCTATGCTGGTTCATGAACAAAGAAGTTTGGTGTCACACCAATGGATCTGTAGGCCACGATGTTGCATTAAAGAAAGATTTTCTCCATTTCCTCGTCACAAAGGATGATATATGTGTTTTGGTTCTATTTTTTAAGAAATGCTTCTTTCCCATTTGACATCTTTGTCCCCTGGGGTGTTATGGATCATTGCCGGTGGGGTGACTAGATCATAGACTCTGGACTGAACAGATTCAGTTTTCATGTAACGGTCCCTGAAGATCGAACTCGGAACATGAACAAAACATGAAGCAGGCTGTGGTCTCAGTAAAACTCACCCTGAACAGAAAGGTTTTCAGGCAATGAGGCGTCAGCAAGTCTATTATCCGAAGCAAACCTCGCGGTGCCGCAGGCGGCTGCATGGGCTGCAGCACGAGCACATGGAATATTCTGATTCACAAGCAGGCCTTTCAGTAACTGCATGGGGACTCCTGCATTGCTCTGCCTGGGGAATTTTCAGGTGTTGCTGTTCTGCTTGTCACAAGTCTGACCTTCCCTCTGCTACACGCAGGAGTTTACCCCCTCCTACGGCTCAATCCCAAATCACAGGGCTTCAGTGGCTTCGCTGTGTTTGGGTAGGAGCCGTTCAGGTCATGAGCTCTCCAAGAGAAGCAGCACTGTGATGTGTCTTTTGTTGCCTCTTGTTCTTTGTGATAAGATGAGAAGTGCAACAAGAGGAAGCCTGGGCAGAGCTCTGGCTGGCTGTGGGAAGCACTGGACTCCAGAGCAGGGCCTTTTGTACCTCAGATGTGTAAGAACCATTTTGAGTCTTTTCTYGTGACTGGACTTAGCAGCAAACACGATGGGTGTTGCTGTTGCTTATTGAATGCATGTGACAGGCATTGGCTCACTGAAGGTTTTGCCCCTTGTCTTTTTGGCAGGTTGGAGTAGAGGTGGATGTGTGATCAGAAATACCAGAGCCCTTTTGCATCAGCTGGAGAAGCAGTGCAGCATTGTCCATTACGTCTACCAGAACATGCTGGGAGGCTCCATCCGGGCACAGCTCAGGCAGGTGAGCAGTGTCTCCTTCCCRATCTGTTGGACATCTCATTTTTCTACAAAAGACATCTCGAACACAAGCAGGGACCTTGAAGGGGGCTTCAGGTTCTGCACACCACAGACGTGCGGTTTGTGGCTCAGAGCCTGACAAGCCTTCATGTTTCTTAATCCTGTGACGTGCAGATGCAAAGATCCTTTTCTCTTTCCATTGACATGGCCTCATCACCAAACATTTTATCCTCTGTTAATTCTGTGCTTCCTTGAGTTATATGAAGAGTTACTGCCCTCTCATTAAGGTGCTGTCCCATGCTTCTTTTGCACATTAATCTAACTGCTCTGCCTGATTGTTTTTGTACCTGCTTTACTTTGCTAATGATGCTAGTGTTGGTGTTGGCTTTTGTCATTTTCACAGAGATATTTCATCAAGCCCAGAATGTTTTGCTGGTTTTCAGTGACGTCTTCTTTCATTGGAAAAGTAACTTTTCTGTAACACTCATAGCTAAGAAGAAGGACCTGGGCTGATTTTATCTTCTAGGTGATTTAGCTATTTTAAACATCCAAATAATAATGAAACCTCCAAGCCCATCTAGCAATATCCATAGCTGATCTGAGTAACAATATGATCCTATTGTGGTTTCTTATTCCCTGTTTGAAATGTTTAATTCCTTTTCTCTTGTGCAAGCAGTTTGCATGGAGGACATAATATTATATCTCTGGATGATAACATTCTTGGGTACACAGTGCATTCATAGAAGGCCACCAGAGCCTTCTTCTGGAGGGAAGAGGCGTGTTCTCCTTCTCTGTTAATATTAATTATCCCGCCTATTTAGCTCAGCCCAAGAGGCTTGGCTTCCTGCACATTGTTGTAAGGGAGTTTTCTTCTCAGTTCTCTCTTGCTATTGCCCACTGTGGCTGACAGGGATTTGTTGAGTCCAGGCTGTTTTCCCTGGGACAGCATGTTCTCTTCATTCCACAGAGGAGCTTAGCGTTTCATGTGAATGCACTAATGCTGGTGGCAGTTAGGAATCACTGGCACTTGTTMTGCAGAAATGCCTTCAAATGTGCTGATTCTCTTCAGTTTTGTTACAGTGTCTGCAGCTGCCGTTCCTGCGTTCGCTCACCTCGTACCGCCTTTTCCGAACAGCAAGTCCCTTTGACAGGAGAGTGACTTGCCTGGAATGGCATCCGACACACCCCAGTACTGTAGCTGTTGGTTCCAAAGGTGGAGACATCATCCTTTGGGACTATGAAGTGCTTAATAAGACCTGCTTCATTAAAGGGGTAAGTCCCTGCGTGTGTGGAAT
This sequence comes from Nothoprocta perdicaria, assembly GCF_003342845.1. NCBI lineage: Eukaryota > Metazoa > Chordata > Aves > Tinamiformes > Tinamidae > Nothoprocta > Nothoprocta perdicaria. Next base: position 515,347 of record NW_020454716.1, read on the forward strand.
GGGTTGGAGGAGAAAACTGGAGCACCACCAAATGCTGCAGAGCAAAACTGGGAGCTGTGGCARGGAGCGTGTGAGGGTGCTGGGCTGCAGGGCAGAGCTCAGGTGCCACCAGCACCTCTGTCCCCGAGGCCTGGGCTGCTCCAGCCCCGAGGAGAACTGGGGCACACTGAGCGAGCTCAGAATGAGCAGTCCATGCTGTGTGGTTGGYGGGAGAATAATTCAGCAGCTGGTGAAATAGGTTTTTTTTTAAAGGGAAGCTAGAAATAAGTGTGCAGAGAGGGTTTGTCTGTTTTAGGTCTTGATCTTTCTCTGCTTTATTCTGTGACAGAGGAAGAAGTATTTGTCTAAGTGGGGAGAAACAAAGTCCCTTCATCTGAAGCAAGCCAGTGAAGTGGAACGAGTGATTTCTGTAGCTGGCATGCCCCCACATTGCTTCATTCAGTGATCACCTGATCATACTCCAACTTTTGCCCTCTTTCTAAAGTATCATAAACATACAGAGATTTATCCTCAAAAAAATTCCAGGGCCATCTTCGTTTTTTTTTGTTTGTTTGTTTGTTTGTTTTGGGGTTTTTTTTGTTTGTTTGTTTTTTCTTCTTTTCATAGATAGTGTGGTGCCTGCCAGCCAAGGAATACATTGCCTGGGGAGGGCAGCTGCCCACGCAGCTGTCATATGGGAAGACATAGTTGCCTTTGCCTCCTGAAGGGCTGTGATGCTTCACTGTTGGTGTGAAGGACCTAGCAGTGAATGCAGAGTTATAGAAGACACTTTCCTCCTTTTCCATCACTCAGTGGATTTTTCTTTTGTTCATCCCCTTCCTTGTAGATGGGAGCTGGAGGGACCATCACAGCAATGAAGTTTAACCCTTTTAACCCTAGTCAGCTGTACACATCGTCAGTGGCCGGCACTACCACTCTGCAGGATTTTAATGGCAATACTCTCCGGGTCTTCACCAGCACCGAGGACTGGGAGTAAGAAATACAATTTTTTGGGCCTCTGTGTCCTGCTGGCAGGAGCGGTGCAGAGAGAGAGAGAGAAAGAGAGAGAGAGAGAGAAATGTGTTTGATACGTGAGAGCGGGGCTTCCTCTCCTCCACATGCATCTCCTTTATCCTCTGGATTTCAGGGATGCTCTGTCTTGCAGGGAGTCTTGCTCTGCCTTCTTATTTTTCCCTGGAGCAGGATGGTGGGCTGGAGAGACCTTTACTTCCTTAAGGGGAGAGACTCTGATTTCTTTTTCCCCTTGTACATGGGGCGGTGGAGAATGCCAGTGGATTTCCTCACCTGTATTCTTACACATTCCGTGGCTCTGCATCCTGGGAACTGCCTAAGCTCCAGACCTGTTAGCAAGGCTGCTTGCTACCAGATGAGTTTCATAGGGCAGTTTATGGAGACCCCTCAGTGCTCACCACTGACTTGAAGTGATCCAAAGTGTCACCTCAATTCATTCCAGCTAACTTTTGGCACATGATCAAAGACCCTCAGTAATGAAAGGAAAGAGGAAATGAGTATCTATARGCAATTCTGGCCACTTGCTCAGAATCACCCCCTCAGAGTGCTGCTCTTTCAGTGACTCATGAGGAAACCTGAGCTTCTAAGTTACTTCAATTCAGGACTTAAAAGCAACTTAGATGAATCTGGACTAGTCTTCTCTTTCCTCTTTCAGTTTTCCCCACCTGCTCCTTTCCAGGAGCAGGTGGCCTGCTTGGCATCCAGACTGGCTGCTCCAACTGCAACCTTCTCATAGAGCAGAAAGGGGAATCCCAACAGTGCTCAGGTGACTGGTCAGATGAGCAGGGAAGGACACATTGGACTGTTGGGCAGGAGGGTCTTGCATCCCAGTGTTGGGCAGGAGGGTCTTGCATCCCAGTGTGATGCCTGTTGCTGATTACAGTAGGGATACCTCAGTCTGAAGCAGCGTGCCATGTTCCTCCCGCTGCCATGAGGACCGGCAAGCGCTGTGGAAGGGCTCCTGTTGGTCCTCACTGGGTTCTTGAAAGCCAGTATTTAGAGTGAGACTCTGTGAGCAGCAGATGGAATGTGCTTGGGCATCGAAGGGTTTGGGGGCTCCTGCTGTCTCTGAAGCTGCTGCATGTTGGAGCAGTGGAGCACTTAGGGCTGGCCACTGTTGGGATGGGGTCCCTGTGCTGTGCAGTTAGCAGCACAATTCCCCCTGCACAGCTCTCATCCCTCCTGCCAGTGCCTTGGGAAAGATCAGCTATGGCAGTGGGAGCGCCGGGTCTGGGAGCTTGCTGCGGGGTGGTCGGGACAGGGAGCTTGGTGCGGGGCAGCCGGGACGGGGAGCTTGGTGCGGGGCGGCCGGGCCCTTTCCTGTGGTTTCCTGTGGTTTCTGCCCTGCTGCTGCTGGCTTTGCTGCTCCCTCCTAGGCCTGGGCTTAAGTGATGCGGCCAGCTGCAGGTTCACCTCACCCTCCTCTGTAGCAGAGTGAGCAGGGCAGCTAGTGAGGTTGGCAGCCCGGGACAGAGTGTTGGGCTAAGCCTGCGAGTTCAGAAGGCATGTGCTGCCATGAGAAACAGGTTGGGAACAGTACAGTTCATATGTTTCTCCTGTTAGGAAACATACTTCAGTAATTTAGGGCATTGTACCAAGGAAAACTAGCAGTGTGTTCCAGGGGATAAGTATTGGATTAAGAATCTGACTTGCACTGTGACCTTGGCTTTGTGGGTTTTCCAGAAAGGGCCAGGAGATTCTCTCGAAGTCGTGAAGTGCTGTCCTTGTGAAGCAGTGAAGCTTTGTGTGGCATCAGGGAATGGCACCCTAAGTCTGCAGGACCTTGAGGGCAGGTGGTCTCCTTGCCCTGGCTTGTGGCCATGAGCACCATAGTGTTTGGTGAAAAGGGGGCAGGGCAGGGCTGAGYGTCTGCTCCCTCTGTTACTGCTGCTGTGGTTCCTCTGTCTCTGACATCTGCTCCCTGACTGGATTAGGAGGCTCCAGAATAGRTTCTGTAAGGGAGCTTGGAGACCAGCGCCTGGTCCCAGCCTGGAGCTTGCAGGGTGGGATGAGCTAGGCAGCCACAGGGCACCTGGGCTTTGTGGTAGCCAAACGTGCTGCCCGTGCAGTCTGGTGTCTCTTTCTGGTGACACCCTCTAGTGTCTTGCAGGTGCTGATGGTGCTTCATTTTATAAAGGACTGGAGAGAAGAGCACAGTAACTTCCTTCTCTTCATAAGGATCAGGGTTCTGTGGGGTTTGTGCGGGCTAGCAGCTCAGAGAATCCTGGGTGTGAGCTTATAGAGTTAACCTGGCCACTCTCTGGAGGTATCAGGCTTGCCCTGGCAATTTCTGTGGCCATGAATTCAAATATAATTTGCTCCTGCAAAAGTGAAGCTTTCCCAACAGGTTCCCAAAGGATCCAGAATTTACTCTGACTTCTCCAATAGAGCAGAGGTTAAAATGTGTGTCTGTATTGGACAAATCTTTTTTTTTTTTTTTTTTTCCCTGGAGCAGTTTTAGAGTTGCAATTTTCCAGTCCAGAGCTTTTGTCTTTTCTTTACTGCTGCTTCACTGTGTTGTGGAAAACCTCGGTTGAAAGCTGTTCCCGTACGTTTGTGAACATCACGGGGGTGTTCTGATCTTTCCCGAGGTGTGTCCGTGTGCAAGCCAGGTGACGTTTSAGCCTCTGTGTGTTCCACTGTCTCTACATGCCACACTCCATCGAATCAGCATTTGGCAGATGACTTGGAAATTGCTCCATGTTCCGTCAGCAACGGAAAGCTCCGCTGATAAGCTTGACCCTCTGCCTGAAGTCCAGRCCCACCCCTCAGACAGGAGGTGGCAGCTGCAATCTGTTGCAGTCTCCCTAGTCAAGAGAGGGAAAAGATGCGACCCTGAGCTCCCCTGCTGCCCGGGGCCTGGGAAGGCAGCTCTGATTTTGGGTCTTTCCCCGTAGCTGCTGGTACTGCAGCGTTGACGTGTCTGCCAGCTGCCGGGCCGTGGTGACGGGCGATAACATGGGCAAAGTGGTCCTGCTCAGCACCGCCGGGGAAGAGGTAGGTACCGCTCCTCGCAGCCGCTCCTCCACGATCCCTCTGGTCACGCTCTGCCTCTGGTTGCAGGTTTTGCTGCAAGCAGAGACCCCTCTGCAAGGGGGAGCAAGTCGCCTCGCACGAGATGAGTCCACTGAGTGTCTGGGTGGTGGGACTCCTGCATGTCAGCTCTTCACAGGGAATATTCCTATTTGGTAACAGTTCATGGTTAGGGACTGTGTGATGGGCTGCCCCTTCTTTAAGAACATTTACCTGTGAGGATAAGTGGTTATAGGGTAATCTGAAGATGTAAGCACCTTCTGCCAGCAACCTTCATGCTTCTAAAACCTTTATGCACTAATAGGAGTCATTTGGAAGTACTGCTTTGTTGGACACCCCTCTGTGATCTCGAAGTGAGTACCCTCACTAAGCGAAAGCGAGTCATTAAGCGRAAGTTGGGATGGAAATTGCACTCCTGCCCTTAGACACGAGAGGGCAGGCGGCTCCTGCTTGCCCGGAGCACTCCGGGTGCCTTCGGAGAGGGTGACTTGCACAGAGCCCTGCTCGCTGAGGGACTGCTGAGAATGGAGTCACCTTCTCTCCCCTCTCGGAGGGTAACGCCTGTGAGTTTGCCACCCCAAGAGCTGTGGGGAGAAATTGTGTACATTAGTTGCGAGTACCTCAAATAGCTCATGCTCGTTCAAGGTGTGTTGCTTCCTCTGTTTGTTTTGTTATCSTTCTGAAATGTTTTTTTGATGGTCTTTTGTCTGTTCTGCCCTTGGGAGATGCCTGCTTTCCCCGTCCTGGAAGCTGTGGCAAATCTCCTCATGCTTTTCATTATCTCTGTGGTTCTCCTTTCTGTTGCTGCTGCTCAGAGACAGAAATACTGTATTTCTGGGCTTGTAGTTCCTTTATTTGTTTCTGATGTTRCCTGAAACTACAGCTCTGTGTTTTAAAGGCTACAGGGATCATAATCAAGGTGTGTTTATTCCCCAGCACTGAGTGCCTTAATAGGAGATTAGCCTATTTATGACAAGTGRACCCTGGGGCTCTGCGCTGTCAAGGGATGTCCATCTTCATGCTAGGAACTCTCTGAGACTAAATGGGAATTCAGGTATGTCAGAATTCTCAAATTCTGACTCATTTAGATAAAATCAGGGACACAGGACCAGAAGAACTCCTGGGTTACCCAGTCCTGTAGCCACTTAATAAACTTATTATAGTCCTTTTTAAAGATATTTGGGGGTTGTTCTGATTTTGTTCTGCCTACTAGCACACGGAGGATGTAGCAACTTTACCCCTTGGCTTAGAAATAATCTTGTGACTTCCGGTACAAATTTATTCACAGCAAGGTTATACCCAATAGTTCTTGCTAATGGAAATATTTCTTCTTCCTTGCTGTTTATTTTTGTCTTTTTTCTGGGAGGAAATTATATCCCCTCTTAGCCTTCACTTTTGCTTTACAAGGCTCTTTTGTTGATCTCCCATGCAGCAGGCCACTCATTCTTCACCTTATCTTTGCAGACCATTTCTGTAACTGTTCCAATTTGTGTCAGCCTTTCTGCAGGTGGGAGACGGGCACGGTGAGCAGGGCTCCAGCTGAGGTCTTGCTCTGCGCAGTGGCACTGGCACCTTCCCCCCTGAGCCAGGGATCACGTTTTCCTGTCTTGTAGCTGTAATCAAGTGGTGAATCAGAGGCCTCCTTTTAATTAAATGACTCCCAAGGTCATTCTTCATTCTTCTTTCCAGATAAATCTTGTATTTTTTCTTAGTCTGTTAAATGCATGACCTGTTCACTTTGCAGTAATAGATTCTTATCCCATGTTTTTTACTGTGATCCATTATCTTTCTGCATGATTTTCTGTTTCCTCTGCTGCAGATCTGGAAGCTGAAATTACACAAGAAGAAGGTGACACATGTGGAGTTTAACTCTCGATGTGAGTGGTTGTTGGCCACAGCCTCTGTAGACCAGACAGTCAAAATTTGGGACCTGAGGAACATCAAAGATAAAACAAGTTTTCTTCATGTGCTTCCTCATGACAAAGCTATCAATTCAGGTGAGTTCATGAGATAGGATGGATGTCTGCTGAACTGCCTATTCTGTTTTTTTTTCTTGCTCTTCTTTAGGTCTGGAGGCTGTTTCCACTGTTTGGGGTGTTCTGTCTTGCTCTTGTTCTTGAAAGAATGAGGGTTTTTTGGTTTGTTTTTTTTATTTATTTTTATTTTTTTCCTGTTTCTTCCAGTAGTCTCTGTGTTTTTTTTAAAGATTGGACTGTTTTGGAGCAAGTCTCAATACAGGCATCTACAAACCCTTCAAGTGTCATTTTTAACTACAGGCGCTGGATACAGACTTTGCCTCAGGCCCTTCAGGAGRGTGTCCGTGCAGCTCGCTGACACCYTTCTCTTACATTCTGGGTCCGTGATTCGGAGCTGCTGTCCATGACGGAAGATCCCTGAAGGTGTCGCCTGCCRGTGCGGCCTGGCAGCCTCACCCTGGCTGGCTCAGCGCGTTGCTCCCTGTTAACCCCCTGCGGCTCTTCCGAGCCCGGCTTCAGGGCAGCCTAGGCTGGGCTTTTGCTGCTGCTGCAATGTTGGCCAAGGCAGGGGAGGGGATAGGGCAGCAGCAGCAGTTTTAGACTGGCCATAGAAAACTGGAGCTGTGCCTTGAGGGGCTCGAGTGGAATAGCAGCAGCAGCAGCTGTGATTAGAAAACTGAATTGATTGGGGCAGTTTCAGTGGCAAAAAATGGGATATGGAGCTCAAAATCCCTTTGTCTCTCTTCTTTTGATGTTTAGTTGGACCTGTTGGTGGAAGTCCAGATTGCAGGGTCTGTTTTGGGCAGTTCCCCTAACTTGCCTTTTGACTGAGCAAGTTCTTTTCTTTGTGATGCCWATTTCTTTAACTTTAGAATGAAAAAGATTCTTTGTATCTCATGGAGCATTGTAGGTTTCAACTTGCTATTCACAGGAGACCTGAGTTTTTGAGGGGTAAGTTCTTGTTTGTTGGGACTCACAGCCATATTCAGTTCTCTATTGAGGATGTATTAAGGGGTATCCAGAGAGGCTTTTATGTTTGTGGTCAGCCACAAAATTGTGATTTTCTTTTTCCTCCCCTCTTTTCCTAGCCTACTTTAGCCCAACAGATGGTGCCAAGCTCCTGACCACAGACCAGCGCAGTGAAATCAGGGTTTACTCGTCTTCAGACTGGACCAAGCCGCAGCATCTGATCCCGCACCCTCATCGGCAGTTCCAGCACCTCACAGCTATCAAGGTATCAAGTGCAGCCTGGGAAGGGGTGTCAGCCTTGGTGCTAGCATCAGGCTGCAAAAGAAACGGTCTGCCTGTTAGCCAGGAGAGACTGCTGGAGGTCGGTGCTGGTGCTCCGTGTTCTGACGCCGCTCGCGTTCCTCGGGCTGCGGGAGGGATACRAGAATGGCTGTGCCTCCCGCTGCACCTCTCGGCTCCCTGTGCACATGGGTGCCAGCTCTGCCCCTTCCCTCACTGTCCATCCCTGTGCTCTGTGTGTAGGCGACGTGGCACCCTCGCTACGACCTCATCGTGGCGGGTCGCTACCCAGACCCCAAGTTCCCGGGCTACACAGTGAATGAGCTGCGGACTGTGGATATATTTGATGGGAACACTGGAGAGATGGTGTGTCAGCTCCACGACCCAAATGCATCCGGTATAATCTCGGTGAGTCGGACACTGCAGCTGAARGGACCTATCGAGGTGTACTGACATACTGAGGACGTATTGAACTGTAGCTGAGAGACCTTGTAGAGACCGAGAGAATAGAAATACCCTCCTTGCTTGTGACAGCCCCACGCTAACATGGAGCCACGGCTGTTGGCTGAAGCAGAGCTGTTCTGTGGTCATCTGTGCATTTTCTTCAGGGAATATTCTGGTTTCCAGATTTGTTTTTTCTTTCTGTTACGTAAGCAGTGATACTCTTGTGACTCTGTTATGTAAGCAATGATGCTCTTACAAACTGTCATTATGTTTCCGTTTGCAGCTCAATAAATTTAACCCCATGGGAGACACACTGGCGTCTGGCATGGGTAAGTAAAGAGGAGCTGAGACCCTGAGTATTAGTGTGTTTCAGTCCTAGAAAAGGGCAGGCTTGTCCCTCCAGGCTAACGCAAGCTGCTAGTGATGGTTTCCCAAGCCCCTCCTTACAGTTCTGCTGATGGCAGGGTCTAATTTCATGCATCTGTAAAACAAATCAAGAGCTCCTTTACAATCTCCCACCTTTGCAGTTACAAGACAGGTTGCTAGTCCTCTCATTTGAAACATCCCTGAGAGCATGAAGCCCAAAGGAAAATGACGCCAAAAAAATGCAACCTCCCCTGAGCAGGGAGCTGCTGCCATCTGCTGACCATGTAACAGTGGGAGAAACAGGATAGGGGAAAAAAAATCCAGCGAGACTGTAGCCCTCTCCCTTCTGGTTACTTGCCTCCTTTCCCAGGTTTCAGAACCAACRTTACTCGGGCCTTCCTAGGCTGTGTGGAATTAAGGGAGCTGGCTTTAGATATAGGCCTCATACCTGTGATAGATGTGAGATTAGGAACTAATTATGTTTCTTAATTATGTCAAATTTCTAAGGCTATGTGGAGGTGGTACCTGCACCAAATAACATCCCATCCTCTGTGCCTAGGAAAGAGCTTAGATTCAGTCATTTTAGTCATTTAATCTGGTCATTTTGAATTTCTGGCACTTAACTGACATAGACAGCAACTCCACGTTATACCTATAGTATTTTACGTCATATAGATTTTCTGAGACRGGATGTTTTATTTTTCCTCTCAGGTTTTAATATTCTGATCTGGAGCCGGGAGGAAATGGTGGCCAAGAAGCAGGAACATCTTTTGAAAGCCATGACAGAACAGGGGATCGGAAGCCGGAGCTCATCCAGACGTGGAGGACAAAGGCAAGCAAACCCTGGGACAAGCAAACTCAAAACTAAGTTACTGTCTTGGGAAGCAGAGGAGGCAAAAACAAAGAGTAAATCGCAGGGAAGGAAGAGAAAAGGGAAGGATCTAGAGAACTGATGTAGTATTTTGATCCTTTCTGGATCGTTGAGAACAAATTCAGTGCTATCAATGGGCAGCATAAGCACTGCAGGGCATTAACCTTCTGCTTTGTCCTTCCTCTGGCTCTGATCTTCCTTCTCTGATTCCCTTTGCTTCCCCTTCTAATGAATTGTGTTGGCACTCAGTTCCTCCTCCAGGCAAGGTTACCACTCGTTTTCTAGGCACTAGGGAATCTTTAGGCCATGGAGAGATGTTATCAGACTCTGCTGAGGTTCATGCTGCCTCATCTCTGCATGTCAGCACCGTCAGGGGTTGCTGTCTCCTGCRTTGTGCTATGGAGCAGCGCACGGCAGGGTCCCCAGCTCCTTTTAGTCAAACTGAGCTGTGAAAGCCTTTGCTGTCCAGCTTCATGTCCTGAGAAGGTTCCTAGGCAGGGGTGATGGGTACCGTGGATGACCTCAGGAACACCAGCCTCTTCCATGTGCAAGCTTTTGACAGGCTCTGTCAAAACCTCAGACTTAGCCTCTTCAGTGCTTGCAGCTATTAACTAGCCCCTGAAGAGCAGGGTGATGCCAGAGCTCTTTGTCTGCCTTGTGGCACGCAAGGGCAGCACTGATGGGAGACCCTCCTGGTTCTGTAGAGTTCATTTTCAGAGCTCTACTCTTTCTTCACACACATTAGGTATATTTTTTTTCCATCTATGCCTATGTGTTTCAGATTGTTGTCTAGGAGTGTTTTTAAGGCAAAAAAATGAGGCATTTCTTACAGAAACCCTTTCTCAGCGCCAAATCTCAAGACTGCTGTTAAAAGTTTTGCTTTTTCTAGTTTGTTTACAAAGGTGTCTGGGGCTTTGCTGCTGTCCCAGARGTTGGTGGATAGGACCAGGCTTCAAACCTGCTCAGATTCAATGTTCACTTTTATAGTTTTGCAGTATTGATATTAATAAAGTTTTGTACTAAACTAAWTTTCTTCTTTGATTCAGAGTGGCTGCTTTGAGCATTCTCCTAATTGTTTTCTGTGTGTGGGAAGACAGTACTGACCCTTTTGCAGGAGGGCCAGGAGAGTTAGAATAGTTATGGGGTTATCAGTTCATGCAATGCATTTACAAATGAACCTCTCAAGTTAGACAAGTTGCATTATAAGCTGATATCTGTACATGGCTGCTTCAGCCCAAAGTTACTTCACTTCTCATTCTGCTGTACATGAGTTTGAAAATGGGGGGTGAAATTCCCTGTGGCTACCTTGAGAAGGAGTCTACTGTAAGAAATTCTGCCTGTTTTTCAATACTGAGCACATAGGAGCTAGCCCTATATACACTTTTGGACAAAAAGAAGAGTAGAGTTCAGTGTGGGATTGATTTTAATGACAAAAAGGAAATGTATTGGAACAATTACAGAAAGTCATTCACAGTCAAAAAGTCTAAATCATCATAGAAACCTTTTCTCTGTGTGCAAAAGTTGCTGCTTTTAAAAAATAATAGATCCGATCCCCTTGAATGCACTTTCTATTACCTCTTCCTTGTGCCTGTTCTCCCAGGCAGTCGCTTGTTCTCTGTGACTCTCTTGCTGTGCAGGGGACCTAGATTGTATCTTCAGGGGACAAAAAGGTGAGGAAGATGCTGAGAACAGCAGCTGCTTCTGCTGATTTGGAGTTCCCATGGCGGCTGTAGGGAGAAGTCCCTGTGATGCTCCATAGGGGAAGAAAAGGAAATGTCTGTAGCCTAAGAACTACTGTCTGCCGCCAAGAGGGGACAGGAACTGCACCAGAAAGGGAACTAAAAGTGGGAAGTGAATGTGCAGCATCACCATGCGCAAAGGGCAGCGCCTCGGGTGCTTGCTGTGGCCTCTTTTTCTCTGCCAAAAGTTACAAGGCAGGTAGCAAGCTCTGGGCATCAAGTTTCTTACAGAAGCTGCAGAGGAAAAAAAAAAAAAAACATACTTTGGAAAACGGCAAGTGAAGGGCTCTGCAATTACCCTCCAAATACTGCTTTGGGAGGGAGGTGGGGAGACGGTAAGGCTATCCAGCGTGGAAGATGGGAAGAAAGACCACAGAAGTTGGCATTTAGCCTGAGTTAAACAGCCCTGCTACACATCCTCAATGACACTAGAAAAACTTTCTGCCATTACAGCCTATTTCTTGGATTCATAATTGATACTTGGACCACCTCCAGTTACAGGACTCTTCCTGGATCCTTCTGCAAAGACTCAAGTAATAGATAATGAGGAGTAAAATTCAAAAGAAAATACCTTTAGAAAGAGCTCAAGTTTTCTTTCTACAGGGACTCTCTCCTTTCTATAGCCAACATTACACACAAAGCRTGTGCAAGCCTGCTATGGCTGATGGCATGAATTCACTTACAGGTTAAAGCTCTGGTTCTGTGGGTCGCATGGAGCATACTATGCCGAATCTGGGAAACTATTGCTAGGTTTTCCAATTCTGTCCTGACTCCAGGCAGCTGCTTTTCTCTTGAAGCACAAGTTGGAGGTAAAAAAGACCAGTTGCTAACAGAAAACACTTAGCAGCAACCTCAGGAATGTTTTTCACCATCTGCCATCATCTCTAGAAGCTCCTCCCTCTGCCTGGAGGGCAGATAAGTCTCTGTGCAGTGTTGGTGAGCTGGGCTATCCTAGCCCAGCCCTCCTACCACCCTGAGCCCTGCGCTTGAGAGAAACCTRCCCAAAACAGGCTGAGCCTAAAGAAACACCGACACCTGGCTGCGCTGCGTGTGACCCAGGCCCCTCTGCCACCGTCGCAGCGAGTGGTGACAGTTACAGTCTCTGAAAGGAGAGGAATTGCTCGTGGGGAGCAGCAGCTCCAGCTGGCCACGCTGGGAGCCCCACCTGGGTTGAGCTGCTTGAGGGCTAGGGGCACCACACACCAGCAGGCTTCAGAATTACAATTCAGATGAGTAGCTCGGTCCCCTCCATTGGACATCACCTTTAGGAAACATTGAAAAATCCAGCTCCATTCTGGGAAGCAGTTACCCAGCAGAAGAGAGCTTGGTAACTGCAGTGCCCAATCACCACGGGCAGCGCTGCTCCCTCCTACTGCTGGGGAAGGAGCTGCAGCAACTGTCATGCCTGCTCTTCTCCCTCATTGGAAACGTGCCGGTAGCCAGGGGGCTGCGACTGGATGCGCAAGAGGACAGTCAGCAGGAGGATGATAAGGAGAAAGAGAATGGATCCACACACAGCCAGAGCCACAAACAGTTCTGCAAGGGAGAAAACAAGCGGTCAGTGGGGTATCATCCAAGCTTCCTGCTCCCGCCACGCTGCAGTCCCGCCTGGGYTCACCTGTGTCGTGCGCTGTGCTTGCTGCCTGGCATTCCTGCTCCCAGTCCTGGGTAATAACCGGATCGGTGAGCTCCAAAAATCGATGCAGGGAGCATGTTTGCTGGCAGCCAGGGAGCGTCAGCGGGAAAGGTTCCTTCCCGCTCTCATTCCGGAAAAACATCTCCACAGAGAAATTACTGAAAGTGAAATGCAGCTAGATCGGTTACTTGCTCTGGCTAAAATCATCACTTTCTAGAACCTCGCAGTGTGTATGCCCTTTTCCTTATTCTGGCGGTAATTTTCCCAGGAGTCTGCTGCTAGGAGCAAGACTGCATCCGCTAGCTTGCAGCTCAGATGAGGTATCTAACTCTTGCAGTGAAATCACAGCAGACACCTCTACTGCAGCCCTCACCCATCATCCTCTCGGTACAGCTCAAATATATGACATGAGGCGTATGGTGCTTGAACCCCGTTGTAGACATCTAGAGCCATCTGCAGTGCCACAAGGGTGGTGTCATGCTGAGAAAGAGGGAAAAAACAGACAAGTCAGTCACCCTTATGAAGGGGAAGGGCAGCTCAGGCCATAGCAGCAAGGGACAGGACTGCTGGGAAGTCACCTTTGTGACTTGCAGCAGGAGGAAGGGAGAGGAGCAGTGCAATSGGAAAGGGGATCTGTGATGGTGCCACCGAATGGAAGGGAGTGAAGCACAGCTGTACAGGCCATGCATCATTCTTTAAGAACTGGYCTTTAGGGAGCAATCTGGGAGAGATGCTTGGCTCTCCAGTCAGCAGGCTGAGCAGGCTGCTGGAGAGGAGGGATGACTCTCCATCCGGCTGCTGAAACATCTCATCTGGTAGCATCAACCCGTGCAGCACGTACAGCAACGGCAACCCCAGGTCTGCCAGTCGCGTCTGCCAGTCTGAGCTTACAGGGACAAAGTGCAGCTTCAAGTTTTCCTCAGGGGCCCCAGAAGAATGATACAGACAGCCCACCCAGACAGARGCAAAGATGCATCTCCTGATCACTGCATGGGCTGCAGAGAAGCTAGAAAAGGTTAAAACCGTTAGAGAGGTTCAAACCACCCCATGAGAAAGTGGAGGAGAAGACAGGCTGAAGCTGGCACCTGTGGTCTGCCTTACCGCAGAATAGGCGAGCAGCTTCAGCTGCTGGTGGGCAGAGCTGTTGGCTGCTTTGGTTAGGTTCTTCCTAATGTGATCCAGCAAGACCCCTGAGGAAAGGGACAAGTGATGAGATTGAAAACCGAGGCAGAGCGGCATGAATCTCCCTCCTCTGCCCACTTACCCCCTTGTAAACGAGCTTTCTCTATCCGATGGTGAATCCCAAACAGAAATTCAAAACTGAAGTCCTTTAATTGCTTCAGTCTAGCCATGACATCTTCAGTCACCCATAATGGCAGCTTCATCTTGTGTGCTTGCTAGAAAGAGACAGAGAACACTCCTCTGCAGGTAGCACAGACCCACAGATCAGCCACATGCACGTGAGCCAGGGCAGCTGGGCCTTGCCCAAACTGCCGCTGAGTTCCTACGTCATTTTGAATATGTCACTTCACTGCTCATGCTTCCATTCCCATCCTGCCACACTACATACAAAGAATATATGTGGCTAATGTCCTTACCTTCTAAAGTTGTTTCAGAATSTAAGGATGAGAAACAAAAAGATTAAAGCCTGGGAGCTGCCATTTCTGTGAAGTACAACTGGAAGGCAAGATTAGTTTGCAAGAGCAGTACAGACAGACAAGCCAGGCACTTGCAGGCTGATTCTGCCCCACAGCTGGCAGGCAGTCAGAAGCAAAAGGAAAAGCGGGGAGCAAAAGGAAAAGTGGGAAGCACAGCCTCAGTTTCTGGTGCACCAGCCATACGTTTCCCTGGGAGCTAACTGTGAGCCATTGCTGACAGCCCAGTAGTCAAAGCCACAATATATACGAAACAGGGAACCAAGGAAGGGATTTGCTTTGCAGCCAACCTGTTACAAGAAAGGATTATATACTGGCAAATGAATAGCAGTTGTGGTTCCCTGGTGTTGCTCAGACGGAGCAATTTTCTGTGCCACATTCCATTAAACTGTCAGAAGATGAAGCTGAGTGTCCTTGAGGGTCCATTCTGTCTGAGAGCATCAGTGCAAATTCCCATCAGCACCCAAACAACCCAGTGTTTGGCTAGTTTGGCATTAATTTACAAAGAGAATAGCTGGGAAATTCTTTTCTTTTTTTTTTCCCCTAGTCGATAGAATGAATCGGGTGAAAGAAACAATCCTTCATTTAGGGYGCTATCCGTAAGAGTGAAATAAAAAGAAGGAAGCCCAAAGTGACCGAAGCGGCTATTATTTCTCAAGAGTAAAGCTTCCTTCCTCACAACTTTCTTATTTTGTTTTCAGACTGAGAGCTGTTCTCCAGATTCTTAGGGCTACAGTGGCTGCAAGCCCTTTCAGCGAGACTCGAAAGGAAAAGGATCTAAAATTGGCATTTCTGACCAAAGCAGGTTTGGTCACTGACAAAAGTTGCTTCACTGTGATTGCTGTAAGACAGGGGATTGGGTATGTGATACAAAGGGCAAATTTACATAGTGCAGGGCAGCTCTGGAGCAGGATTTTCTGAGCTTGCAGCAACTCAAGCTGCTGCTTTATGTGGCAAAGTGCAATTGTGTGCAGATTTGCCCCCTACACCCACCCCTGCCAAGTTAGTTTGTAGTTGCATTAATGTCCCGTGGCCAGGAAGGTAACTAGCTGGGCACCTCCACAGAGCTAATTAGCAGRACACGGTGTCACACCAGCTGCTTTACTGTTTCTTCCAGAATTAGATAGTTTAGTACTAATGCATTCTATAAGAGGCTTCATTGTGTTGAATAGTTATATACAAGTAAATGTCTGCAACAGTTGTGAATCTCCTGGGTACGTAACCTTCAGCATTATCACAGCAGAGCTGATTTTATTTTTTAAGCCTTCACGAGATGTGAAGGCTTTCAACAAAATTGCACACGAATTTCACTGAGGTTGTTTTCCCTTCTCTTCAAGACAGCAAGATGGTAATATCTATCTCTAGAGTCTTTCTCTGTCAAAGGCCCTCAGCATATTGTACAGATGTTGCTGATCCAAGCAGTTTTATGAGCTCTTGCAAATTAATTTTCCACCAAATTCAGTGACTCCCAAGGAACCAGATTCCTGTGGCTGTAAGATGATGACCAACTTACTTCACAAAACAGAGTGTCATACACACTCCAAACAGACTCGAGAGAGACATCCCGGATCCCAGTCTCATTTGCCACCATCTGCAGGAATTGCTGTAGGAATGAGCAGAAAAAGCAGCTTTCAGTTGTCCAGTGTCATACTGTATGACATGCACAGGATGGGGGTGGTCTTACCCGTTTCTCAGAGCTCTCATTACCTAGGGGTGCTTACTTTAGCTACTGTCCTCCGACCTTATCTCTTGCAAACAGTCACTTACCAAATTCTCTCTGGTCTTATTTGTGTATTCAGCTGAGTCCCGGGTTTCATTCTGGAGCTGTTCGTAGCGTGGACAGGGACCCAGYGGGAACTTCAGTAGCTGGGCAGAGACAACAAGAGCAGCTATGTCACCAGGCACACGGAAGTGCAGAATCAAAGACAGCACCTGCCACTGTGATGAAACCCTAACTAGTTGGGTGCATCTGTAAACAGCTTCAAATACCTCCTTCTACAGTACTTGGACTGAGCGTGGTCTGCTGAGGTGCTGCAGCCAACGCCCTGAGCGAAAAGACATCCTGAATTACTTTCCCAGGCAGAAAACAGAAGTATCTTTGCAAGGCAGGTCCAAAGGGAAACTCAAGGCAATCTGAACCARGACTGAAGGAAGGACTTTGGAGACGCCAGCAAAGCAGCCAGCTCGGGTAGCCACCCCACCATGCTCGAGGGCAACTTACCCTCTCGCCGGCCTCGGGCACCGTGTGCACGGGGATAGGCTGCCAGGAGATGTTCGGGTTGAACCTCTCCTGCGCGTCCGGGGGATACAGGCCCGCCAGGTTGGCCTCCGCGCTCATCAGCGTCCGGTCGAAATCCGTGCTGCGGATGAAGATCTGCGGCGCGGGACGGGACAGGACAGAGCGCTGTGAGCACCGGCGCCGCTCGCCGCCCCGAGCCCGCTCCTGCCACCTGCACGAAGCCTGGCGGGGCCGCGGGCCAGTCGCGCCTGCTGCCAGGGCGCTCTGCCCCCTTCACCCAGAACAGCGAGCAGGGAAAGAGAAAGGAGCCGGAATACGAGTCAGAGAAGAGCAAGAAAAAGATGCAGGTAGTGATGGGCACAAGCAGGAAATGAGAGGATAGAGCAGGACCGGGGCAAACTCCTGGATTCAGGTCTTAGTTCTCCCATCTGAGAAATGAACACAATCATCTGGCTAACAGAGGAGTGGGGGCTGAGATTTTATTGGATCACTGTGAGCTCTTGGGATTAATGCACCAAGAYGGTTTATCATTCCGGAGTTCAGAAAGATACATCTGAACCAGAAAGAAAAGAGAATAATGGGAATATTCAGAAGGGTCAAAATGGGCTTGTGGTATCTGTATACTGAAGACACTTAGGAGAGGTCAGGGAGAGCCAGTAATAAAATAACGGGAACACATATGAAACCATGAAAGAATGCCTTCAAAGTGAGCATATTGGATATGGTACGCCAGGAACAAAAGAAACTAGAAGAATCGAAGACAGTGCAAAGACTGTGTTTTGTTTTGTTTTGTTTTGTTTTTGTGATGTGAACTCAGGAGAGGGAAGCATACAGAATACATATGCTCACTGTGTATAGTAATTCCCATACAGACTGTATCTGAAAAGTTTAGAGCCAAGAGTCGGGGGATAAAGTCAGACATTGACTTTTGACAACTTCTACCCAATTTTGCCTCCTAATTGTGGCTTGAAAACAAYAGAGCCTGGACTCATTGCACAGGACTGCTTTCATCCTAGATAAGCCCTGCAGAAATAGAAAGGAAATATTTTAAAAGATAAGGATTTAATTCCAGGAGTGTCACAACCAGCCATGAAGCCCTGTCTGTAAGTGCTTTCTTCAGCACCTTTTCCCAGGGCTGCAGCTTGTTACGGAGTCAGGTGGCAGCCGGTCACGGGGTGTCACCTGGAGGCAACGCTTCTTACAAGAGGGAGCTGGGCCCGGCTGGCAGGGTGGTTTCTGTTTGCGTTGGTGATTTGGTTTGTTTTCCCTTCTCAAGCAAGGGAAGAAAAATAAGTTTCAGGTGGCAAAGCTTTGCAGGAAGGGAGCATGTTCGCAAAGGAACCGCTCGGGGAGGTTACGGGAGCCGGGCTCAAGCTGGCGCTGGCTGCAAATGTCAGAGGGGATGAAATCCGAACCGCGCCAAGCTCTGCACTTACCGGGAAGCCTAAAACCAGGGGCAGCCAGGACAGGAGACCTGCGCTTGCCTCGCAGCGGGGCCGGGGCCGCTCGCCGGCCGCTCCGCTCGCAGCTGCCTCAGCAGCCACCGCGGCGCGGGAACGGCTCTTCCCAGCCTTCAGATGGGCCCCTCTGCTTAGTACTCGGTTCCCAATGGGCTCTRGCTGTGCTTTTTGTCAAGGAGAACTGCGCGGGGCTCTCGGTTTCCCACGAACCGGCACAAACTGCGGCAACTGTCACAGGCCCGCCGAGCGGAGGGACCAGCCCCGGCGGGGGGCTCGCTGGAAACAAGCGGCAGGGGCACTTGTGGGCAGTGCGGGGTGTTGGTGTGCGCGGGCTCCCGGGCGGCGGCGCCTGGGGCGCCCTGGACGTATGTGATGTATATGCATAGGCACACACACACACACACACACAGACACACACACAGACACAGACACACACACACACACACACACACACACACACACACACACAGAGGCGCGCGGCCCGCCCCGCGCCGCCCGTCACTGACCTCCTGCCGCCGGTACGTGGCGTTGAGGAAGCCGCGGTAGCGCCGCCGCAGGGCCTGGCCCAGTTCCCACTGCTGCCGCATCCCCACCTGCAGGGGCGGCGCGTCAGCCCCGCCGCCGGCAACGGGCACGGGCAACGGGCACGGGGACGGGCAACGGGCACGGGGACGGGCACGGGAGCAGCGGGCGGCCCGCGCCGCCGCCGCCGCGCGCACCTGCGTGAGCTGCCCGAAGCCCTGCGGCCAGGCGGCCTCCTGGTGCGGGTCCCGCGGGTAGGCC
>NW_020454716.1:535759-564264 GCF_003342845.1 Nothoprocta perdicaria
CTCTGCCGGGCGCGGTGAGGGGGGGTGGAGGGTGGTGGGCGCTCTGCGGTCGCGCGGTGGGAAAGGGCCCGTGGTGCAGGGAGCAGAGGAGGGAGGGAAGGGCAGGTGGAGGATGAGGGGCGCGGGTCAGAGCAGCCCGGTGCAAGCACGGGTGTCAGTCCTGTCTCTCGGCTGCCCCTTGTCCCGCGGCGCTGCCGAGCGGGAAGATGTTCCCTCTTTGGGATGACTTGTTAACCTCCCTCGTTCCTCGCCGTCTCTTCCCTCSGCCCCGTGTTCCTCTGCCTTGTTCACCTGTTGCATCCTGCTAACCGGGACTGGGAGCTTTCCGGGACACRGAGTTAACGGAACGGCTGTCGGTTTACACGGAGCTGCAAAGAAACGGCCTGTGCTCACCTTGGTGCTGGAGGTGTTGACTTTGCGTGTTTGCCTTAGCGTTCGTGGTGCTAGAGTCCACAGATCCACCACAGCAGCTATTCCGTTGTGGGGCAGAAGCAAACCTTGGATTCCAGGCAAGAGGGAAATACTTTGTCCTTGGACAATTCCTCTTTTTATTTTCTGTTTCCCTGTTATTTTTTTTTCCTTTCTAAGTGYACAGTTACCCTCCTTCCCACAGGCTTTTTCTGAAGGAGTCTCCAGGACTGAGTCACGTTGCTGACTAACCTTTTGGCTCGCGAGTGTGTCAGACATTTTCTGGCTCGGGCTGTAGGTTGTGATTGCTCACAGGGAATAGCGAGCAGCAAAGCTCTTTGGAGCACTTTGGGAGGCATGTGGAGTTCCTACCTTTTCCCAGGTGTCAGGAGAAGCCTTTACCTGAGCAAAGATGGGAGGAAAAGGAAAGAACTGGGTTTTTTTTTTTACTTCCTTCAAGTGAATTTGGTCTGTGGAATAAGGGCATCTTAATCAAGACATAAACCCACCCCCAGGAAATTTTTCTTCCSAAGAGGGAAATAATTCTGGCTTGTAAGTTCTGGTTTGAAAATTTTGGATTTTAAAGTGTCCCTGAGCTCGAGCCTTGCTTCCTTTGGACGCGGCACAGATTGTGTGAGGAGCAGCTGGAGCTCGGCCTTGCCATGCTCTGACATACGGCACCAGTAGCACAGTTGCTACTCCTGCTGCTGGGAAGCCTGCAGAGCAGCCCATGGCTCTGCTGAGCTTGGCTGTTCTTAGCTCTGCTGCCGAGTTCGGGAGCGCTTCTTTCTCAGATGTGCTTACGCACACGTGTCATCCTTCCCAGAACAGGGCCARCTGGTGGAAAAGCAGGGGTGAAAACAGCACCCAGCCCCACTGCTGGGAAAAGGGCAACAAACAAAAAGCAGAGCCTCGTTTAGGGCAGCCTAGGGGACGTTCGGGAGCTGCTTGGGAACTGGAGCTGCCTGAGATGCCTGCAGCTCCCCTCACTCTGGGAGGATGTGAGGGGAAGTGGCAGGGCAGGATGCATTGCCTAGCCTGAAAYTACAAAATAAAATAAAAAAAGGAGGCAGGAGACTTGATGATGTCCCAGCCATGTGCCTTGGGCTGCTGCCTTTCCCATCCCTGCTGTGGCGCCGGGCGGCGCGGGGAGGAACTGGCCCGGAGCTGCCGGTGGGAGACGCGGATTTGGCGCCATGCGAGYGGCCAGTGGGTTCCCAGCGCCCTGGCAGGTGCTGCCTCTGCTCAGAGARCTTCCCAAAGCAACGTGATTCCGCTCGAAATAGTCCCCGTGATTATCAGAGAGCTTGTTGTCTGGTAAACAGAATTAATGTTCTTAAATATTCGATCCCACTTTTAGAAATGGCAAAGATCTAGGCCATAAAAGTCATCTCTTTTGTAATTAGATTGGATCTGTGATTGTACCCGTATCAAGACATCTGTTTTTCAAAATTTTACATACTGCATTTGAGGTCTGTAGCTCTTTGCTATTTTTTGCAGGTCATCTTGCAAGAATGTGGGATATACTGTGCTTTGCCTTGGATGCATTGGAGAATGATCCTGTCTTTTGCTCTGGAAGTAGCTGCTGTGAAAGTCCCTTTGCCACAGAACTGTGGGTCTTTGCACGTTGATAGGAAAGCTTATCTGATTTTACCCAATTACTTTTTTCCCCTCTGAGTAATAAAGTTCACCAGTCTGACTAGCTTGAGGATAAAGGCCTATTTCAGAATTCACATGAAACCTGACATCTAAAGATCCTTTTGTTTTATTGGAGGAAATTATTCTGCAGTAGAATATGGTACTTTATTTTCCTCACAGTATAATAATTTGGAATGCAGAATGACATTCTGTTTGCTGTGGAAATTGTCTCAACTGGGAGGAACTTTATCTTAGGAGGGAATTAATGGGCATGCTTCCTGCTGTGAGGTACAGCTCTGCATCTAGGATGCAAACAGGTTGAACTTGGTTATTAGATGATGCTTCTGTTCATGTTTAGTGCTTGACCCGACACTTCCATTGTGGCTAGTGCAGCTAGAAGCTGTATTTGCAGTAAATGCTGTTTTGATAGATAGAAATAATATTGTTAAATTAGCAAAAACCATCCATGTTCTGGCAGATCTTCTGAATTTCTCTATTAAAACAGTTTGAGGGGTTATTTCAGCGCTTCTTTTGCAGTTTTTCAACCGTGACTTCCTGCTTGGGAGACAAAACATGTTTTTTTCCCTTTCTKTTTCTTTTGTGTGTTTGTGGAGCATAGGAAAAAGAAATCTTTTTTTGTGCCTTTCCTAACAAGGAGAGATCTCAGAGCCAGCGTAGCTTGTATTTTTAGCTCTAGAGATCTCAAAACCAGATTTCCTGTAAAACAAAATTACTCGCTTTGTTGAGTATCAAACAAACCTTATGATAAGGAGCTTGATGTGTGTGTCATTTTATGAAGTGCTTTGGGATGTGTACACTGTAAAGCTTCACGTGTCCTATTTGGGAGGGCAAAGGCTAAGGGTACAGAGAGGGGCAGGGCCAAAACGTGCCAGTGTATTTAAGGAAGGGTGGGAATAAGAAGTTTTAGTGGGAGGTTGATTGAGAAACTGAGAGAGCAATGTCAGAGAATTAGAAATTGAATTCTCACTWGGAACAGCCCATAACTGGTGTCTCTAGGATTAAGTAGAACTATCTCACGGGACGAGAGGATTGAAGGGATTTCAAGCTGTGCTGCGGAGACAGGCTGTGTTGCATGCGTGTAGAAACCTCTCTAGGATGTAGATAAAAGATGTTAGGCGGGTAGCAAGCTGATTGCCAAAGCAGGTGATTGACAAGAGAGTAGGTGGCTCCCAGCACATAGGGTTTTCTAGTTTGTTTTAAGGCTGCTTTTAGTAATGGGAAATGTGAAACTTCTTGGAATGAGCTGGACACAGAAGTTATCCCCTCTCTCCCTCAAGGAAGAGGAGCCGTCTTGGCTGGCAGATTCTAGCACAGCTCGAAACAAACAAGGTTAATTGGTTTAAATCAAGACTTCCCACTTGCAGATTTAAATCATGATTAAAACAGGTGATTTAAATAATTCATTTAAGCCTCGTTTTGCATTTTGTATTTTCCTGAGAGCAAGGTTTATTCTAATTAGTTAGGTTAATTCATTACTGCTTCTTGCTAAACAGGATCATACAGTATATCCACATACATTTATGYTATATCACAATAAACGTTTGCATATTGAAAATAGTCATTTTGTTTGAACTTGCTACTTGGATATTTTTTCCATGGCTTTGCAAAGCTGCGTTTAAATAAAAAGTTATTTCTGCATATCTTTAATTTGACCTTTTTATAGTTTAATGTGATAAAGCATTAGGTATGTAGGAGAAAATATGCGTACTGGAGTGTGCGGCATTAAAACTAATTGATTTATTTTAGCCAGGCAGTGTTATGTGTACTTAGCAAAATGAACTGGTTGTTTCTGGTCATTGTGTCCTTCCAGATCTTTGAGCATAACTCATCCTTGCTTGTCTTGTTGTTATTCACAGACTGCAAAAAAGAAACAAATCTCCTCTGCAACTTTTCTTTTTTTTCCCCTCAATTTCAAGCAAAGCAAGGAACGTTTCACTTGTGCTGCTTGGATAGGGCTTTGTTTTTTTGCTTAACAAGTGTTTTAAGTCTTATGGTGAGTTGCCATTATCTTAGAGAATAAGTAAAGCCAGGGTAATTGGGAAGTCTGTAGAATCCTACTTAAATGACAGTGCTGAGAATTTGAGTAGTCCCTTGAAGAGGGCAGGGGGGCAGCCCTCTGCAGTAGCCCYGTAAGATGCCTTACACTGGCATCTTCCCGCCCCGGCCGCTCTCTGTAGCGGAGGAGTGCTATTTTGGTGCCTGTGAATGGGCCAGGAGCGGGTCCAGCAGGTACCTTCAGCCTGTGACCAGTGAGGGACACAGACTCGGTCACCTGCAGGGTCTGGGCAGGAGGGCTAAGGTGCCATCTAGGAGGCTCTCCGTACAGCACGTCCGTGAGCAAAGCTGCACAGCTCCATCGCTGGGGAAGGTGCCAGGTTCTCCTCAAAGAAGTGAACTGCTTTTGTGAGGAGCATTTTAAAATACAAAGTTATGATGAGATTCGATCGTGTATTGTAGACCTGTTATCTAAGGTGTGTCTGAGAAGAGGATAACTTTCCTGGATTATATGAGACTGGAGGGAAAAAGAGAATCCATTAGTCTTCTGGAGACTTCCAAGCTGCTATTTGTTCTGCTAGAAATAGGACAGGAGTGGAGGAAAAAGAAACCTTGGCTTGAGGAAGGCATGAATTGTTCCTCCCCTTACCTGCACTTTGAGRGCACTTTCTGTCACGCTGCTCCTTGCAGCGAGTTAGGGATGCAGGCTCAGAAGAATGCGGTAAGTGACCTGAAGTCTTCATGCTCCCATGTTTTAGTATCCCCTGGGGCTGCTCTGGGTGGTGCCTTTGGCAGTGCCCCGGAACAGCCGGTGTGCCCACCCTGCGCTCCTGATACAAGGAGCAGGGTAGGAAACCCAGGTACCTGTGCCTTAACTCCACTGCTGCCCACACGGCCAAACATGGGCGCTCCTTTTCCAGCACTGATCTTGGGTTTGCAGCTAATTCTGAGAAGTCAGGTGCCAAGCTCTCCGACAGGATAATGTTTTACAGCTCTTCCTTGCTTCATGCAGACCCTGCCTGAGCGTTAGGCTCTGCAGAACCACTGGGTCGGGGTTCTTCTGTGGACCCCGTGCCAATTCTGCTGTTGGCTTTCTCCTTCTTGTGGCAAGATAGCAGTTTGCTGCTCATGGCAAATCCTGGTAAGCTCTTAACTGCATTTTTATTTAGTTATTGTTAGAGCGTTTGTGCAGATTTCCTAACCTGTCCTGCACTGCTTGGACCGTAACAAAGCATTTGTCCATTTGCCCGTTAGCTCTCCATGCCTTGTGGGGATTCTTCCTGGACGGCTGGGTGAGGAGCAGGAGTCCCGGGCGCTCAGGGATATGGAGCGGGCGCCGGGGCTCGGCTTTCCCTTCGGGTGGGTGTGCTGGGAGCGCAGTCGTTTCACTGGCTGCCCCGCTGCCCGGCCGCGCCGCTCTCCGGCTGAGCGGCTGTGGTGATGTCAGCCGGGTGAGGAGGACACATGACTTGGCAGGACAAAGTCTGCAGAAAGTTCAGCGCTGCTCTTGGCCCGGGGCCTCGGTGGGGCTGCGACCRACACACGTGCTCTGCTGCGCGGTGTCACACACCCTCACGTGCTCCCCTCCTGTCACACACACTCCTTTCTCTCCTTCCCAGAGCCTTAACCCTCCCCTCCTGACTTGCATTGTGTGGCTACACAGAAGGAGGAAATCCCTGCTCMTTTTCCTTCTGTTATTGTGCCTTGTAAATGCTCAGTTAAACTGACCCCTAGAGAAGAAATGGGCAGACTGTGCAGGCGGCAG
Source organism: Nothoprocta perdicaria (assembly GCF_003342845.1). NCBI lineage: Eukaryota > Metazoa > Chordata > Aves > Tinamiformes > Tinamidae > Nothoprocta > Nothoprocta perdicaria. The sequence goes on from NW_020454716.1 coordinate 541,587, forward strand.
CCCAGAATGGCAGAGTYGAGAGTAGGGCGAGTTCACCTTGCCCAGAGCTCTCAGTGGCCTTTTCTTCTGAGCCATCCCCCTACTGCCAGACTAGTCTYGTGCCCCTGCTGCTGCACTGGTCTTTACTGTGGTTCCTGGCAGCTCTGCTGACCTCCCTCCTTGCCCTCCTAGTTCTGGATGCATTGCTCCGCTGTGGCAGGATGAGAGTCCCTGCGTCCCCTGTTCTTCTGCGAGCAGAGTCAGCAAACCTGCCAAAACAAATTGCAGGTGCTGGGTGTGTGGGGTATAGACTAAAGTATGGAAAAGTCAAGCTCGTTCTTTGAAGCAACTTAAAGCCCAATTGCAATATCTATTTTGTGTATTCTTTGTTTGGGTGTTACTGCAGTGTTGTATTTTCTTTGTAACCTCTGTGCTACATCTAGGGATGATATTTCTGTGAATGGGAATGGGTACTTTTACCCTACTGCCCTTAAGGGAATTGTAATGAGTTTCCTACCTGTTTTGCAATCCAGTGCTGAATTTCTCTCTTGCCCGTGAGCAATAGTATTTGTTTTGCTTGATGCTTTTGGGTGGGATGGTGCTTGGATACTAAGTGCTGTATAGCTACGTTATAAGAGGGCTGTTTCTGGGAAACAGTCCTGTGTCAGCGCTGCTGATGCGCAGCGTGCTGGTGAAAGTGCTCTCGGGTGGGAGGAAAGGAGCATCAGAGAAACGAGCAAACAGTAAATGGTGCTGCCCTGTCCCCTCTCTCTTCTTTGCCTCCTGTTCTTGGCATGCTTTTATTTCTTAGATGCTAGAGGATGCAGGTGAGCGGTTCAGAAGAGGCTGATCTGGATGAGCTGAGGCCTTCTAAGTTCCTTCTGGCTCTACTCTGATTCATCTTAGTTTGGGAGAACTTTACCCTCTTATCTCCCATGTTTAAAAAACAAACCGACCAAGCACAAAGCACTGCAGCGACGCGGTGTTCATCAAACACTGCAGCGCTGCCGCCGCCTCCTGCTGCGCGCTCCTGTGGAAGGGTTTGGCTGCCGGCAGGAGACAGGGCTGTGGTTCTGCTCAGAGCGGTCAACAGTGGTTTGTGATGCTGATCTTGAACAGGAGGACTGGGATGACCTGGGGGACTGAGCAGATTTTATATATATATGTATGTGTGTGTTTGTATGTATCTTTTTGGTGCTACCCACTGAAAGCAGTTGGCTAACAGACGCAGGTCATAGGATTTTATTCCCTAACTTCATAGAGTTTGGTGGAGAGTAAAGTATTTYGGAGAAGGTCATCAGGTAAACAGTACTTTGTATGTTTTTATGTACGTAGTGTTACTATTCTCCACATACAGCCATGCAGAGCAAAAACCTGCAGTGCTGTTTCTGTAGGTATAACGTAGTGGGATTTCTTATAGGCCAGGGCTGGAGTTAAGCCCTTTTCCCTGGCATCTTCCCTGTCAGGGTGCTGCTTTGGATACTTGTCCTTGCTTTTCTTCTGTGCTGTCCTCTCTCCAGGCTGGACAAGGCATTGGGATGGCATCGCAAATCCACCTCCAGTCAGGCTTGTATTCCCTGCAGCAAGGATGTGATGGAGGTATGGGGGGCTGAGGGTTGGCTAGTAAAGAAGGAGGGTGGGATCTGAGGTAGAGTTTTCCTGTGCTCTGGGCCTGTGGTTCTTCACAGTCACTGAAGGGAGAGGTTTCACTTTTCCAACCTCTGTGAAAGGCTCTGTCTTAAAAATATGTTATGTCCCATGCCCCTTACTACCRCTGCCTCCTGGATAGATGACACTGGGTGTTTTCTGTCTCCTTTTGTCTGTCTTCTGAGAAGACTTGGGAAATTYGGTGTCTTAAAATGATTGCTGAGAAGGCTGCTGGGCTGCTGCATTTTGGCTAGCTCTGTGCGAGCAGGTAGCACTAGGTACTGGTGGCTGAAAGGAGCTGGAGAAAGAGCCCAGGGAGAAGCAGGTTCTTCGGGCACGTTGCTGTGCTGCGGTGCAGTGGCTCTGCTCAGCAGGCAAAGCGGGGGCACTTCTCATTCCTGACTTTGAAGTAGGATGTGCTGAGCTGGTGCTGCACCTGCGATGCCTAAGAAGGGATCAGCAGCAGGATTAGTGAACTGCTAACATCTCAACTGTGTTTTTTGCAGGCTGGGATCTTGCTGATTAGCAGATTATTTCATAGTAGAGATTTTTCTTGGTTGCTTAAACATCTCACGTGTGGGGCTTTTTTGTGATTTTTGTGTGAGTGTGTTCTTGGTCTGCCGGTGGGCATGCAAGCATTGCACCACTGACCAGCCRCCTTGGCATCGATAGTTACCTGTGCAAGGACAAAAAAGAGTCTTTCCGTTCAGATCCTTGGGGAGCAGGTGGGAGGTGCGGGTCAGGAATGCTGCCGGCACCCACATTCCYGCAGGGAGCGTTTGCTGCTGTAGCCGGCGCGGACAAACATTCCCCTGCACGGAGGAGGCTCCCGGCTGTTCCCGCCTCTCGAGCCTCCCATGGAGCTGCACAGAGCTGCCCTTTGCCCCTCTGTGGGGAGCAGGGGGCCAGCTGCTCTGCTCGCTGTGCTCCGTCTTCCTGGGAGGAGCCCAGGGGGGACTTTTCCTGTGCAAAGCTCCGTTTGTGCTTCCTGCTGTCCAAAGGTCGGTGCCGATAGCGGCGTGGAGCTGGCAGCGAGGGGAGCCCAGCTGGACGTGGGGAGTGTACGGCTCAGCTGCTGCGCCAGGTTCCGCTCCTGCTGCGGGAGGTGCTCGGAAGGGATGGGGCGCTGCCTGGCCCCCCATTTGGGACTCGGGCTTCTCAGTCTGGTTGTCATACAGAGCCAATGAAGGAGGCCTTGTCCTTCCATAGGACAGCTTGGAGGGTGGCYGGGGATGCTATTGCTGTAACACCTTCCTTGCTGTATCCCAGAGCATTCCTTATTTTAATTATTTTTTTCATTCCTCTGGTAGCTATGCCCTAGATCAGCCAGGGACTCAAAACCTGAGGTGACAATGCAGTAGGAGGCCTAGGAAGAGAAGGGTCTTGCTAGCCAGGCCTGGACTGTGCTGCCCTTCCGAGCCTGGAGGACCTTGTATGGATGCCCTCTGGAGGAATTTCATGTCAATAAGGTGGCCATGTCAGTCTGAACCTCTCCTTTTACTCATTTCTTCAGAGTTAATTAACGGGTAAAAAGTCTGTCCTCTTTTACCATTATCTCTTCTCCCTCCCTCCCTTTGTCAAAGGGACTGATACTTCCATGCAAACAGGAAAAGAGGCAGTGAGAGCCCTGTGCAGTGCGGGTGAACTCTAGTAACCTCTCCTCCTTTCTCCTCCTTTCAGTTGCAGGACCAAGGACATCTGGCAGCCCAGAGAGGGAGGGAGGAAACAGAAAGACACAGCCCATTTGAGGATCTCGCTGCCCTGCGAGCAGTCCCACGCTCGCTCCCTTCCCCTCGCTCCTCCAAGCGCCGCGGCACCCTTTGATCAGGCAGGAACCAAGAGCAAAGGCAAAACCTCAGGCTGTGGCAGACAGAGACAGGTGAGAGAGGAGGGAGAATTTGCTGCTGCATGAGGCGTGTGAACAGCAGGGCCCGTTTCTTTCTTTCTTATTTTTTTCTGTTTTTTTTCCAAAACAATTACTGTTGGGGTGAGGGGTTCCTTTGCAGAGCTCCTAAGTTCTTGGGTGGGCTGGGAGTCAGCACATTCTGTCTGATAGGCTGAATCTGTGATTCATCTGATAGGCAAAATATGATTCATCTGGTAGATAATTTTGAAAGGACTGTTTCCAAATGAGAGGGATATCTGCAAGCTTTCTAGGAAGGGAACAAATCCTATGTTCTAGTGATCATAGACAAGGAATGAGTCTGCTTTTTGATGTGGAGCAAAGCAAATATCCTTTGGCTGATGCTACCCTGGACTTATATTCTGTTTCATGTAGTACAGTAGTGCCTTATGACTGTAACTTGCTTTGCTAACTAACCTAGAGCAAAGAGAGGCTTCTCTTTTGCTTCAGTCCTTTAGTCCTTCTTGCCTGGAGTAGAGTGGAACTGACTTGGAGCTTCTGTTTCTGTCACTGTCCATTTATACCAGCCTGTTTTTGATATTTCAAGAGCATCTTAGTCATATTGACTTCAGGTTCRTCAATTTCTGCTTTGCACTTTCGATGTGCTGTAAGGCTTGTTTTGGAAGGGAAATTACAGAGCCTTCTCACTCTCCCAGAGGTCACCATTAGCGTGCTTTTCCTTCTGTGATGGCCTGTTTTCCCCTGGCCAGTTTCATTCTTAGTTGTACTTGTAGCACCTTCCCTATGTTTGCCCTCAATTTTCAAGCCTTCTTGCTTCTCTTCCATGTCCTCTTTCACCCAAGTCATACACGCTTTGTGATTTTAGTCTGTTCAGCTGCTAGTCGTTTTGCTGCTGGTCTCTGCTGCCACGGCATCCCTCCCCAAGCAGGGCAGGAGCTGTCATACTGTATGTTGAGGCCGATCTAAAGGCAAGGGTGGAGGCACAGCCTGAGGGAGGATGTCCCAATAAAAGTTGGGTGCTGCAAGGAGAACCCAGGCAGGCTCAGGGAGTTGAAAGGCTGTGTCAGAACTCTGCAAAGTCAGGAGCACCAAGGGGGATGGCCAACAACAGCAGGAATAAGGGCTGGGGTAGAGGAGGGGAGCTCTAACACTCACTGCCAGGCAGAGAGGTGGGAATAAGAGCCTTAACATGTGGGCAAGAGACAAAACATGCTGATGTCCCCGAGGAGCAGCCTGCAGAGCCAGAAGTGACTGACAGGGCTTTTCTGTGCAGCTGGTGGAGCTGGCAGCAGCGTGTGCTGAGGCAAGGCTTGCCGTCAGGCAGTGAAGCCCGGTTTGATAGCAGAGGATGAAAGCAGTCAGGAGGCTGCAACCTCCTGGCTTTTTTTTTTGTCAGCTTGAGACGGGTGGTAACCTGTAAACTCCTTGCACTTTGTAGATGTATTTATTCTTCTGAGGGATCAAAATAGATTATGTGATTCCAAACAGGATCCCTGAATTTCTGTGTACAGACGGATTTATGGCTGGAGCACAGAGCTGGTCTCTGTTCCTTGAGATCCTTGCAGAGCAGATCTTTCCCTTAGTAAATACGCAGTTCATGATTACTGTTCCTGCCAGCCTTACGTACTGTCCTACTCACCTTCCATTTTCATGTTTTGTCCCCCTCATTGACAGCCTGAGGTTGATTATATTTCTAAGTGACAATACTTACCTAGGCTTATGTTTTCTGCCCTGAAAGACAACAGAGCCCTTTTTGACCTCAGCGTCATTGAAAAGCAGCCTCTGCAAGCTTGTACCCTCTGACACCAGCATCTGCAGCATTTCCTGTGAAATGTAGTGATGCACAGAGCAAGAGGAAGGAATGAACCAGCGTTAGCTAGGAATAACCTTTTGCTCCTCTGAGACAACACTGACATAGAACCGAGTTCTTGGGGGAAGCTTGTGAAAATATTCTCACTGCTGTGTTGTGGAAGGTCTAGGGAGGAGCATTGGGTCACAAAATGCCAGTCAGCCCTTCAGAAAGAATTGGAGCAGTGGTGAGAATGCTTTGTTCTTTGCTAGGTTTCTATGAAACATCAGTCCTCCAACCCATTTCTTTTCTCAGCTGTTCAGGTCTGCAGCCAGCCTTATGCTACCTGCAGCAGCATTACTCGTATGCACGATGGGCACTTAGATTTCAGTGGAGGTGTGCACTGCTTTGACCCCAGCTTTCAGAGGCAGGTTCAGATTAGATGTTGGTGTGTGCACTGCATGTCAGAACATATTTAGATGTCAGAATGTCGAAATGATTTCCCTGCTTTAAATGTCTCTAAGACAGCCCTTCCTGTCAGATGCATTTGTTCATTGACATTGAATTTTAGGCCCATATGCCAAGGCCTTTGACACAGATGTTGACACAGTCACGTTCACACTTGTGCACACTTGCAGGTTTCTTCTGATGCAGTCGGGCTGGAAAGTGCTGCATCTGGATCTGGAATAGGCCTCTGAACTGAGAATACAGGATGAGACAAGGCTATTCCTGCAGGAGATAGTGAAGGTTTCTGGACATTAACATGAGCTGCAAGAGTCAGCATTGCTACCTTTAATCTCCCTTGTGGTATTTTTTTGCTGATCTGGAAGCTACTAGTGTCTGGGTTGTTCAATGCTTCAGCAAAGGAAGAGAGGGAAGGGGAGGAGTGGGGAGAAGCTGATGGCAACAATTTTCAGAAGTGCTCAGTGTCTCTTTTGAGCTGTGAGTGACAGAGACTGAGACTTGCTTCCCTCAGCCTTTCATCTATATTTTCTTCCTCATTACAGTCTGTCTACTCACTAGGTTCCTCTGTTCTAGATGCTGCATTTGAGAGAAGAGATTGCCCCATCTTTTGTCATTCGGCCAGCTCTGGTTTCTAAAATGCTCAGTGAGAGCTGAGAGAGGCTGTGGAGGCAGCACAGCAGATTATATCAAGAAGACAGTGTTCCTTCTTGCAGGTGTAGCTTGCATCATCCTTCTCTATCTTTAGTTGACAAGGTGATGCAAACAGGACCGGTAAAAATTTGTTAATGCAAAACCCAAGATTTTTGTGCATCTGAAAACATCTCTCCTAAATTTCCATGCAAACTGGCCCCTGGTCTGGTCATGCATCCTCTCAGCTGTGACCTTTTGGGGTAAATGCTTGTTTAGTTTTCTTACTTAGCACCAGGCTGCTGCTCTTTGCAGCTAGGTCAGTTGTACCTAGCCTGAAGCAGTTACTGGAGCTGCAGAAGGAGGAAGTGCTTTATCTTAGGAAGGGCTTTCGATGCTCTGACCTGGCCCTGCTGTTTTAGGAAGGGTAGAAGCTGGTGCATGAAATGGGAACATGTGGGTTTGTTTCACAGCACGAGGATGGTGGCTGATATGCCTAACCCCTTGCCATGCCCTGTGTGTATTTATATTGTACTGCCCTTTCTGTTGGTAACTGCAGACTGGTCACACATAGCCAGGAAGTCACCAATCTCTTCCTTAGAAACTCCCCTTTGAGCGCCAGCTGTCCTGGCAGCAAGTTTCACTCTTGCAGTGTCGGTGGTGGTTGTGTGGATGACAGTTTTGAAATCCCTACAGCCTGTACCCTCCTCTTCTTTACTTTGCAGAGTACATTGCATCTCGTGGCTGGGCTGAGGTGGGACTGAGTCTCCAAGAGAACAGGAGTCAGCAGGGCCTGAGCACCATCATTCAGCCCCTTAGCTGGAGAATCAGAGCTGAGCTTTGAAAAGGCCCTGCAAAAGTGCTGGTGGTGTTTCCTCCCTCACACTCACTAATGGCTGAGTGAGTCTTGAGCGTGGTTTAGAGGAATGTGGAGATGCACTCAGTCAGTACGTGTAGCCCTGTGTTTCGTGCTCAGACATGCCCCGAGTCATCTGACACCTGCATCAGAGAGGAGCCCACGTGGGATTAAGAAAAAACAGTGGGTTTGTTTCATTCGAGTTCCTGTTCTGTCACTCTGTACCTCTCTGAGGTCTTCAGCTGCTGCAGGATTTACCATGAAGTTGTTTTCTTGAAGTCAGTGGAGAACTGGGAGTCTCTCTGAATTTGTTGCAGTTCAGATCTGTTTGGTTGCAGTCTTTTGCATTAGGATCTTTTCCTTGCTGCCAGTTTGAATTTCCATGTTTGTTGCTGTTGCATTTGTCCCTGGCAACCTGTTTTTCAGTGATTCAGTGGCTCTGTGCACCCAAGGGAAGGGAGCTCTGGATTCCTGACGCTGCCCATATTTCAATCAGGCTGTATTTACAGGGTCATGTGAGTTTGTATGTCCTGTGATTTTAACACCTGTGTCCATTATCTGCCACAGTATAATGGGATATGGCAGGAGCCCAGCAGGCTTGGCAGTGTGACTGTATTTGTGCTTGATGACTGTCCCTCCTGCAGGACTGTGTGGGGTGGTTTGTAGAAGGACCTGGTGCTTTTTTCTCCACCTTTGGCATTTTCAAAAAACGGCACTGTCTGATCTGAGTACCTAGAGGAACTTGGAGTTGGGATCCCCTGCCTCTTCCCAGGCAGCACTTGGCCTGTGGTGCCCGTCCCTGGGCACCTGGTGCTTTTATAGYGGGGCTGCCGCGTGGCCTTTTGTCCCTCAGTCTCTTGCAGAGTGACAGGCTTCCAGTCCTGAGCACTCGGCCAAGTTAAAATGGTGCAGGCCCTTTAATGTAGATGCTCTGTAAATCAGTTAATCCCTTTAGTTTGCATTGGTAAATCACTGAATTAAGATCAACTGATTTAAATACATGTCCAATCAGATTAGGTGTGTTTACAGTAGCAGTTCATATCAGTTTAACTATAGTCCAACCAGCAGAGCCTTTCTTTTGTGCAGGCAGGACCTTTTGGAGGAAGGTGATTGGATTCACTTTCAGGTTTTGTAGTGGAGTTAGTGCTGCATGAGATGCATTTTAGTGTGAGTTTCTAGTTCCAGGAAAAGGTTTCCTCAAATTCTTCATCACACGGTGATGAATCTATTTTCTGAAGGTGGCATAAGAGTCATTGTCTGTAAGTATGATGTTGGCCTTAATTCCTAGATGTGCATCAAAGGAGGATTTGTCATCCTCATCTCTGATGCATCACTGCTCTTTGTCACAGCTCTGGCAGCTGCCAGTGATGGGGGAATGTTGTGTTTCCTTGTATCAGAGTTGTCCCTGCGGATGGTCTGTGGGCTCTGCAGTGCATGCCACAAGACCTATCACAGCTGGCAGCAATGAGCAATTTATTACTGGAAGCTTCAACAAAGGCTGCCAGGTGTAAAGTCTGGAATTTCCCTGTCAGGCACTTGGAGAGGCGAGGGCTGAAGGTCTGTGGTGGGGACWGGTAAGCAGTAATAAAAACTTGTCCTGCTCTGATAAATACTCTGGCAACAGACAGTTTTATATCTGGRTGTGCTAATCTTCTGGCATAGTTTATTAGTTTATTAAAACATTTTGTTTCGAGTCAATAAACTCTGACAAAGTGCAGTTAATTGTCCCCCCTGATAAATAAGGAAACAAACTCCTGATGTTTGTAGTGTGGCTTGTGATAGACTCTGGGGAGTTAACAGTCTTGGTAAATGAAGCCCTGCCTCACATGTGCCTGCGTTTCTCCACAGGTGTTTCTTTTCCGACTTCCAGGAGCAGAGGGAAGCTGAAGGCCCTTCAGCCCCTTGYGGAGCTGCAGCCATGAGGTCGTAGGGACCTTCCCGTGCGGCCTCCATGGGTCCCTCCCAACTCACCACGCAGGATCATGGGAAGCGAGCGGCCACTGTGTTCGAGATGGAGGAGGAAGGGCTCTCCCTCTTCCCTGCCTCAGACAACCCCCCTGAGCACACAGGTATTGGAAAATCTSTACTCAGTCCACACAAGCTAAAAGAATTCTCTCAGCTGCAAACGGAACCMGCATTTAGTAGAGCTGCAGAGGGAGGGAGTCCTGCTGCACTATAGGCACACAGGCATAGAAAGACAGGCACCAGAATCACACTGCAGGAGTAGTCTTCCATGAAACACTGAGGTTTAAAGAGTATCAGGAAAGAGAATGTACATTTTATGGTCATAATTGTCTGATGTACGGAATTCTGTACATTGGAACTATAAGAAGACCATGATATAGTGGCCACGGGACAGGTAACAGGAAGGAAAACAAAGGATAAGTAATGGTTCTGGCATAGTATCAGCAACTTAATGAAGGTATTACAAATACATTTAGCTAGTTGTTAAACAGGCAATTGGCAGTCCTTGCTTTCGGAAAAACAGATGGTCTGAACGTTGAACCCGTTAATGAAGTAGAAATGGAGAAAGTGGTTTAAAGGTGAAGAGTTAACAGTTCAGAATAACTCCCAATAAAAGGACTTAAAGCAGCTTTGAGGACAATTAAAGAAAATAGGCAAATGCTTTAAAAGGCACAAGGGGAAAAATGCTAAAATGTGGAAAAAAAGAATTGAATAGCAAGCCTACTAAAGAGAGAAAGCCCTAATGAGCATCAAAAGTATAGAACTGGCATTCAAGCGTGGTGCATCTCAGATTATTTCTATGTCTAATCTTTTTCTAACTACATAAAATAACAAGAATGAGCTATATAATTCAAATTGTGATCATTCAGAAGTGGAAAGTAATTTACATAGATCAGAGTACACTTCTCTGTTTCTATAGAAACAATCATGGGCATGGTAGTCGGACTTCTTTGTAACTTTAAGATGGCTAAAATCTGTTTTGCACTGGGCATGCCCTTCGTGTGGAAGTCCTYAAGTTGCCCTGCTGTCCTTCTGAAATTTGTGAACATTGAGGGCTTTGTCAAAACTATCATGCTTGTTAGTATGTCTGTAATGGCCTCCCCAAAAAAAGTAATTTAACTGTAGGCCTTGCATATTTTTTTCACGGTAGCAGATGGTATGAGGAGAAATACAGTAGGAATGAGGGAAGGGGGATACCAGAGACTTAACCTTTCTGATGGCATTTTCCTGCTGTCCAGTCTGCAATGAGAAGTGCAGGCCAAAGTTAAAGACCTCTAGACCTCTGTAAAGTCAATGGGGTTGAAAATCAACACCACGATACTTAAGACCGAAACCAATATGCAGTGAAGAACACTACTCGTCATTTCTGAGGCTGACCCAAACCTTTCTGACTGTTTAGCGTTTCAGGTATGTTAGCAGAATAGGAAGCAGAGCCAAGAAGTGCTGGGAGTGTTTAAACCAGAAGTATGAAAATCAGGCCATTTTAACCCCATTGCCCCTCAGGAAACAAAGCAGCCTTGTCCTCCAAACCAAACTCTGTAAATTAACGCCATTATAGAGACTCTCCAGGCATACCTAGAGACCTACCAAGGTTATGCTGTTTGTGTTCTTCACGGGCAGCTGCCGTTGTTCATAGAGCCACAGAAAAATCCATAACATCAAACAGATGAGAGGAAAAAAAAACAGAAAAATACAGATGTCCAATGTCAGCATGGCTAGAATGAAAATGAAAATGAGGAATGAAAATAGAGATGGCTGACACATTCAGGGGAGGAAATGCACACAAACGTAGGCAATACTTCACTGGAGTACTTCAGGTGAGACATGTCAGAGCAGACCAAAGGGGGTTTTGAAACATACAGCCAATCACAGGATTAAGATCCATCTGAAAGAAGCAGGATGTGTTGTACAAGGCCATGTAAAATATAAGACAGTAGAAAAGTCTTACATTTCAAATGGCATACAAAGATTGAATAATAAATCTGTCAGTGTGAGGGTGTGTTAGGCTGGGGGAGTGGGGAGCACTGTTCTCCAAGCAGACATTGTTGCTGCAGAGTTCCACAGATGCACAGAGCTGCTGCCATGTGCTGCTCACGTGCTCTTTGCCCTAATCCCACAAAGTTGATGTCTTCTTTCTTGACTGTTTCTGCAAGTTTTCCAGGATTGCCTAAATTGGAATTATAATTCCAATTATGAAGACTGTCTGTAGTATCATGATTCTCAGCACTGGGTTTCTTTGATGCTTGGACTACTGAAGCATCCTAGTGTATGAAAAATGTGACAGAGAGCACTGGAGATGAGGGTTACAGAAACTGATTTTTCTGAACACTCTGGGCTTTCAACTTAGCCTTTTTGTGGCCTTTTCTCATGTTGCTGGCTGTCACTCCCGCTGATGGAAGGTGCCGAACATCTGACTTGAACATGTTTTGGCTCTTTCAGCCTGTTGGGATGAAAAGAATCTGAAACTATGTATGTGCTATATATGTGCTTATGTTTAAAGTTAAACTTTCAGAGTTTCAACTATGGCAATAGTTATTTGTCACAGCAGATAATATGCCAGCTCGGAGGGGAGCCTGTGGAATGACAGAGGGGATTTATTTATCTGTGTGTTTGGAAGGTGGTGGGTCTGAAGGAGCCTGTCAGTCGTTCTAAGAAGCGCGGCAGGCGGCTGCAGACACGCGCTTCCCTCGTGCTCACGCGGCGCTTTTCCCCTTTCCCGGTTGTTCCTCTCTGTAGAAAATCCCCCCCTGAAGCGGAAGAAGGGCCCAGCCCCGAAGATGCTGGGAAACGAAGTGTGCAGCGTGTGCGGGGATAAGGCCTCGGGCTTCCACTACAACGTGCTGAGCTGCGAGGGCTGCAAGGGCTTCTTCCGGCGCAGCGTGATCAAGGGCGCGCAGTACGCGTGCAAGAACGGCGGCAAGTGCGAGATGGACATGTACATGCGGCGCAAGTGCCAGGAGTGCCGGCTGCGCAAGTGCCAGGAGGCCGGCATGCGGGAGCAGTGTGAGTGCCCGCCAAGCGCTGCCGGGGCTGCGCGGGGCAGGGGCTGCCAGTGCGGCCACGCCGGCCTGCCCGGAGCTGCAGCCTCGCTGTGCTCCCAGCAGTGATCCCAGTCGTTTGTCTTGTATCAGCTGTGAGGCTGTTTCTGTCCGTGCTGCTGCTCACGGATCGGGGGGCAGCCTCCCCTACAAGGCATCCAGGTTTCAGGCCCTGGCTGGCCAAAACTGACCAAGCAGCGAATGTAAATCCTATGTGGGGTCTCCTTCCTGGCATGCAGCATCCAGAGCAGTGATAAATACAGGATTATTTTACACACTTGTTTATTAATATATTTCTGTAAAAGAAATGGTGTCCATCCAAGCTGCATCACGGAAACCATTGATTTGTGTGTGTGTGTGTGAGAAACGTGATACAATTAACCCATATAATCAGTATCACACTAGTTTAGAGCAGCGTTGCGGATACTGCCTTTTGTTCTATTCCCCCATGCTCCAGAGAGCTCCGAAACARATTTATTTGCCAAGCTATACAGCAAGGCTTCCTATTCACCTTGCTGCTTTTTTTGTTGCAAGTAGTTTCCAGGGAGCCTCAGAGTGTTTCAACGTTTACTCATCATCACATGGTGAAGACAAGGTGCAATTCCACTCAGGAAAATTAGGCCAGAAGGAATCTTTGTGCCATTATTATCAAGGGCTTGGCAAATTTGGCAGACACTGAAATCGCAACTGTAAATTTGTCTTGTTAATCCTGACAAATTGAGGACTTTTCTTCCCAGCTGTCCTAATTGGAGAGGCATTCTGGAGCTTCCTTTTCTGAATTATTGGGAACATTCTTCTAATTCCCAGACTGCAGTTATTCATGGACAGCTTGTATCTGTTCTTGAGCTGGAATGTGCCGTGCGGTTAAAGATCCTTTATGGAAAACTGAGTGAACTCAGATCACTTTGCATTTACCGTGTGGAAAATGCACACAGGCACTTCCAAAGTACCTGGGAACTTGTTACAGAGCTGTAAATTCTTTTGAGCCTGAGCCGTAATATGAGGGACAATAAGAGCATGGGTCACTTCCTTCCTTGCTTAGACTAATACTGACTGACATTCTCCAGGCTTAGATTTCCCTCCAACTCGGCAATGATATTTAATGCCTTTGCTGTTTGAACCGTGACTCTGTGTGTGTGTGTGTGTGTGTGTGTGTGTGTGCATCCACACATGTGCCATCCCTTTTGGAAGCCTGGAGTGAAAATTACTCAGCCTCAATGTTCTTTGGCTTTCTCTCCCATCCTGCATAACGTAATTTCTATTTCAGAACATACTTTCATGATAGCTCTCCAGTTCTTGCCTTCATATCTAATGTGATTCTTTTAAGAAGTGCAAGAATGTACTTGTTCAATTTGGGAGCCTGCTTTTCTGTGAAGCACTCGTGTGTCCTTGTTACCTTTGTATAAAATTTAAAATTTATCACCAACTGGTAGAATGATTTTAAGATGATTTTCTGGAAGGTAATCCTATAATACTGGTAGGTCCGATAGGATGTGTGGGGATTTTTTGTTGTTTTGCTTGTTTTCTTTTTTGATACAGATTTCAGATAGTTCTTGCAGCTTTGAATCAACAACAAACCTCCTCTGCAGTCACATTATTGAACTCCTCAGTTAATTATAGACCTTCARCACTTTTTTTTGCGTGTTTAACTCACGAGCAGTTGATTCAGCAAGGCTTTTTTCTCACAACACACACTTCTGAGTTGCTCTACTCCTTGCAGAGCTAAAACTAGGTGGCCATGGCCATTTTACTTCACGATTGAAGATGACTTCTAGCCCTTCTCCAGAAGGACCTTCCTTCTTTGTGAGCTGATTGACACAAACCTATGCTTTTAGCCATCTTCCCCTGTTACTTCTTCACACCCTGCTGCAGTGAAGGTAGAAGGTTGTCCTTTCAAGCACTGAGTCCCTGCAGTATTGACTCTGTCCTCTTGGGAGGGACATGAAATGACACAGGCTGTTAATGGAGCAGTATCAGAAAAAGGCAACATGGTAGGACAGYATAAAATGTTAGAAAGGGAGCGTCTATATCGCGTGCGCTCTGATGTGCCAGATGTGCAGGCAGCTGTAAGCCCTGCCCCTCTGCCCACTGCCTGCTCCCGCGTTGGGTTTGGTCTCCACTGCACTCTGATACCCTGCTTCTCTCTGGCTCTTCTTTTTAGATGTTCTGTCCGAAGAGCAGATCCGGTTGAAGAAGCTGAAGAAGCAGGAGGACGATCAGGCTCGGACAGTGGTGGTGCGGCCGACTCCTCCGCACCCGCCGAGCCCCTCGCACAAGCTGACGCCTGAGCAGCTGAGCATGATCGAGAAGCTTGTGGCTGCCCAGCAGCAGTGCAACCAGCGCTCCTTCACAGACAGGCTCAAAGTGACGGTAAAAACACTGCCAGGGGAGCCAAATAAGGGAATTTTGGGAGCTTGAGCCATGAGCAGAGCATGGGGGAGAAGGGAGGTGCATGAAGAACAGGGTCTATAGACTGAAGTTCTTTAAACACCAAAAGATGAGCTTCCAATGTGTCTCAGTCATTCTCTCTGTTCACTTCATCTTTTGTATCTCCACATCTCACATTTTCACATGGTCTCCGCTCTGTTTCCCTTTCCCTCCYTGCAGCCGTGGCCCCAGGTTCCTGACCCTAATAACCGTGAAGCGAGGCAGCAGCGTTTTGCTCACTTTACAGAACTTGCAATTATCTCTGTGCAAGAGATTGTGGACTTTGCCAAGCAGCTGCCCGGCTTTCTGGAGCTCACCAGGGAAGATCAGATTGCTTTATTGAAGACATCTACCATAGAGGTGAGAGTCTGGCTCCATCACAGTCCAGAGTAGCAAAGAGGAAAACGTTTGGAGAACCAATGTGGAGAACTAGCTCCATCCATCTTTCAGGGTGACTCACTGAAAGAACCTCCTGCTGCAGGACCATTAYTCCAGTGCTAGATGATTCTGGTAAAGTCTTACTGAAGAGGATGGGAAGTGGGATCTCCTCTTCCCAGGAGCAGATACTGCCCATGGTGCAGCGGAACTAACTTGAGAATTTTGAAGCATTCTGAACAAAAGAAACATGTTTGGGTTTTGTTGTTGGCTTGTGTTTTATCCAGTYAGTGCTTTAGCTCTCAGCAAGTTATCAATGTAGTGATGTTGTTTTACAATTTTCAAGTCAAGTATATCCCTGGCCTCTGGTTTCAGGTGATGTTGTTGGAGACGTCTCGACGCTATAATCCAGAGATTGAGAGCATCACGTTTCTTAAGGACCTGAGCTATAACCGGGATGACTTCGCCAAAGCAGGTGGTGCTTTAGACAGGTGTTTCCTCCTTCCCTCTATCTTGTGGTCTTTCTTCCTTTCCTTTGTGGGTTGCTGGAGATATATTTATATCAGGCTTTAGAGTGGGACTTAGGTGAGATGTTCAGAACAAGTGCAGGCCCCACAGACCTTGTTTGCTTTTAACATGTGATATTGGACCCATTCATGCATCTTTATGTGTGAACTTGCTTAAGACACTGTGGATTGGTACAGCACGGGAATCTTGCTGTATAGAGGACAGGAGTCTTTAGTATGTGCTTGAGTATGCACATACTGTGTGCAGTCCTGCACCTCAGTCCAGCTGTGAGATCAGATGCCACCCTTGGCCTGTAGTGCTCGGTAACGTACATGCGTTCTCAGTGGTGACCCTCTCATGATTGCGTTTCAGCTGATAGGAGSTCTGTACTGCACACTGAAGACTCCTGCAAAATACTGTGGAGCTGTCTTCAGCTCAGTATATGATGATCAGTGAYGATGATTTCTGAAGCCTTTTTTCTTTCCCTGGAGGGATGAGTATCCATAATTTCAGATGCAGTAGCTGGAAGTAGGTGTCTTCAGCGTTTCTGAAAATGAGACTTTGGCTGTCTTTCAAATGWTTTTTTTCACTTCCTTGGGTAACTATTAACTGTTTATACTTGGGATTATTTTTACTTAAGTCTTCCCATCTAAGCGTTCCCAAGAATTCCTGATGTTGGCCTTTCTCAGTGTCTTAATCTGGCCAGCAACATGTTTGTCAGGACTTGCTGAGCTTTAGTGTTTCGTATGGCTGAGTGAGTGTCCATGTGAAATRGGAGGAGAGTGACAGCTTGTGTGACTGGTTTCTTCCAGTCTCAACTGTACATAATGACTAGGTCTCACCCCCAAAGGTTTTATTGTCAAGGTTTCTGTTCAGCACAGTCTTTACACTTGCCCGCTGGGAATTGATTTGGTTCAATTGGGCTTCTACTTTCAAGCTACCGGCCAGTCCTTTTTTYCCTTTCCACTGCTCTTTCTTTTTTTTTCCCCAAGCAGCTGGTGCTTCCCTCACCCAACTCAAAGGCCCTTTACAAACCCTGGGAATAGGTGAGAGCTGTAGAAATAGTCTGAGGGGAGGAAAAAGCTGAGGATGCTCCAGCKCTCTCATCCGCTGATGGATGCCTGCCTTCTATGAGCACACTGCCTTGGCCTGCCTCTCACTGTGCTTTCAGGCTGTAATGATTCTCATGATGTGGAATCATAACTATAGGGGACTGAGCTTCTGTTTTTTCTTTCTTTTATTTTTCCTGCAAATTTTAATAGATACTTTTCCTCCTCGACACTTCCTGGCAGTCTTTTCCTCAGCTTTTTTAGGGAGGCAAAAAGCAGGCAATCAAAGAGATTCTCTCTTTGTTCATCTCTGATGCAGTTGTACTGCAGGAAACAAGAAACTCAAGGCCCTGTTTTGGGGGAAGGGTTTAAAATAGTCCACATAAATGTGTAGAATGTAGTACAAAGAAGCCAGAGGTGGTCATAACCTCTGCATGCTGTCACAGAATAAATGTCAATGCTTTTTTGCCAAATGGCAATTACCAAAAAGGTGAGTGAAGGTTTAAGTCACACTGCCTCAGCTGCCCTGGATTTTAGAGSTAAAACAAATGGGGACTTTCAGACCGCTTGCAACTGTATTTCCAGCTTAGGCTTCAGATGAATATGGAGCATGGGATGAAAGCTTTTCTTTGAAAGCACRAGAGCTGACAAGATTTGAAAGAGATGATGGTGTAAGGGTGGAAAATACAGGTTTCCTACTTGTGGGCCTCTGACTTTTTGTCAGACATTGCAGAATTGGTAGTATTTTCTTTTAGTTATTGCCTGTTAATGTGCTGTGGGATTTTTAAGGCTCTCAGAAAATCTAGAACTACTATCACTTTGTGTTCAGGGCCTGACTCCTCACCCACGGTCACTGTTGCTCTCCGGTAGTGGTGTCTTGTGAAAGGAGATTTCAGCTACATTTGGCACATAATGTACGTGTAAAACTTCCCTCATCTGTTGGAGAAGATTTCTGAGAGATTATYCTGCAAGCGAGAGGCAGGAAACAAATGCAATTGCTGACCCTCATCTCTCCTCTGTTGCAGGTCTTCAGTTTGAGTTCATTAATCCCATCTTTGAGTTCTCAAAGGGAATGAATGAGCTACAGCTTAACGATGCTGAATATGCACTTTTAATTGCCATCAACATTTTCTCTGCAGGTAAAAATCCAGGCAGGACTGAAGAGTTGTGGGGTAAAGAAAATAGAATTTGAAAAAAGGTCACAAACTGAAGATGAGTAATGGGGTAGGGAATTTGGGGATATAGGGAGCCTGTTACTACTTCTGCTCATTGGGGAGCCTGTTACTACTTCTGCTCATTGGGGAGCCTGTTACTACTTCTGCTCATTAGGGTCTGAATCTTCTAGTGCCATCTGCCCAGGAAGGCAATTTCCATGCTCACGGAGAAGGAAAAAAAATCTGCCAATGTTAACTTTCCTCATTTAGAAATTTCTATTTTACTGTCCTTGATTGTACTTGTGTCTCTGATGCAGGTTGTGTAACATGAATGACATCTAGTGGTCAACTAAAAATACTTTGGATGTGAGACCAATGTAGCCCTGGGCCAGGAAAGGGCAGCAAAGAAGCTGCCTCTCCTCTTTTGCTTCTGTTCTCTGTGTCTTGTAGCCTGAAAGACACAATTCTGAGGGGTTTATTGCTGTTTTCCCACTCACTGGCTTAGCTGCTGGAGAAGCTGTCCTGCGGCCTCTAATCCTCTCTGGGAGAGCAACATGAGACCAAATGCATTTTGACAGTGGAGTTTGGTCTCTTTAACCTCCTACCTCTGTATAATTCAGATCAGACTTGCCATATTCAGTGAACATGAGTGAGAAATGTCAGTTATGGAAAACTGATGTGAAACGGCCACAGCCCTGGCTGTTCTGGGTGAAGGCCAGATGAGGCTCTGGGGAAGGAGMGTATGGAGAGGCTGGGTTAGTGTCCAGTGAGGCTGCCCGTGGTGACCTGCTAACTTCTCTCTTGCTTTTGGTCAGACCGACCGAATGTGCAGGACCAGTCGCTGGTGGAGAGGCTGCAGCACACCTATGTGGAAGCCCTTCATTCTTACATTTGCATCAACAGACCAAACGTAAGTGCCCGACTTGAACGTCCCAGGGAGGGATGCAGACTGATTTCTGTACTTAGCAGCCACAGTTCCTGCAGTACTGCTTGTACAGTTCTCTTGCCTTCTGTACCCTTGTGCTGTATCCTTGTGACTATGTGGTGGCAGCTGTACTTGGAGGATCTATGAGACATCACAGCCTGCTCTCCTGGATTGTGTTCCACAGCTTAGCCAGCTTGGACTGTCTTGAATTGGGACTTTTGGGCATGGTGTAGAGTTCCTGTTCCTCCCTTCACACTCCCACCTCCGGAAGGATGTTGGTTTTAAAGTTAGCATTGTGTTTATAACGTGTCATCCAGTGTTTATGTGGGTTAGTTTGGCTTGGCAAAGCTTTAGTATGGATTTACCAAGAGCTGTCTCTTTGTGTGACCCYGCAGGACCACCTGATGTTTCCACGGATGTTAATGAAACTGGTCAGCCTGCGGACACTAAGTAGCGTCCACTCTGAGCAGGTGTTTGCCCTTCGGCTGCAGGACAAGAAACTCCCTCCCCTGCTCTCGGAAATCTGGGATGTGCACGAGTGACCGCATGCTCCCGGGGCGCTGACGTGCCGGCATGGCGCCGACTCCCAGCCTTCGCTAACGAGAAGCCAGCCTCCCCTCGCCAAGGCGCTGAGCTCCGGGCTAGGCCGTGCAGGGATGGATGGGCCTGGGCTTTCAGTGACGTCGTGAGACTTTGTAGGAGGCAGCTGGGGTAGATCCCGTGGGGGGTTGGTTTCGATGTAGTGCCCACACCCCGCATGGATAACATGGAACATCTGAAAACGGTAGAAATGAAGACCTTCCCCATATACATGTACACCTCTCTCGTCAGAGTCTCTTTCTCTTTCTAAGCATGTCCTGGGGATTTGCTCACGGATCCTTTCCTCTCCTGTTGATTATGAAAGTGAATTTGCAGGAACTTGCCAAAATCTCTCTGAGAGTAACCCGACTCAAAAGGCTTCTGCAGGGTCCCCAGTGTACCTGTATCCGAGGAGCTCAGGGAAGTCAATGTGGATGTTCTAGGGGGTTCACTGGGTTTCCTATAAGTAAAATCTTTTGTGTGCTGCCCTCTGCAAAGATTCCCGGAGAAGCAGCTGTTATTTCTTTATTGTGAGACTTCATCTCTAGAGTTGCCCTTCCGTTCTGGCCCTCCTTTGGAAAGAGGATTCCTGGCATGTGTAGTGATCTTTATCTAACAGGCAGGCCATCATACATCAGAAAGATGTCAGGCATTAAGTAGTGGATTTTTATATAATGCATCACCATTTTATCTTATGCTGATTCTCAGCCAATTCACTTTACCTTTAATTTGCTAACAACTGGAAAACTGCACTTCAAAAAAAAAAAAAATCAGGATATAAATTTTGTATTGGGGGATGGAAGAGAAGAAAGGAAGTTGGGAAGGTCTGGTACCTGGACAAGGCAGGTGTGGTGAAAGGGTCCCAGAAACTACCGAGAATATGGAGCATGTGGCATGTGTTCCAAGGAGAGTGTGAATATGTATCAGCAAAGGGGAGAGGACATGCTGTGTTTAGTGAAGTACGGGCATTGCCTAAGCTATGGGCTGCACAACACTCATGGGCTGCAGGAATGTTGAATGTAACCAGATCTGCTCGCGTTTTCTTCCTTATGCCAAAGTCTTTCCAAGGTACTAAGTGATGATTGCGTTACGGAGGTCCTTGCTGTGTGAGGATTGCGACTGCTCTAGGACACTTGGGTCCTGTATCCTTTCTTCTCTTTGGGCACAGTGAGAATCCACACTGGTTTTATGCGCTAAGTAAGTATTTACATCCATAAGTATTGTAGGATACACAGCAATATTTTGTCTGACAGAAGAGCACTTGCAAAAATAGGTTCCTTATTTTTCCAAGAAACAACATCTTGTGGCTGATCTCGGAGATGTTACCTTTAGTATCCTGGTAGTTTGGTCTCTTGACTCTTCTCTCTCATAGGGGTCTGCTATGTTTGCTTGCCCGGTGAGCATCCCAAGAGTCTAGGTTCACATGGCTCTATTTTTATTTTATTTTATTTTTTTGCTGTGTATCTGAGCGCTATGCCCGTGGTGAGGGTATTGTGTCCATTTTGCACTTGAGGTTGGTCCCCTGCCACTGGCCTTCACTCTGCACCTTTGTAAAGCACTTGTAACAATCTGTAAAATAATCTGTTGTTTTTTATAACTCATTGCAATTGCAAAATTTCTTGTTTAAATCTGTATTTTTAACTAATCTGTTTGAGAAATGTTAATGTTTATATAAAAGAATAAAGCCTAATACAGGATTCTGACATTCTGATGTGCCATCAATAGATTGGGAAAGAATGGAGTAGGCTTTTCATTTGACAAACTCCAAACTAGTAAAAAAGTGAGGATATCAGTTGGGAAGAGGCAGKAACTAGAGAAAGAGGAATAACAGGTCAACTGCAGGTGGTTTCTTTCAGCTTCTAGTGTGAGATTTTTACCTCATGGTGTACTGTGTGCCACAGTGGGCAGGTAGGTGAGGTGGATTAGGTTGTATGTCATGAAGACCATGCCCTGTGCATACCTATYCTGTCTTGATTTGTTCAGTTACTCTCAGAATTTAACCATTTTTGTTATACATGGTCCAGTCTGTTTTTTGCCTAGGTACAACAAAGCTGAAWTACCGGCTCATTGTGTTTCTGGTTGCTGAGCAAATTATGCCAGGATCCTAGCTGTTGTTTCAYGCCAACAGAAACAAATAGTTTAGGAGAAGCAAAAGGAATAACTGGTGATATGAACTGCCTCAAAAAGAATGGACAGAAAAGGGAAAGCAAAGAGCTTTCCCAGAGACCAGCAGTAGCGGGTCCCAAGCATTTGAAGATCATCCRCCAAAGTGCAGAGGGGAAAGGATCTTCAAAGTGCAGTTGTCATTTTGGCGAGTCTCCACACCACAGGATATCCTGCTAAAACCTCTGCATTACCGAGTATAAATTTTAAACTCCACAGATGTATTTTTTAAAGCACTGAGCTGCACGAAAGGGAAAAGGATTAGCTCTGTGAGGGACTGCATTAGAGGGGGAAGTAATGAGCWGAGCCTGAGAGCTCAGGCCGGCCCTGGCTGGATTAGAGGGCCCCTGGGCTGCCATCCAAGGCTCTGCCCACAAAAGAGGCTGTTGGTCTGAAGAGGCAGCAGCAGTGAAGCTGCCGCCCAGTGAGCAGCTGGCGCCATCTCCTTAGCTAGAGGACAAAATCTGCATGTAAATACAAGGGATTTCCAAGAGGCGGCGGTGAAAATGGTGCCTTTCCTGGCCTCTGCTGGTGTCTCCATCCCTTTCCACTGTTATGTAACCAAGAACGTGTCTTTCATGTAGGTTTTTGCAGTCTTTAAAGTGTAAGTCAATGTAGTTTTGGGTTTTGCAGCAAAYGCAAGAAGAGCAAGGTACAAAAAAAAAGTCCATTCATGGCCCTTGTTGTTTCATCTGCACATTGGCAAAGCACTGCCTTGGCTTTGATGAGACTCCCTTCCAACCCTGCGAATYGCTGTACGTTTCAGGTTAGTTTTGCTGATTTGAGCACTGCGAAAACAAGAGGTGCGTTGGAACTAGAGCCTGCCCTGTGCAGCCTGTGTTGCTACCCCCATGCAAGGGCTGTGCTTGCYGCGGCGTGGTCGATGAGGAGGAGGACCTATCTGCATGCATTTGTCATGGCCCCACCATCAAGGGAGAATACAGCCTTGAAAGTGTCAAATGCCACAATTTACCATTTTGCATCTTAAAAAARGGGTATTTGTGGCATTTTGGATTGGATTTGGGGAGTGTTACTTCATTAATTTTGGTTTTGTTAATAAATGGCTTGGCTGTGTCTGGCATGGGTTTATGAGAGCCTGTAGACACTTAGGAAGCGGCAGCTCAAGCCCTAGGGCCTGCAGCCGCTCGCCAAGGAGCTCGGTGCACGTTCGCACGTACACGCGGACACCGCGAGGCGCCGCCCGTTACCTCAGGCGGCGCCGCCCCGCCCCGCCCCGCCCCGCGCGCGGCCCCAGGGGCGGGAGCAGCC
>NW_020454716.1:564559-749717 GCF_003342845.1 Nothoprocta perdicaria
GGCGCGGGCAGCGGCGGCCGCGGGCAGGTGGGCGCGGGCAGCGGCGGCAGGCCGGGCTCCGGGTGCCGGTACCGGTACCCGTGCGTGCGGGCGGGCACGTAGGCGCGGGGCCGCGGTGCGCCTCTGCCCGTGCGGGCGCGTGTCACGGCGGCTGCCCCCGCCGCTGGGCGCCTGCGGCTGCTCTCGCTGCCTCCCCGCGGGAGCGTCTCCACCCCCCGCTCCCCGCTGCGGCCGGTGCCCTGCCCGGCTCCGCCGCAGCTGCCGGCCAGGCCGGGAGCTCAGGTGATGCTGGCGCGGGGGCGAGTCCTCCGGCAAGGTCGCGGCAGGAGCCCGCGCTCCTCGGCTCGGCACCGGGCTGGCCGACCCCCGGGGACGGGGAGCGGGGTCACTCGAAAGGGGAGCGCGGCGTGTCGGGGCTGCAAATGGCGGTGGTGGTTTCGCCCACGGGGGTGTGGGGGCGGCGCGGCCGTTGGCGGCGGCCGTTGGCGGCGGCCGTTGGCGCTGCCCGCTGCGCAGGGCCCTGCCCGCGCCGCCGGCGGCAGCGGCGCCTCCTCCTGCCGCGAGGCAGCGGGCAGGACAGTTGGGGCAGGTGGCGGGGCCGCCGCGGCCGGGGCAGCGAGGCGCGTGTCCCGCCGGGGAGCCCCCGCCTTGCCGCAGAGGCGGTTTCGCGCCCGGGGTGGGCTCGTCTTACCCCTTGGATCGGTAGGCTAGGGAATCGGCTTCACGTGAGGCCGTTTCTTGTCCAATATCGTGTAAACGGAGAGCGTTGCCCCCTCGGAAGGAGCGTCACACTCTCYGCGTTACCCACTTCTATTCCCGGGTGGTGAGGGGGGCCTTGGTCTGCGCCTCCCGTTTGTGTGGAGTCACGGCCAAGGGCTTTGAGCAGCGATAAGCACTGGAGAAACGGGTGGGTTGGGTCACTCRGCTGTGCCTTTCCCCCCTCCCTGTCCAAGCCTAGATATGGTGTAGGTCTCACCCGTGTAACCTGCTGCTTTCAGACATGTGCAGAATGACATTTGTCACCTATGAATCCCTGCCCCCAGGGTCAGCCCGTTAGACCTTCCCGGCTCTGCCAGCCATTTTCTGTCTTCCCAGTGCCACCCTGGGTCGGTGTGTGTGCCGRTGTGCTCCCGCATGTCCTTGCTGTGCTCCTTGCAGCGCTCCTTGCAGCATCGCTCGTCTGCTAAAGCTCGTCCACAGCAGGCAGAAACCAGGGGAGGGAAGATGTATGGTGGTGTCCTGAGGGTCCTTTGGGGGAGAAACCAAAGTCAGCCAAGTACTGTTATTTGGCAGTTGTCTCCAATTTTGCCCTTAATAGGGTTTGAACTCTGGGAGCTATTTTGGATGGGAACAAGAAGTACTTGCTGTTCTCAGCACTGTAGTGAAAACCTGCAACCCTGATGCATCAGAGACAGCATCCAGTGAAGCTAACGTAGCTAACATACAGTTCTGCAAGCTATGATCCTGCTGTCATTAAATAGGCTGCTATGCTACACTAGGTAGATCAATTATTCCATCTGTGAAGTTGTTTTGCTGTCATGTAGTTAGAAAATACATCTCTCTCAAACCTAATTTAATACACACTCATTAACCATCTTACCTTGTRTTTAGTAAAATGCAGAATCATTAGCACACCTCCAGAACATTTTTGTTTGCAAGATAAGATAGTCTTGCCTCCTCTAAAAGACCTTGTGCACACCCATGCAGTGATGCTACAGCTGTACTGTCCTGTAGGTTTCAGAGTCCTTCTACCATAGTTTCTATACATTGTTGCTGCTTTTGAAGGAGTTTTCCTGCATGCACAAAGAGGAAAATAAAAAGTATCTCCACAAAAATGATGTTTTTAAATACAGGAGTGCATAATATGTTAAGATACGTTTTGATGATGCGGCCAAGTTAGGAATGGTGGTGAACCAAAGGCTATGTAGCGGGTGGCAAGAATAGGTCTTCTAGCTCAAAGTTTTTTATCAGAGCTAACAGAGAGTAAATATTCTGCAGGGTAGAGCTCTTCTCAACCTCGATGCTCTTCTGTCATCCTTTTGAAGGGAGCCAGTGTAGATATATAACGAAGTCCAGCTTTAGTCTACCTCAAAGGCTCTTGGAGAAGTAGAGGTCCTGAGAACTTTGAACAATAAACCTTGCTCATGTAGCCAAAGTTTTTTTTTTTTTTTTAATTAGTAGTAGTATTTTGATTGATGGTTCTGTAGGGATTGATGGTTCAATAGGTTCAATGGGGTTTGATGGTTCCGTAGGTAGAAGCATCCATGGATCCCAAATTTTACCAAAATTCTTGTTCAAATCATTCTCCTAACTGAATTGAAGTTGCCTTTGATTTGATATGACATGGGGAGAGGGGCACGGATGTTCACACTTTGTGGCTTTTCCCTCTCACCTTGGGACATCCTGAATAATTTATCAAGTCACCTATAGCTGGGATATGGCACAGTGTACTCCTGGAAAGGGGTTCAGTCCAGGCTATTTAAAATCTTGTGCAAGGAGATGGTTGAAAAAGCAAGTGTTTTTGGAAAAACTGYAGGTATTAATTTAGCAAGTCACAAACGTGGTGATATACAGTGTGCAGTTAAAATAATGTAATTTGCAGTGTCATAGAGAATCTCTTTGTTAGAGGAATGACCTTTTTGCAGGGGTGGGAGCGGAAGGGATCCTGATAGAGATTGAGTGCGTGAGAGTGGCTGTCAAATGACAAAGCTTAGCGACTAGGCTGCCATTTCTCTTTGCAGTTTTATAACTGAGGTAGATAGTGCTCATATCCTCAAGATGGAAACTGGTATTTATTTGCCAAAACAAAGTACAGAGGAGAAGGTTTCATTTATTTTCCATTGGGATAGGGCTGGAGATAGCAATTCAAATGTTGCAACCCCGATTAAATCCTACGTATGTCCTTTGGCTCTRCTGTGGTGGCACTTAGGAGCTACTTGGAGGCTAATGGAGGGTGTCTGTAGCAGGAAGATTTTGACACTCATACTCAGTGCACTGCTAGAAAATGCAGAATGCAGCTCCTGCTTGGGGATTTGCAGGAGTGAGGAAAGGATTTAGAAACAACAAGAATGAAAGAACTTGATTTGTAAGATTAGTATCACTTCCCCAGTTTAAACAATCTCCATCTATTTCAAGGTATAAATACTAATGAAGGGAAAGCATTGTCGGTGACCCAAGAAAATAAAAATGAGCAGCATGAAGTTCTGATTCACAGAGAGTATTTTTAAATGGGATAATCTGTTGATTGTGGGAAAATCTTTTTTTTTTTTTTTTTTTTTGGTTCATGCTTTTCTGTTTCTGCCTTAAAATCCATGAGAAATTGTTGCAGTGATGTTGATGAAATTGTTTGCTCTATATAGCTGAACCCATATAATTCAGCTAATCTTTGTTCAGTTGTCTGAGCTAGAAATACCTTTGGAGAGATTAGATTCTCTGACACTGGAGGTCTTTAAGCCTGTCACAGCCACATGGAGATTACTGTTTATAATTAAGAAACATGCTCCTGATTTGTCTCTTTGGATTATAATAAACAACTAAAGCCTAAACTCAACAAAACTGTAGGGAAATGGCCAGCCWAGTCCTACAAGCTCTAAAACTTGTTTATGCCCAAGAACTCCCAAGTTGGGTACCTGTGCCATATTTGATGTCCAGCAGTTGCTGAATCAGGAGATATATGTTTACTTAAAATAACTGCTACCTTTCCCAGTCTGCTATCATTGCTGTTGCAGTGATTTAAAARTGAAAAATGCTGCCTGAGTAGCCTATTTTGAGACAATTTTTTTGCTATATTCTCAGCAAGAACATTGCATTTAAGAGTCTGTTGTGGTTGTGTTTCCAGGTCAGTCTGAGAAATACAGCATCAGCAGGAACATTATCTGCACAGAGCAAAGGTTCTTAGTTTTACATTTCTTCTACAGCCTTCGATATTTTGCCACTGGACAAGGCTAAAAAAAAAAAAAAAAAAAAAAAGCTGGTAATGGCATTGTCTCTGATGTACACTATGCTGTTTGTTGTAACCTCTGCATTTTTGCCTTTTTATAATTTAATTGCTGAATATTTATGCTCAATGGTATGCATGAGAATTGGGAGATCATCCTTATTTAACACATGGGACAATGATTTTTGGATTGACTGTAATTTATCTGGTGACCTTCAGGAACTCTGTTTTATGATAAGAATAGATTTTCTCTTAAATTGTTTCTTATTTTGTTGTACCTGTGAGTTCAGCATCATGGTGGTGTCCTGCTGCTCTCTTCACTCTGGCTGAATTTCCTGCTTTCAGTGTCAAGTACTTGGTTCTCAGCTAGCACTTGTGCCAGCGCTGATGCCAGGATCTCTGCTTGTTTCAGGGTATACTTTTACCTGCTCTAGAAAGGCTGCTGGGAGATGAGATGGGAACAGGCCTCCTATGCCTGTTTGCATCTCCTCAGATAACAGGAGGATTTTTCTGCGATAATGGTGCTGAGACTAGACCAGTATTCACTGAAATTACTTCACCCAAGGAAGGACATTGAGCCACTTGGCTGTAGTGGCTGTATCTGTTTCCTCCTGATAGCAGTTAAACAGAACTGTGCAGAATTTTTTGTTTTACTCTAAGCCATCTCATTTCCCCTTCCTTCTCTTAAGTCATGTCTAGCAGGTGTCACGTTTTCCCTTTCTCCTGTGTTATGGCAACTATTTTTGTCTAGAAAGATGTCTCAGACCCCCTTGTTCTGCCACTTACTGGCTTGTAAGAGTTACTTGAGGTGATTTCTCTCTCTTCTCTATTTCTGCCAGTGTTTCCATGTGGGTGAGTCTGTCAAACATGAGCTTCCTACACAACGTAGTCCTAGTAAGGAGGGAGTGGTCTTGTCTCTTGCTTTCCTTTCAGTTTTGACCATCTGGTACTGTGATTTGTCATAAGGATTAATAGTCCCGCCACGTCTGAAGGGATTGCTGAACTGTTCCTGAGGCGGAAAAGATAGGAGGTTCTGGTATAACCAGATTATTCAAAAAACTTCTGTTGTCTGGTTTCATTATTCTGAGCAATGTTTCAGGGTTCCCATGCTGCTTGTAAATTTGCTCACTTCTACCTCATAAACAGCTTGAATTTTTCATCAGGATTCCAGGCAGTCATTTGTACCTGCGGGATTCATCTCCAGAAAGGACCGAATCTCTGTGTGTGGTGGTGCTGGTGTCATAAGAGATGCCACCTGCTAAGTGCATTAACACATTGTAGTTGAATAGCTTGAAAGCTGCGTGAGGGCAGAAGCCATTTGTCACTGGAGTGTCCCTTACTATTTGGCTAGATTGTGTCTTTTCGCCTGTTGTCCTGTTTTAAAAATGTCTCTTCTATGAGCTCTTAGCCTGTGGCTTAGAGCTGCTTGCCATATCTGGGGGAGGCACTGTGGCAACAGAGAGGCTCTGAATAATTTAGWAGCTGCATCCAGCAACTCTCAATTTAAACGTCATATGTTTTTTTACTGACACTTTAATTTTTAATGGCTGTACATTTGTAGTGTTTGGCTTTTGAAAAAATTCACCATGCCCATACTATGGTAACTGCWCTACTTGTCATATAGAGGACGGAGAAGGGAAGGCATCTCTTGGGTGCCTGTGTCCAGACTGCTTTCAAAGCAATGATGAAATTTCTCAGCTCAAAACTCAAGTTGAAAGCAATTTTGTTCTGGAAAAGAACGGTCCTGTTGTAACTGAGAGTCTAATGCCATAGTGGTTGTGGAAGGTCAAACTAAATCAGGTCAAGGGTGTTCTGTTATGTTTTATTACTGTTATTTACCTTGAAAAGTATATGAGCAGATGCATGAGCAATTTGAGGAGTGATAAAAAGCCGATGAGGTAGAAGGGGAGAAGAGAAGGCTCTTTAGTTTGTGCTGGTGGGACAACACAAAGTGTGGGGGGAAAGACACACTTGAAAGAAAGTGAAGGCCAGGGAGCCAAAGCCTCTGTGTTGTTTTGCGCTGCAAATCTCTGGAGATTATTTTAAATAGAAGATGAATTTAAATTTGGATCGTGTAGTGCAGGAGAACTGCAGGGATGGCAGACGATTTGTGCGGYGGAATTTGTCTATGAGAAGGTGGCTGGTTGTGTTTTGTGTGGCTTGCAATATGAGGAGCTGCAGAGAGGATTAAGAGAGGTACTTTTATGCAAAAAGATAGGAGAGGAGAATAAAGTCTTGAACTTGAATTCAGATGTTAAAGTGGAGATAGGCTGAGGCTAAAACCAGTCCCTTCTTTTTATCAACATCAAGAGAAACAAACTAGTGTAGGAGACCAAAATGCTTTTAGCTCCAATGTTCTTTCCCAAGAGTTTAGCAGATTAAAAGGGATAACAATATTCTTGTGTATTCATGTAGCATTTTCTCACACATTCTTGTCTCTTAAAGCTAATTGAAGGCCTTGTGGAGTGCTATTTTTTAACGATTAGAGAATGAAGGTCTCGGCTGTGTGATTTCTTTCAAACATCTACTCATGGATAAAGCTGTTTTTCTCTAGGACAAGTACTCTTTGCACTACTCCTTTGCAATTTATTTCAGTCTTAAAGTTCCTGTTCAGACAGCACGTCTGTGTGTGTTCACTTTGCCCATTCTCTTTGCACAGGAATAGAGGATCCGCTCTAGTAGCTGCCTATGAAAGCACCCTGTGCGCGCCTGCGTTGCCAGACTTTGCCAGCTGCAGCTGGTGCTCAGCTTGTAGTGACCAGGAGCAACTTCTGACGTTTGCAGCACTCATGGATATGGAAAACGTCACCATCTGAGACTCTTCCAATGCAYGTGTGGCCCAGGGGCATGCAGGTGCCAGGAGGGCTGTGCTTCAGCGCTGCCTCCGAGCACTCCATGTGCCYGGGGAAGCTTGTTTGTAGTGCGGGCAGAGCTGGGTGCTTTGGCATGGAGCAGAGCAGGGAGCTGCAGCTGCTCTATAAATAGCTCCCACGGGCTGGGATGTGGGAAGGAAGGATCGCGTTGCTATGGTGATTGATCTGAATCAGATTACCTGCCGCGCCGCACATACGGCTGGGTGCCTGTGGCGGCTGCATGGACTTGCGTGTGCTGGGGCTGCTCTGCCCAGGCAGCTGCCTGAAGGAGGGCAAGAAAAGGGAGCAAATGCAGGACCAGTTTGTGACAAGACCGAGGAGGTCTGTTCCCATGGCAACCGAGAGCCTGAATCAGCCGAGCTTCAGTCCTGTGAAGCTGTAGGAGGGTTTCTGGCTGTGCTGCACGATCCTTYTGTTTTTGAGCTAATTCTGGTCACGTAAAGTCTATACGTTAGCATCCCTATGTAACCTACCTCCATTTTGCTTTGGAAAACTGGTAGGGTTGCCAAAGATGTTTGATTGTGACAGTACTGTTTTCAGAGAGCAAAAAGATTGTTTCTTCCTGTATTAAGAAAGGAACAAATCTTTGGGGCTTTTCTAAATTTCAGAAGGGTTTCTGAAGACTACTTTGTATATTACCCAGAGCTGTTTYGTGCTTTGTTTTCTAATTTCCTTTAAGCTAGCCTGTCATTTCTCTTAAACTGCATGGATGCATGGAAGGTGCAAGTAGTTGGACTGTACCTGCTGCCGTGTCTATGGGGAACTCGTCCTGCCTCGGTGCTGCTGGTGCTCTGAGCAGGATGCTGCTGGAGTGTGCCTGCACTGCTGCCCCCTGCTTGGCCCTTTTGTGTGCTTGGAACTGTGCCTRGGCATTTCACAGAACCACACCTGCCTCACAGACTAACTGTGCTGAATAAATATGCCATTGTCTTTCCCAGGCATGCTTGCAGTGCTTTGAAACTATCTCTCTCTCCCACCTGTGCCAAAGTGTTAGTATCTTTTAGGAGTCACAGCATTGGCATGCACTACTATCTTACCAAGGTAGACGGTAAGATACAAGTAAAGCAGCTGCACCCGTGTAGCCAGTCTGTCCAACTCTGACTTCAGAAGTTGTTCCATGGTCTGTCAAGCCTTTCTATCAGGCTCTGGAGGGGTGGAATATTCTAAGCTCACGTGCACTGTCATGTTTCTGTCATTAGCAGAAACGCCAGCCTACGTATAAGAACAGCAGTACAGGTAAGGAAGACACAGTGCAGCAGGGTTCCTAGGATGTTGCATACTTCTGAGATTAAAACCAGTGATAGTGTTTGATATTAACATAACTGTTAAGCAGAGCAAGTATAAAATCATTCGTKTGAGTTGGGAGCTGCTTGTCTGCTTCTTTAAAAAAGCTCAGTACAAACAAAAATAGCKGGAGCTAAACCATTGGTAAGAAGTGCACAGAATCACTGGAACAGGCTCAGAAGTAGAAGTGTCAAAAACTCCAGCARTAAAGTTCCCTTGAAGATTAATGCCTAAAACAAGACTCAAAATTAATTAGCATGAACAGTTCACATTGTGCTGCATGTAGTGTAGATGCCAGTGCCACAGTGAGTTAATGAGGTTCATGCAGGTGGATTTGGCTGGACCAGAGGCACTTGTAGCTATGGCTAATAGCCTGGCAAATACCTGCTTGGTGCACTCCACGTGTGTAATGTGAGTAAGGCAGTGTAAGGGAGCGGCAAAGGGAGCCTGGAAACTCCCTGTCCTGCTTAGCTGTGTGTCAGCTGTCAGTGTAGTCTGAATGGGGAGGACTATCTTCAGCAAGCAAGGCGCTATGGGCGGGCATATTGGCTACAGGGCTGAACTGAGAATGGGCTTGAACTGAGAATGGGCTGACTTCTTGGTTTGTATAAATAGAAACTTAAGATGTTCCAGTGATATTTTAAAAGTGGAAGTTTAATTGTTGTTAGTCATGGTTTAAATTACGTTCTTTTGCAAGATAAGGTTTCAGTGAACCAGAACTGATACAGGTGCTAGCCGTTAATTCTTGATGTCTCCTTCAGTTTCTTCTGTTTCTTTTAGGACAGATTGTGGTCCCACCATATGTATGCTCTTCACTTGTTCAGTTGTTACATTGAATTGACTCCAGTTTATAATTTGATGTATCTGTATGGTGATGAACATGTAAGCCAATCCTCGTGTCGGATAAAAGCTAGAGATAATCAAAGTAATCAAAGGAGAGATCTCCTTTTGGTTACCAACTTAATCTAGTGAACAAGTACTTGGAAAGCAGGGTTTAGCATCTGCCAGTTGGAAAATATTTTTTGAGGTCTTCATATCATCTTATCAAATAATTGAGCTATTTATATACCTACAGGCTGATCTGTCACCACTGGAGGCTTCTGTGTGTGGAAGAAGACTCTAAGCAATCTAAGCACAGCAAAACTGTGTGCTAATTTTTTAGCAAACAGCAAAACTACTTTTTTTCTTTAGTTTCATGGCTAGAAAGCAAAGATGATATTAAAAATGTTGAAGACGCCATGACATAGATGAGATGGGGATGCTGCAGTATTAATGTGTCTGAGAGCATCAGCACTTGGGTATTGGTCTGCTGCAGATGGCTCTGAGATGAGGAAGAGCTTTCTGCAGTTCTTTCATGCTCCCCTGTCTCTTCTATGGTTTGTGTACTTTTCTTGATGTAGTTGTATGTTTACATGAACTCTCACATATGGAAATATGGGTATCCCATAATAAATGGTGAAGGAAGATAGGCAAGATAAATGAAATGAAACTAAGGCAACTTTGTATCATCTATAAGGAGTGCTTTTGCATGTCCCATGCAGGACTGGGAGAGTAAAGTGCATTTTGTCTATCTGGACTTCTTTTAATATTACCTTTTCTTGACATATTACATTTATCAGACTGCTAAAATTTGTAGAGATGAGTTGTGTTTGTTTTTTCTTTAGTTCTGTTAAATTGTAAAGAATGGCCTATTGAGGCTGTTTTCCCAAGCACTGTAGGATGAATCTTTGTACCTAGTGTGTGTTTTGTGTTAGTCATGTTCCCGTTTTTGTTCTAAGTATGGGTTTACTTTTTGTTATGTGTGTATCCTCTGGAGAGCAGCTGCTACCTTAGATATCAGCCAGTATGGAGGATAACTTGACATTTAATGTTCATTTCCTGTCTTCCATTAGCAACCCTAATGCAACTTGTGGCCATAAATAAACTGCAGTTTGTGGCCTTTGTGGGTTTGTTTCCCATCATGTTCATGAGAGATACTCATTGTGATATCCGTGCTGGTTGAGAATGCACCAGTGCGGCGTTAGTCTTGGCTGAGCATGTGAATTGGTATGAGTAATTAAAAAAAAAAAAAAAAAGAAGAAAAGAAAAAAATAAAGGCAAAGTAGAGCTGAATACCAGTTTGTGGGTTCTCTACTTATGAAGTGAAGGAACAATCTGTAGATGGCCATGGCTGTGAAGATCGCTGAGGGTTTTGGGGAATGTAATTGAAGTTATATTTATATGTATTTGGTGTTCCTGATATTTCATTTGACACACTTGCTTTTCTTATACATAGGTTGAACTTCACAACTGTTTCCAAGCAAGTTTTGTTCCTCAAGACCATGATCGTGACTTACTGACCATCTGATGTCTGGATCAATGACCAGGAATTCACTGAGATGACATAGGGAGGAGGGAGAAGGACAATGGTGCAGAAAAAGAAAATCTGCCCTCGGTTGCTTGACTACCTTGTGATCATTGGAGCCAGGTAATATAAAAGATTCTCATCTGTATTTTTGCTGGGTAAAGGTGTGGGGATAAATAGCCTGTCATCCTTGGTGAGATCTTGCCTGGTACTGAAGAGTGCTATGTGGATTGTATACAGAGTTCTACCATATCAGGGGTTTGATCTAAGGCACATTTTGAAAGGTATTAGTGAAGACAAAGGTTTCTGCTTCATACTCTCGGGGCACCTTTTTGTGAGTCTGCAAAAGGTAGCTAAGGGCAGGCTGCTGCAGAGCCATATATTAACTGTGTCTGAACAGTTTGCAAGTCTTCCTCTACTGATGGCAGGACAGGTGTATCTACAAGCTGGAAACAGTGCAAGTTACAGTTCCTTGCAATTAAAATATTAGTTTAGGCTACTTTTTTAACTTCTGAAGTGTTGTCTGTAAATCCAGCTAAAAATCTATAACTTGCCTTCTTTTTCTGGTTCAATCTAACCATCTAATACTCATTTGTCCTTATATGGAATCACATAGAATCACTTTTTTTTTCCCCCAAGTCTTTTTGGGATATTTTTCTTTTTTTCCTTCTTACAGTATTTCATTATTTAACTGTACAGAAACGATAAAGTTTATTACTAGTCATGCACATATACACATATATTTATGTAGAAAAGCATGTTTGCTTTCTGTTTAATAAAGAGTTATTTCTGTTTTGGAAGCTTACAGTCGACAGAGATTATTCTTTAAAAAAATTCTGTTCCTGCTTCCATTTTCATTTTGTTATTCAGTACTTTTCARTTAAGAGAAGAAGAGTTGCAGTTGCTTGTATTTTGAAATGGGCAAATCTAAGTATGAAGATTAGAGAAAGTCTTATGTGGTGTTATATTGGAGAGCAGTAGTAGAGACTGTTTTGCTACATCCTCTTTCTTGTCGTGTTTGCTGGATCTTAATGATTTTAAAATATACTGTGAGTTCATGCTTTATGACAAATGGATCAAACCGAAGAGAGGTYGTGTCGGGGACATTTATCTTCCTTGGCTCTGGTCAAGCAGTTTTTACTGACTTTCATGGAAAAGGAATAATCTCAGAACAGTTGATATCTTGAAAGAAATTAAAGGCTGCTCTTTCACACAAATAAGTGTTTTGTGATTTGTGAGGCAAAGGTTGGGCTCTGTGTATTGCTGCTTGGCTCTTGTAGGATAACTTATCCTTCAAATCCTACTAAAAAAGCAAACACAGAAGCACACGCATTTACAGTTCCTAGAACTTTTTAAATGAAAATTTTACGAGATGAAGTACATTTCCTCTGAATTTGTTAGAAGGTCTGTTTCTAATTTAACGGATGCCAGAGTTTTTTCAGTGTCGCTTAGGGTTGCCAAAACCGAAAAGTTTATAATGGATCATCAAATAATTGAAAGCACTCTTTCTAAATGCTAGGGTTGATTACTTAGTTAGCTTTGTATCTGACCAAGGACAGATTTATTTTTGCTAGTTGTCTTTGTGCTTGATTTATTTCTCCCTCCTTGACTCTCTTCTGCCTGGAAAAGCATTAACATTCTTTATTTCTCTGCACTCTCTAGCTTATGTATTTCGGATGGGGTAATTAAAGGTTATTATATGTCATACATCAATTAAGAATATTATGTTATCTTATCCTCATGATACTTATGGCACAGCTGCTTCCTTTTGTGTAACCAGCAAAAATTGTTATCRCTTGCTTGACTGTCATGGAATTTTACTTTCCAGCTGGGGCCTTCTGCATTAGGCTTGACAGGGTATTGTGATAAATCATTTTTTTTGGACTCTTAGGGGTTTCTAAAGTTCTCCAATGCATCCTCTTTACAGGTTCCAGTAATTGACAGGTCATGTGGGATACAGGGAACAGGAGGTTTGCGTTGGTGGTGGTGAATAGTCCTTCTTACCAGAAGAGCATTGAAATAATGTTCTCTGAGTCTATGGTGAGGCCTAGAGTATTATCTCCTATTCCACCACCGTAATATCGTATCGCATCATTGCACAACTTATTTGTGCAATATTCTTGTTTTTCCCCTTTAGGTACTGGTGTAGTATTTTCTTTCTTACTTTCATCTTGTCCTTAAGTGAAGAAAGAGAAATAGAGTTGATTTTATTCTGGCTGCACGTATTTCTACAGGTCATATTTGTAGGGGGATGTCTTCACCACCCACATGTTACCCAGACAGCTGTGCAGTTAAATTCAGTTGGAAAATAAATTCAGGGAAGTAACACTCAGAGATGTGTCCCTGAGAACACAGTGTGCTTTAAATCCCTTTTGTTGGTCAAATTTCAACAGAGTAGCTCTTTGTTGGGCTGTGATGTAGGTCTATTATTATTTTAATCTTCTGTAATAATTGTGGCCCTTTCCCTGCTTGCCTTTGTGTCTTTGTGACTGAGAAGCTGCACTTTCTCTGGGTGCAGGAGGTTGGGAGAACCAAAGATGAAGCTGAGTCCCTAGGCTCCTAGCTAACAGGGAGGCACCAAAGATTTTTCTTAGCATTAATCATCCACGTGTGTTTTTTCTTATTTGTTTGCTTTTTGTAGGCAGCCAAGTAGTGATAGTGTTGCTCAGACACCCGAGCTGCTGCGGCGTTACCCTCTGGAAGATCACGTGGACTTTCCTCTGCCGCCTGACGTTGTGTTCTTCTGCCAGCCAGAAGGATGCCTGAGCGTGCGCCAAAAGCGAATGAGCTTCCGTGATGACACTTCCTTCGTCTTCACTCTCACAGACAAGGATACAGGTGTCATTCGTTATGGAATCTGTGTCAACTTCTACCGCTCTTTCCAGAAGCGAGTACCCAAGGAGAAGGGGGAAAGCACAGGGGGACACAAGGCTCGGGACAGTCAGAAAATCCCCAAAACTGGGGATGCATCTGTCCCCCAAGAGGAGGCCGGGACCGAGAGTTCGGAGAGTGGTTCCTCACTGCAGGCTCCAAGTACAGAGTCTGCTGCAGATGTGAATCGATCACCGCGCAGTAAACRTCTGGCCAAAGGCAGCCATCGCTCTCGGAATAGCACGCTGACATCCCTGTGCATCCTCAGTCATTATCCCTTCTTTTCCACTTTCCGCGAGTGTCTGTACACTCTAAAGAGACTTGTGGACTGCTGTAGTGAGAGGCTGTTGGGCAAGAAGCTAGGAATTCCTCGTGGAGTGCAGAGGTATGTTATGGGAGAAGAAAGCTTTTTCTGGGCACTGTTTGTTCTGGGGCTGCAATCTTCTGTGCAGCCAAGTGCTGCTATAGGTCTGGTTGCCGAAAAGGCTGGTGACTGACTGCTGACATGTTTCTGCTTTAACCCAGAAAATTGTACATTAGAAAAAAAAAAGGCGGGGGAGGTGAGGAGGGAGGAACTTCTGGCAAATTTTGTAGAACTTTTCTCTCGGTTACAGTTCTGTAACCTGGTTTGATTTTAGTGCCTGCACAGATGTTCAAAAACTATCCTGCTAGCAACCGGCTGAACATGAAGGTAAGCGCAGCTACTCTGACTGCTGCTTTGCTATATGAGCTCTGTGGCAGTGCACGTCAGGACTGATCCTCTGGCAAATTAGAAACAGTCAAGGAACGACAAGGAGGATTTCTGCTTGGGGCAAGAGGGGAGTGATGAAATTTGGCTTAATGAGCTTATGAAAAACAATCTGAACTTCAGAATGAGAGAGAAAAAGACTAGAGAAGCAGGAATGGCTGAAGGAGGTCGAAGTGTAGTATTTGGAAGGAAGAAGAAGGAGAAGTAGAAAGCTAAGGAGTTGTCTAGGAAGGCTATGGGACAGGGGAGTGATAACAGCAAGTTAACAGGAACTTGCAGTGTCGTCTTATAGGCTGTTATCACATTGGGTATGGAACAAAAGCTGTTACACTGTGTTGTGTACAGGGAACAATGTCTTTATGTGTATCTTTTGAGGATATATTAGTGTGTCTGGCACCTACACTGCAGGAAAATACAGTTCCTTTCCAGCATGTTAACTGAAAAGAGAAAATAAAAAAAATATATCAATAGGAGAAAGAGGAAAATACCTGAATAGTGAAAGTGCTGAGGCTGTGACCTTGCAGTGTAAGTCCCGTAGCTTGATATGGGATTTTAGGCTCTGACTGATTCTTGTATCAGGACATTTGTCACCTGAATCCACTGTGTTTTGGGAAAGAATGAATCATCAGAGCAAAATAATCTGTTTTTAATGGAAATATTTATTAAAGGAACTTGCTTTGTCCCTTAGTTTTATCCCATTATTATTGAGACAGAAAAAAAGCTAAATTTCACAGTTCTCTTCGACTCTCTAATCTCCRATCTGAGTTTAGAAAGGGATGTTAATGTGCTCTGTGGTTGCTGGAAGGCATGTGCATTTTGAATAATTTACTGTTGTTTGGAATCATTTGTAGAGTTAAGAACAAATGAGTGACAGATGGAGAGGGCAACAGGAGAAATGTTGAGCACACAACACGGGGTTGATTAAGACAGCAGGTTTGAATTACCATGTGGCTTGCAAGCCACTACCTGGAAGTGCAGAGTGGTTTTGTAATGATGGCAGAATAAAGGTGAGACCAAATCCTTCCATGCCAAAGCTGAGTGTGTCTGTTAACAGCCTAAGTTGTTTAACAGCCTAAATCAGTAGATATTGAAGAAAGAGCGGAGCATCAGAAGCATTGCACTTCTTAAGAGGGATGTCACGTGAACAGAATAACCCCAAATTGTTTGCTTTTTGACCCCTCCAAACAATTCTAAATGCTGTTCTCTGAGGCATCCGGTGTCATCCCCTTCTGGTTTTTATTTCTTCTTGCTATCTCTGTATCTGTGCACTCTCTTGTCCTCATGTACATTCATGTGTGGGTGTGTGAGAAGGAGAGAACTGTAACATGGATCTCTTGAGTCAGAATTTGAGCCAGACTGTCCTAGGGGCTCTATTACAGTAAATGAAGGGGTTCGCCAGCCTGATGTTTTTGCTGAGTGGCTAGAGCAGTTTCCAAGCCATCTCTCACACTGTGCTACAACATTAAGGGCTGAAATGGACAGGTCACTTTGTTCTTCTTGTCAGTCTCAATTTCAAGGTGTGAATCTCCTGAGGCCCAGAGCAACATTGTTCATGTTTTATGACCAGCCTGTTTGTGAGCAACAAGTTTGCAGATTGCCGGCTTTAGGCATGAAAAAAATTGCTACTTATTTTCCTAAAATTCCTAATGCTTGGCAGACAGCTTTCCAAAATTAAGTCTTGCTGAAATATACCTGCTTCTGCTGTATGTTGTTATTCAGTTACTTAACAGCTTAGAGGAATGATGAAATACAATTTGAGATAAGACATGAAAAGAGTGTTTCATCCTGCCAAAACATCTGGGTGAAGTATTTTTTATTTATACCACGTTATTATATCCTTTCTTTCTAAGAGTGTGAAGGACTGCTGGAAGCAGCACAGTCAGGCTTCTGTAGCCCTGGACTAGATAGCAGATTGTTTGAGCCACATGCTGAATTTCAAGCACCGAAGCACAAATGGCTTCAGTGATCAAGACCTTACGGAACCACTTGAATGGAGAGGACGCATTGGTGGTTCACTTGAATGAACCACCTTTCAGACCGAGAGGACATACCCACTTACTTCTACTATATAATTTACGTTTCTACTTAGTAGTGCCTTCAGTAAATGAAACCCCAGCCTTCCCTTCTGTTGGGGCCAAATGTCTGTTAGGTGCATCTTTTAGTTCTTGGGGGATCTGGAAGATCTGGAAGATTATTGTAGAGTGGCTGTCCTGTAGAGCTGTGGGCCTGTTATTGCTGCTCTTCTCTCTTTTCAGGGACACCATGTGGCGGATTTTCACTGGCTCACTGCTGGTGGAAGAGAAGTCCAGCGCGTTGCTGCATGACCTGCGGGAGATCGAGGCCTGGATCTACCGCCTGCTCCGCTCGCCCATGCCTGTGGCTGGCCAGAAGCGCGTGGATGTGGAAGTCCTGCCGCATGAGCTGCAGCCGGCTTTGACCTTTGCCCTTCCTGATCCGTCCCGCTTCACCTTAGTGGATTTCCCATTGCATCTGCCTTTGGAGTTGTTGGGAGTGGATGCCTGTCTGCAGGTGCTGACCTGCATCCTCCTGGAGCACAAGGTAGGAAGAGAAGAGTTGATCGTCGCTCCTAAGTACGTGGGAAGTTCTGCTCTGCCTGAAACAAAATAGGCTAGATGTGTAGCACAGCTTTCCCTTGCAGTCTCTGGAATCATTTTGTCTGGGGAGGAAAAATTATCTCTGTTCGAGGTTTGCATTTGAAAAGGTTTTACTGTCAGTCTAAAAGGCATCTGTAGGTTGCTTCAGGCACTGGGTCATCCAGTCCCGTAGCAGTCAAACCGGAGGCTCGCAGGGTGTGATCTTTTGGATACCCGCAGGGGAGTATCAGAAGGGAATGTTACTTCTGTGCTGTTGTTTCTGTGGTTGCAGGTTGTGTTGCAGTCCCGAGATTATAACGCACTCTCCATGTCTGTGATGGCCTTTGTGGCTATGATCTACCCACTAGAGTACATGTTTCCAGTGATCCCGCTCCTTCCTACCTGCATGGCCTCTGCAGAACAGGTACATATTTTTTCTTCAGTAGCCTTTTGTAAAAGATGTTTCTGTGATGTCTGAAACTGTACACAGGAGAAAGTACTTGCTTCCTGCCCTGCTGTTTTCTCAAGGATTGTAGCAAAGACTGCCTTGCAGGGACACTGTTTTCCAAGCCTTATAAATCAAAGGAAACACGCCTTGTTCAAGATATCCTCAAAGGATGCTCAGTGAATAGTGTGCCTTCCGAACAGCAGACTTGAAAGGTCATAGATCCTCAACAGGATGAATTTTTATTTACGTCTTTTTTCTCCAAACTGAGTATTGAGGTTTGTTGGGGATCATTCAAAGCAATATTTAAGAAATCTTGAGGGCTGTTGATTCAGAGTTTGGAAACCATTGCCTACAATTTATTCTCCTGAAAAGTATGAAGTGTTGAGTCTTTTGGACTGAAAGCCTGCGTTTTGCTGATAGTCAGGACTCTGTAGGAGCTCATTAATTTGCTTGGAAAGACAATTCAGGCCATCTTGTTACTTGAATATTATCCTACAACTGTTGCTGCATTTTTTTCTGGCCTTCAGAGGTAGGCAAGTGTTCTAGATTGAAAAAATAATTTCTTATTTAAATCTGCTGATTTTGAGCTGCTGCACAGCTTATTGATTTGCATTCTTTTCCTCTGCAGCTCCCCTTATGGGAAACAACCTTATTCTCCTCACTGTTTTTCCACATGCATCTGAAAACATTTATTATTTCCTGTACTCTCTGGTGATGTTACTGTTTTGAAAACAAGTTAGCCTTGTAAAATGGCTTTTACCTTAACAGCATAGGCTCAATTTGAGTTGGATTTTTGCTGTAACATTTTTTTTTTTTTGGTTCCATGATTGCCATGGCAAGGCTAGGTTAAATAAATAAATGTGATTCTTCTATATTAAAAAATGGAACTCTTAGAAGCAGGACTTCTACTCATGTTTTTTAAGTGTTTCTGTTTTATACAATCACTGAATTCTATTGTTGCTTTGTGTGTTGTGTCTCCTGCCGTTAGTGGATTGTAGGTAAACATTTGTGAAGAAGTGTGTTAAATCTAATCTTGTCCTTATTAATGTCTCTCTCTCAGTTGCTTCTGGCTCCTACACCTTACATCATTGGTGTTCCAGCAAGTTTCTTCCTTTATAAACTGGATTTCAAAATGCCTGATGATGTATGGCTTATTGACCTGGATACCAATAAAGTGAGTGATGTTCACCAGGATTTGTGGCTTTGTTTCCAGTGGACTGTGCTCTTTTATCAGTGTGTCTGGGGAAAATTTAAGAATGCCTGTTTTTATAGGCCTCAGTCTGCCTTTGCCATTCCTTTCATAAATTTTATACTTCCATTCCTTCTCCTATCTCAAGGTTTTTCTTGCTTTTGTTTAAAAGAAGYCTTCAGTTAATCAACCTAATTCCTGTGAWAATAAATCACCAAAGAAATCATMMAAGAAATTTTTAGGTAATTGTGACMCTGTTTTTTATGGTGGGAAATCAGATCTAGTACGAGGCTTCCAGCAGCATTGGTGTTGTCTTGATTCAAATGAGGCCAAGTATCCTACTTTTTATTGTGGCATAAGCAAAACTATTTCAGGGGAAATGTGCATACCATTACTGAAAATTCCAAAGGATTAGAGTGAGTTCATTGAAACTTCTTTCTCTCTCTTTTTTTTTTTTTTTTTTAATCCTAAGCCTTTATTGCTTAGTCTATAGTGTGTTGGAAGTGTAGAAGCTTCTTGTTTGGGAATGGCTACAGATAGGGATTTTTTCAGTCTGCTGCTGTGTTTTATTTTAGGTAATTGTTCCCACAAATGCAGAATCTTTGCCATCACTGCCAGAGCCAGAAGCTTCAGAGCTGAAAAAGCATCTGAAACAGGTAAGGGGTACTTTGGAAATTGGACATAGTTCAAGAGAACTCCGCAGATGTAGTCTTGACAGCTGTTCTGCTATATCAGATTGAATGCAAGTTACCAAATGTAAAGTAAAGCATGTTAAAAGCAGGTGGGTACTCTTGCACATCAGAAGGATGTGGGGATTCCAGAGAACTTGTTGAAGTAGATGCCCGTCAGTCATGGAGGAATCTTCCCCTCTGAATGTGGAGGGGGGCCAATCTCTAGAGTGACCCAAAAAAAAAAAAAAAAAAAAAAAAAAAAAAAAAAAAAAAAAAAAAAAAAAAAAAAAATCTGAGACTTTCATCTTGTTTTAGATCTCTGTAATTTCTCAAGAGATTTCATTTTCATCTTTGTTACCTGTTTCATCTGCTGTTGCTGCTACTTCCAGTTCTCTCATTTGCTGAGGGAGCACAGGACTAGGAACTTTCTGTCGACCTGTTTAAACTGTCTTTTTCATGAGTGGCCATGTTAGAACTTAGCAACCCTTCGAGCTTGGGGAACAGKGTCACTTGAGGCAGGTGCTAAGTGATGGGTATCCTGATACTGCTTTTCTTTCTTAAAACAGAGAGTTGATATGGAAAAATGACCACAGAAATATGGAAAAGTGACCACAGAAATGTGTAATTGCAATTAATTTCTTAGCCAGGAGAGGGATAATTTGAAATGTGCTTGGACACAGCAGGCTGTCTGTGTTTCCTGCAGTTATTTGGGGCATTTTGGGGTGTTTTCAGTTGGTGCAGAAAGTTCCAGATTCCTCCTTTACATATACTATGTAGGCTTTCAACTCTGACTTGATCTGTCTATCTATGATCATCTTTGTTTCCCCTCCATTCCCAGATCTGTGTGTGAGGTCTCAATCTCTCCTCTCAGATCCTGCTAAGCCATTAATCAGCTTGGGTCATCCTGGCTGATTGTGTCAAGCAGGTTTTATCTTTTATTTCTGTTTTCCTCATGCACGCTGCATGCAGTATCTGAAGGTAAAGTGTGTTACTGATCTGGTGAGGTCTTTCTCTCTCCTCAAAGACCAGGAGAGTGAAGTGTGTAACCTTTGTGATACCTTAGTACCTTGTGTCACCACAGATGGAAATAATGCATTGCTCCGAGTTGTTAATTCCATCTTTCCCCTGTTACTGCCTCACCCCCTTGGGATTTCAGGTGCTATTTAGAAAAAGAACTCTCATCAGGACAAAGCTGAATATCAGAAGAACAAAATGTAATTTCCTTGAACAGCTTTTTAAAATTCTAGATGTTCACCTAAACCCATATCCTTTATCAATAAGAGCTGACTATTGGGGAAGGAAAGAGAAGGCTGCTGGTTGATATACAAGGTGGAGAAGACTAAATTGAGGACCAGGACACCAAGATTAACACCCTGGTTTGCCTTTGGGTCTTAACACCAATGAAAAAAAATGCAGGACATCTGCTTTTAAACTACACTGGAAAACCTTTCTACTTTCAAAAGAACCTGTAGCTAGGTATGGCTGTTTGGGGGTGGGGCAGTCTGACCTCTTTACCAAAATATGCTTATTTTGTGGTCCATTTTATTTCCTGTCGTTTGTGATGCCTGGTAGTAATAGATTTTTTTTTTCCCTCCATCTGTTTCTCTGTGGTCATGTGTTCGTCTTGGCTCTGATGGGCTGCTGCTGTTATCATATGATCTTCCATCTTGCCTCCAGTGTCTGGTTAGCATGACTGCAATCACTCAGCAACAGCTGCTCACTTCTGACAACAAGGTTCTTTTATTTTACTCTTTTCCCTTCAATTTTACATTTTACCCTTTCCTTTAATATTTTGATTTTGCATTTATTTATTTGTGAAATAAACACACAAGGACTCTGTGGGCTTAGAGGAGAAATGATGAAGATTTTTGCTTTGTTCCAGAAAGCCAGGATTTTTCTGTCTCTCTAGAACAAAATTCCTAGTCATGCTGCTCCATGCTGCATTTCCCTGAGRATGTTATAAGGCTGAGGAGAATGGTAGCTTTGTGGAGAGGTGAATACCTGCTTCGGATAGAAAGTGAAATAATGCAGGGATATGCAAATGTTTGTGTGGAGACAYCTGAACGCTGTCCTGGTATACCAAGTTCAAAAGTCTAACTGCCAAGTTGCAAGGCAGGTTTCAAGCCTTCTACCTGCCAAGGTGCATTCAAACTACACATGTGGAATAACTCTCCATCAAGTTGTTCAGAACGCCCCGCAGCTAGTGGTCAGATCTGTAGTATCTGTTTTCCCTCAGGAATGATGTAGCCATGCAGGGCTGTGCTACCTTTTGCCTGGCTCCCCAACTGTGTTATCATTGAGGAGAAGGTTTGGATAGCCCACATGAACAAGGACAGAGATATATTTCCTGACTCTGTGCAGGAGAAGAGATGGTTTGAGACACATGAAGGGAGCATG
Source organism: Nothoprocta perdicaria (assembly GCF_003342845.1). NCBI lineage: Eukaryota > Metazoa > Chordata > Aves > Tinamiformes > Tinamidae > Nothoprocta > Nothoprocta perdicaria. The sequence continues at coordinate 585,916 of NW_020454716.1, forward strand.
CTCATTTGCTGTGATTGCCTGGAGGGCAGGGCAGCTTTGTTGTCAGTCTTGTTCCTTAAATAACATTTTTTCTTACTGAGCTTGTATATAATGTTGTCCTTTGTCAGGCCCTGGCCAGCATGAGTCTGAATACTCAGCCCATTCTTAATCTAGAAAAGTTTCATGAGGGGCAGGAGGTGCCACTGCTGCTGGGAAGACCTCAAAGCGACTTGCAGTCCACTCCCTCCACAGAATTCAACCCTCTGATTTATGGCAATGATGTGGACTCTGTGGATGTGGCTACCAGGTGAGGCTGAACAGAAATGTGCTGCTAAGTGCTAACCTTTATAAAAAGGTTGCAYTGAAGGATTATAAAAAGGTTGCACCTGGGAGCACAGAGGCTTCTGTGGTCCCATGATAGAAGCAACACTTTAGTTCTGCTGCAGATTGCCCTTCATGTCATGAGTGAAGGGAAAAAAAGAGCAGAAGTTACAGTGTTTGTATYGAGTCTGTTAAATGCTTGAATATAATAATACATCTTAATAGGAGGCTTTTYTCCCTTGCATTTTCCTATAGCTCACCCACTTAACTCCTAGTTTGATACTGCCTCCTCAGCTTAAATTACAAGCTTTGAACTATAAGAAAAAACTAGAGACTATGTTTTTACCTCAGATAGCTGGTATGAGAAAGATGCCTCTCCTTGGATGGATGTTGGTGCTGGCATGGTGAATTAAAGCAAAGTGATTTATTTATTTATTTTAAGAAGTTTCTTGGGAAGGCGACATTTTTGCTTTGGATTATTATTCTTCAGAGGTTTGAGACATTGCCCACTGTGTAACTCATAAAGGCATAAAGTCTTCTCTATTTTCTTGKTTTTTTTCTTATTTTATTTTAATCTCATATATTGCCCTTTTTTTTTAGGGTTGCTATGGTGCGATTCTTCAACTCGCCAAATGTTTTGCAGGGGTTCCAGATGCACACTCGCACTCTTCGTCTTTTCCCACGACCAGTGGTCGCCTTTCAGGCTAATTCCTTCCTTGCCTCTAGGCCAAAGCAAACGCCTTTTGCAGATAAACTTTCCAGGACCCAGGCAGTAGAATACTTTGGCGAGTGGTCACTCAACCCTACCAACTATGCTTTTCAAAGAATTCATAACAGTAAGTGTTGGTCTCAACTTTCTGCACAATTGGTGAAMTGCTGGAGCTAAAACTGCAGGGAGATTCTAGGAAAGCAGTTGCCCTGATATCATATTGTATCCTCCTGGRGAGGGATTTCCAGTTCAAGGAATCTTACTCTGTTTCCATGTATCCTCATGGATTTTTACTGTTACCTCTGCTATTAGCCCCCATTTTTCCAATTAATTTTCACCTCTTGCCTTGTTTGCTTGCAGAGAAGTAGTTTTGTAGTCTTCTCAGAGCGAAAGTGGTCTCTTCCTTTGTGCAAGCCTTTCTAGGGGTAGCCTCACTGGGAATGAGGCCTCTAACACAAGTGAATGAGCTCAATTAACTCTTCTTTTTTCCTGTGCAGACATGTTTGACCCAGCACTGATTGGTGACAAACCTAAGTGGTATGCTCACCAGCTGCAGCCCATCCACTACCGTGTCTATGACAGTAATTCCCAGCTGGCTGAGGCACTGAATGTCCCAGTAGAGAAGGAAACAGACTCCGATCCCACCGATGACAGGTTAGTGGAAAGCACAACCCCAGTCACTGAGGATATTCTGGCCTCCTGCTGCTACTTTTTCACTTGCAGCCGTTTTCTCTATTCCCACAGGTTACTGTTTCATTTCTTCCATCTGATGCTCTGCTCTCACAGCAACCTTGGATCCMTTTGCTAGTGTCTTCTCAATTCTTCATGTGACACAATTCTTTTGCATTTTCCTCCTTTCTTTTGCTACATGTGTGCCTCTTGCTATTTGATGCTTTCTCCTGTTATAATGTTTTGTTCCTCCATGGTGCTYTTTCTCGTTTTTTCCTGCTTCATTACTACAGTTTTTCTGCCMATCCTACCATTCTTTCAAATCTCTACTAAAAGCACATAGTTATGCAAAGCTTTGTTAGTATTACCCACTGCCTGATACTTTATGTATTCAATAACATTAAAATAATCTTTTTTGTTATTGTGATTTTTACTGTATTAATCAGTTTTGCATCCAAATTTATTACCTTTCATTTTCTATTAGTCTGTGAGACCTTTCAGGATGGGAATTGTTTGCTTTTTATCTTCTGCACAGCAGTGGTGATGTTGACAAAGTTGGATTTATCATTAGTTTAAGAAGGAAGCACTTTCTCTTGCAATTTCCAATTCCTTTGAAGCTTCTGCCTCCAGCTCCACTGAGAGTTCATATACTGCCCACCTATGCTTGATCTCAGTAGTTTTGCTGAAAACTTTGTCTCTTCCTATGTTGTCTCTTCATCTGTCACAAAGTTATTTTATTTGCTCATACCTTTCATAAAGCCAGCCTGAACTCCTGCCAAAGTTTTGTTCATAGGGACTGTAATATGAGATTTTTGAGGCCCATGCAATCAGTGCTGATTCACATCTTTGAAATACTTGACTCTCATGGTGTTGCCTCTCATCTCTCTCTTACCTGTCGTGGCAGTGGCAGTGACAGTGTTGACTATGATGACTCAAGTTCCTCCTACTCCTCCCTTGGTGACTTTGTCAGTGAGATGATGAAATGTGACATTAATGGCGATACCCCAAGTGAGTAACTCTGGGCTGTACTTTCACTTACCCCAATAGATTCTTCCTCCCCATTCACCTGTGCTGTAGCAAAAATGCTATCTCTAAGTCCCTGAATTAGCAAGCTCTGTTATAACTGCTCTGCAAGGTAGAGGAGACTCTGTCTTTCTATTTTGAGCAAAAGAAAGGACAAGAAAGATACTTCAGCCTGTAAGGGACACCTTCCAAAAGATGCTGGGAGAAAGAGGAACAGAGTTAAGTTCTTCTGAACAGAACTGGCTTGCTAGGTCTGGGCTTGACCTGCTGCTGCCTGGAGGTGTGGTGCAGTGCAAGTGGCAGAGGACCAACTTCCTCCTGCCCTTACATATTGGTCCTCAGTGCTCACTTGAATGAATCGCTCATCCTAGYGAGGACAGAAAAGATCATTCTTTGTGGTTTGAATGGAGGCTGAAGCAATAGCTTCTCTTGTGATAAACTATCACTTCTTTTAAAAGCTATATATGGAAACCACAATGCATTTCCCATGTCCCAAGGACAAGAGGTAATAACGAGTTGTAGCGAGATAAATTGTGTTTGGAAATGAGGGAGATCTCTTTGCAGTGAGCATGGCTTAAGCACTGTAATAGGTGCCTAGAAAAGCAGCAGGATCTCAAGCCTTGCAGACTTTCRCAACTCGGTGAGACAAGGTCGCAGAGAGCCTGTTTGGACTTTGAAGTTAGCTCTGCTGTGAGCAGGCAATTGCAATACATGACCTCCAAGAGTCCTTTCTAACCTAAATTTTTGTGATTTTTATATCTATTGAGCAGACCTCATCAGCTATTGATCTTTAGATGAACAAGAATACTGCAGAAAAGCAGTATTCTTTAAAGCAAAATGATGTTTTTCCAGGTGTTGATCCCCTGACTCATGCAGCCCTTGGGGATGCTAGTGAAGTGGAATTTGATGATTTTCAAGAATATTCAGGGGATCTSGATGAACCGGCCATGGACAGTGAGAACTCCCAAGAGAACAACCAGCCTCGTTCAAGTTCCAGCACTACAGCCAGTAGCAGCCCCAGCACCGTCATCCATGGCGTGAATCATGTGTGTACAGGGATGAGTTCAGCCCAGAGATCATACATGGTATCAGGATATGCAGAGGGGGAAAATGCATGTGGTTCTGGTTGAGGAGGGCAAAAGCTAGTAGGACTGTGAAACCATATACAGAGTAGCTTGCATGCTTTTTCTGGGCTTTCTGAACAAGGTTTAGTTTATGTAGTATTCTACATAAACTCAGTAGTAGTAGTGTCTCAGCATAGTATTCTATGCTGAGACAGAGCAGTTCTGCATGTGCAAGCTCCCATACATTGAAAAATYCGTTATTAACATAGGCCTTGAGGATGTGACCGCTAGAATTGCTTTTAAACAGTTTTGAAAGATCTAATGTGTTAGAGGAATGGGGAGTGCATGGGAGAYTTAACAATCTTCTGGTCATTTAAGAAAAATGAGAGTTGTTTCTGTTGTCACAAAGCAGTGTGATGGTGGAAAGTTATCCCAAGGTAATGTTTAACACATCTGTTTTACAGTGGAGTAAGCCCCTAAAGGCTGCACAATGTTTGCAAAACCCTTGGTTAGAACTACTGATAGRGATGATGGGATGGGGTTGCAGGGCATTGCAAGAACCTTATAGACTGCCCAGTTTGAAATAATTGTTCTTTTTGTGCCATTAATTTGGATATATTGCAAATGAGCAAACAAGGCAATGATTTGGTTGGTCCACAGGAGTCGGCAGATTCTGCAGAGATGGAAGACAAGATAGTTGCTGGGTTTTCAAACCATCTCCCTTCCTTGCAATTGCAACCAAGCTTTCCCAAGATGAGCTTGGACCGTCGTGAGAGCGACAGCCCCGCTGGCAGCATGAGCTCTGCAGAAGGGGTGGTGAGGAAGCGGGAGTATGACAACCCCTACTTCGAACCACAGTATGGATTTCCTACGGAGGATGAGGATGATGAGCAGGAAGAGAGCTACACCCCAAGATTCAACCAGAATGTCAATGGAAGCAGGCAAGTTTCGCCATCTCCTGCTCTTCTGTACAGCATTGSATTTGGGGGGTTACTGTTTGCTTCATGTAGTTTAACATTCATTCTCTTAAATGTCCTTTGCAACTGAAGTTAGTCACTACCATTTAATGCTGAAATTCTGCAAACCATTCCAGTTTGACTTTAGGCAGTTATTTAGTTCCCTCAAATTTTGTTTAACCAATAGGAGCTAACAGAGTTCCCAATGTTTCTGAGAAGTGTTCTAGGGTATCACCTACTGATTCTTGGAAATATTTGAGGAACTGTAATTGTAAAGCCTTGTCTCTTCGGGGTAAGATGTGAGGGACATTGATATTATAGTGACAGACAGCACTAGGTTGTCTCATTATTAGTGTTAAAGCAGATTACTTCCACAGATGCCCTTTTAAAGACAAACTCTCAGTGTGCCCTGAAAAGTAATAAAAGCCTGAATACAAATATTCTCCATCCACCTTCCCCATCCCCTCCCCTGCCTCCATGTTAAGGGCAGTGTGATTGAAAACTGGTGAGAAATGAGRTTATCTTATAGGATTTGTGGGAGATGATGCTGTTGATTGGGAATAAAATTCTTATAAGAGTTGTACTTATTTCTTTAAAGGTCTCAGAAGCTACTGCGCCCAAACAGCTTAAAACTGGCAAATGATTCTGATGCAGATTCAGACTCCAGGGCCAGTTCCCCAAACTCTACCATCTCCAATAACAGCAGTGAAGGTTTTGGGGGCATCATGTCTTTTGCTAGTATGTACTCATCCGTTACGCTGTTTTTATCTTTTATCTTACAGATTAAAGAGAGTTGCAATAGAGAATTGGCTAGTTAAGAGGATGATTAAGAGATGATTAAATTGTCATCAAGTCTCTGGAAATCAYGTTAGGAGACACAGGATCTGTTTGACTTACATTGCTCATAACCAACATTTTTCTTACTGAAAACTACCTAAAGGATTAGTTAGATGGTTAGGTCCTTGAGTTTTATGGCATTTGAGGTACCGATCATGTTTTTCAAATGTGTTTTAATAATAACATCTAAAATCTAATGGAAGACTAATAGAGTTTTGATAAATGAAAGAAAATATAATTAACTGAGTATTGTGCTACTGTGGGGAGTGTGGGAAGGAGTTTGTGTCAAGGGGGAAAGTGTGTTGGATGTTTCTGATAAAGCCCTTATTATTTAGTCTGCTTAGATTATTCTTTTTAGCCTTATTTTAGTGGTTATGCTTGTGTTTTACATAAACATCCTGAGGTTTTAGAGATAATCAGTTTGTTCATCTACCTGCAATGTCTGCAGACAGCCTGAAAGCTTAACCAGATGAGTGTGCATTGCTAAGTTACTGAGATCTTTAAGATCTGTCAATGCTAGGAAAAAAAATTCCCTTTTTCCTCKATAAATAGATGGATTCTATGTTAAAGCAAACTTATGTGACAAATCTATGGAGTTTTGCAAGGCTCTGCACAATCCTCACTTCAAGGTTACATACTTTGGAAACTTTCTGTCKTCCTGTTTTCTCATATGGTCCTTGCCATTCGTTTGCTCCTAAAAAAGACAATCAAATTAGACATAATCATTGTGAGGCAAGCTAYGTAATGCAGGAAGATAAGTGAATATTGTTAGCACAGTGTTGGTACCAGACTCGAAGATGAAATGGCAATAATTGTAAAATAAAAACTAAGAAGTAGGTTTTTATACATATCAGATTAATATGATTACAGATGTGTTGCATCACAGATGAGATGACTTCTAAGGTTCTGGGTAATAAAGAAGTACTTCTTTAGGGACCTTGGCTAAAAATGTGAATTGCAGGAGGTTTAAGAGGTTTGGGAATGTGTGGTGAGTTAAGCATTTAACTGTTYTCTTCTTCTGTCATAGGCAGCCTGTACAGAAACCACAGCACAAGTTTTAGTCTGTCCAACTTAGCCCTACCAACCAAAGTTGGGAGAGACAAGAATACTCCCTTTCCCAGCCTAAAAGGTAACAATTTCTCTCCTTGTCTGCTACAGCCATTATGTTCTTGTGACTGAGGACTCTGAGGTCTTACCCCTAAAAAATGCCTTTTAGGCATATAAAAGTGTTTTGGTAGTTTGGGTTAGTACTTGTGTTGGGTCTAATATTTCTCAGGTGTTCCCAACAATTAGACTGTTTTACAATGGGAAATTTGCTAGTTCATTAAAGGATGCAGAGTAAATGTTGGGGGCCTTTTTTTTTTCTTTCCCTCCCATTTTGTTTGGTTTTATTTTTAAGTACTAAGCATAAAGAGTGGGAACCAAGGTCTGGGTTCTACTTTCACACCAAGAGCTTCATGATTAGCTTGAGGCAACTTGTTTCAATGATGCCCCATTTATAAGTGAGAGATAATGCTTGCCTACCTCCTGTGTAGGTTTCAGATGTGTTAAGTCTCTTTAGCTCACCAAGTGGAAAACTGCCTACTCAGAGTTGAGGTATACACCTGTGCTTCGGCTCGTGCGGAGTGAAGATCCATCCCAAAGTTGCGCACACAGTCTTCCAATTGGAACATCTTCTGTTTGCAGTATCATTAGATGACATGRCTGAAGAGAAGCTAGAGAAATAAGCTTAGTAAACTAGGGAATTTAGTCAGCCTGGTTATCCTTGCACAGAATGTGATGGTAGAAGGGAGATTGCAGGCATGGTAGTGTTTTAGTGTTGAGACCATTTCAGTTGGTGAACTGGGGAAAGGTTTCATTTTTCTTTTAAGCTATTCTGACTAATTAGAACTTRCTACTTTTTGTTTTAATATGTTGATTTATTTATTTTTCCTCCTCATCATTTTCATCGGTAAAGATTACTTTAATCTGGAAGTGGGAAGGGATGTGGATGAAGGTTTGTATGCTGTTTTGCTGACCTCTGACCTTGTAGAAACAAAGGCCAAAAGCTGAGTTTTGTGTTTCTGCTTTGGACTTTGTTTTTGAGACAAGTGATCGTTCCCTGTGTGTAAAATGAGGAGGAACAGGACTGGTATGGTGAAAACACTAGCAGAGACTCTGCACAGCTGTTTTTGACAAGATTCTGTCAGTTGGCTGCATTTTCATGTCCAATCGTGCAGGATAAGAAGCACACCTCAAGTCAGGGTTATTTTCATGGGTAAACTTCTTTATGACTGATTCCATGCATTGGAAGAAAACAGTGATGGGTTTTGCCATTCCATGTTCATGCTTTGTGCCTCATCTTCCGCAGTTTGATGTTCTTTTCTTGATGACTGTAATGCTCTAGGGCCTTTAATATTACTGTGCAGCTGTGAGGATGAAATTTCCATGGAGTGGTGTGGTCCGTGCATGTGCAAGGGTGTGTATGTGTCTGGTCACCTCTGTGCGCATGCTGGCTCACTGGGATTCCCGCTGGGCACTTCTCTGTTTATAAATGTGTTTTTGTTTTTGTTGTAAGAATACAAAATTGCTGGCTCTTCTTACCAAGTGTGTGTGGTACCCTGTGTTTGTGACTCTGTAATGGGAAATGATGCTGGGACTCCATCTCATTGCTGCTGTTTTACTTTTCATCTTCCTTTTTTGTTTCATGCGCATCCATTAATGTTGTTGTTTCCTCGATGATATGGATATTTTTGATAGTGCCCTTGAAATGCAGTGTGTGCAGTAGTACCCTTGGAGGTGCAATACATTGATTCTATGATGCCAAATTTCAAGTCAAGCACTATCTCTTAGTGATGAACCTTAGTGATGAGGCTGGCCCTTTTGTCTCGGGCTTTCAGTCATCCTTCCTGCTCTAGTGTCTTTGGGTTTTGTTTTGAGGGAGGATTGGGAAGAAGCTGGTAGGTTTTTTTTGTTGTTGTTATTTTTCTTTTTTTCTTTTGATGCTGATGGTGGGGAGTGTAGATATTATAGTACACTACTAATTGTATATTTTGTGTCCCAGTATTTGGGTTAAATACTATAATGGAGATTATTACTGAAGCTGGCCCAGTAAGCAATGAAGGTGGGTTCCCTACAGCATGAGCTGTGCATGATGTACCAATTTCCAGCATTCCCTATGCCTGACCTGGGGATACCTTTCTCATTGGGTAACCAGTATCATATGATCTATACTAGTCACTCCCAATGCATTATGCTTTTACATATAGTGACTAATTTGAAGATGGTTCTTGTTGTGGAACTGCATGCAGAGCAGACAAGCTTTTCCTGCCTTTCACCTCCTGCTCCCATTTCCATCTTCTCTTTTTCTCTCTGCATTACTCCCATTACTGTTTTCTGCCGATGTGTGATGCTAGAATATGATATATGCTGCTGCTTTTTGGAGTTTCCATTTTTGTTTGAAGTCTGTTATCTGTAATCCTAATAGGTGTGTTAGTCAGCCTTAGCATTGCTTGTTATTGTTCCAGAACAGAGTGTTTTTTTCCCCTACCCGTCTTCCTCTTACCTTGTCTTCTCTCCTGTTTAGGAAACAGGCGAGCCCTTGTGGATCAAAAATCTTCAGTCATTAAGCATAGCCCAACAGTGAAGAGAGAGTCTCCATCACCTCAGGGACGAAGTAGCAACTCTAGGTAGTGTATATGTGTGTATGTATATATAAAATGTTGTTGCAAAGGTCTTCAAATTCCTGAGTAAAGATGGCCAAGTATAGCTATTCAGAACTATGTAGTACTTTCTGTAGCCTTGAACTTATACATGTAATTATCAAAAAGATTTTTCAACGGATGGTCTTTTAGTTAATATGTGTTTTTCTCTGCTCCAGAGTATCCTCTTTTGGTCTGAATTCCAAAAATATTCTAGGTGCTGCAAGACCCTGCTTTAACTCAGTATTTCATCTTTGTAATTGAATGTGTTCTGAATGAAGGAGTCTAGCCAGCAGCAGTTTAGCAGATCGCACAGAATCAGCTGAGTCCTGTGGAGCAGTTTGATTCTATGAATTCACCAAAAGTCCTTGTACTTGTACAAAAGTACTTGTACTTTTGGTACTTGCACAGTACTGAGTACTGTAGAATAGAGTTTGGGTTGTGCGCAGTTATGTTAGCAGCATGCCTACCTAAGCTGAGTTTATTTTCTTGTAAACTTAGCTTCAATAAGGACTGCACACAGGRTGTGTGTGCCCTGGCCATGTCTCTCTTTTCATGCAAGCCTAKTCAACAGAGGGCTAACTTCTGCATATTTCTTGTTTGTTTGTTTCTGCTTTCCTGTATATAACCATCAGTGAGAACCAGCAATTCCTGAAGGAGGTCGTACACAATGTTCTTGATGGGCAGGGTGTTGGCTGGCTGAACATGAAGAGAGTCCGACGCCTGCTGGAGAGCGAGCAGCTCCGTGTCTTTGTCCTGAGCAAGCTAAATCGCACCATCCAGTCAGAAGAAGATGCTCGGCAGGACATCATACAGGATGTGGTCAGTGCTGAGCTCATCGGACTCCTCATACCTGCTCTATACCTAGATTCAATTCATAGAAGGTCTTAAAGACAATATATTAAATTATTAACCCTTGCAAGCTGAYGTTACAGCACTGTTTAGAATTTATTTTCTTGAATGTCTTTCTCCCTTCTCAAACAGTGATGCTGTTGGGATTTTCCTTGTAGGAGATCAGCCGCAAGGTTTATAAAGGCATGCTGGACTTGCTGAAGTGCACTGTGYTGAGCCTCGAGCAGTCGTACGCCAATGCTGGCCTGGGAGGCATGGCCAGCGTTTTTGGCCTGCTAGAGATAGCACACACTCATTATTACAACAAAGGTAAGAAATGTGTTCATGAGAATGTAGAGAACTGAGGCAAACCAGGTCTTTATTCTGAAGTTAACTGTCTTGTGGCTTCTGGTATTTCATGGGGTTTACCACACTTGAGAAATATGTGAGAACTGTATCCTCATTTCCTGAAGCCTTATAGAGCTAGAAACATTATCTTGCACACATAYAGCTGAATGAAGCAAAACAATGGCCAAATGGACTATTGCAAATGTAAACTATGTAGTGTGATAAAAAAAGCTTTTACAGATGACAGTTGAAATCCCATGAGTGGGGACTTTCAGCTGGGACTCACCAATCCACAGCCTTGGAAAGTTATGCCAGGCAGCCTGTCTAGAGAGGTATTTCTAATGTGAAAGCATAGCAGGCATCAATACTGTACTAATCACCTTGCATTTCACCATAATCCTTATATCACTGATAAGGTCTTAGAGAAGAATGTCTGGTTTAGGTAACACCTCTTTGTTCTTCCACTTTTTCTTAAACTGATTTAAATACAAAATAAAATGGATGCATAAGAGGAAAGGGCAAAAGATAACATGTCACGTCTTTATTATATGTTTGACTCAACTGTAATCTCATATGATGAAAAGCTGTTTATTTCACAATAGCAGAGGGGCAGTGTTTATGAAGCACCTTATGTTTGACAATCTGGCGGGCTTGTATCAGGAGTCTAATGGTTGATGAGATCGGATGTTCTGTGGCCACTGGTTTTCATTTCCAAACATTGTAAGAATGCTGAGGTAGGTCCGGAGGATTCTGTTGGTTTAACATTCCCAAATGTGGAGATAATTATAAGCATTTTAATCTGGTGCTGCAAAATTATGCAATGACTAGGRCAAAACTCGATAGTTTGTGAGGTCATGCTAATGTAGTGCCAAACATCATAGTTTGATAATAAATAAAACTTGAGGTGAATTAATTGTAGTTGCACTCAACAAAATTTATGGATATAAACTTTTATAGAGTTGATGCATCTTTGAAACACCAACAAGACCACAGATGGTGTAGTGTAGCCATTTCTGACCATCTCACCTTGTAATGATGCTGAGAAATTGAGATGATTTCTGAAAGAAAATCTTTCTACTCTGAAAGAKGGCAGTGTTCAATCTGTTGAGCCTTGATGTTTTTATGTATTTATTTATATGGAAAGCTGGCACTGATAACCAAATCTTTAATCTATGGGACAAAGGTATTACAAAATCTAGTAGCTAGACAAATTTAGACATCAGGGCGTGAAATTTTGGCTGTAAGCCAGAATTGCAGGAGAGTCTTTGCTGGAAATCTAATTCTAACTTAAATATTCTAAAAGTTTTGCTGAAATTCAAATTGTAACTTGTTATGCAGAGATCATCTAAATGATGTAAAACGCGTTTGGAATGATGGAAATGCTGTAGCTGATGTGTGAAGTTTCATTCAGTGTTACACAGCTGATTGTAGATCAATCAACCAATCATCATAGATGATTGTATTTTCACTAAGAGGGACTGACTTATATTCTAGAATCAATAGTTTCAGGGATTAGGCTACGTTCGATAATTCTTGTGTGACGTGCCGGAAGAAATACCACACTTGTTGTGCCAAAGAAGTTTTGCAGGTTTCAATATACAGGAAAAAGAGCTATTTAGGTATCCCAACGCAGCCCCTGGACTTTCTCTTCTCTTTCCATCAGTCTATCTGCAAGCCACGGTGAGCTTTGGGATCAGATGTGGAACTGAGTTATTTCAATGCCAGGCTTAATGATGCAGGTGAAACAGTTTGGCTCATCCTTTCCCTGCGTCTTTTACTTCCTGACTGCCCTCTCCTTCTCTTTTTCATCTTTCTTTTTTTTTTTTTTTCTTTCTTTTTTTTTTCCTTTGGCAACACTTTGTTCTTTGCTTTTTAAGAACCAGAGAAGAGAAGAAGAAGTCCAACGGATGGCGCGATCACGCCAGTTGGCAAGGATCCTGCGTCAACCCCAAGAGCAGAGCCGAAACCTGTGATGCAGATGCCAGCATCTCAGCTCATGCCAAAGGCACCAAGCCCACCCGGGAAGGGGTCAAGGGAGTTTGACACGAGGAGTCTAAAGGAAGAAAATTTTATTGCTTCTATTGGTGTGTACTGAGGTGCATGTGAGGTGTAGGAGGGGCTTCTATCTTGGTATTAGGTTCTATTTACATTTTCTTCATTTTAACACACCACATTGCTGCTATAACATGCTTCATTACACCTTGGATCACAAGGAATAATTCTGTGCATCTTCTCTTGCTCTTGGAAAAATACTTTCCAGGCAGTTTTCTCCCCAAAGCTTTCTAGTTTTAGTTGTTCCTGAATATCATTACACTTCAGACAACTTAATTTTTTGCTCTATGGATGTTTTCAAGTAGTAGAAAATGGCCAAAGGGAAGTGGAGCCAGTAGGACTTTAGAAAGGGCAGGTATGGAAGGGACTGTGTTGAAACAATTTTTTTAGTTCTGGTTACTATTGGATTATCAACTGAATATCCTCTTAGAAATGACGGAGAATTTGCTGATTGCTAGCAATAAAAAAGATATAATTGCTTTTATATATGTGCATGTGTATATATATATGCATATATGCATTTTTGTTTTATAGTGTCAGTGATTAGGACTGATGGATCTTCCTTCTGTGCAATAGGAAATAGAATGCATGCCTATCTAAACAGCATCTACTAAGCTTGTTACTGGAAAACAAAATGACTAGGAGAAAGTTGGAGATAAATTTAGAATTCTGATTTACTTTTTTTTTATTTTGAGTTTTTGTTTGTTTGTTTTGTTTTTTTAAAGCAGGCCTAGCAGAGGCTTTGTAGATGTCGGGGAGAAAAAGGCAAGATTTAGGTTGGATGCAACCTGCATACAAGAGAAATGTACCATCAGCAGATGGGGAAAACGCTGTATCAGCTCTAAAAACCTCATGTTAAGTTTTAGCTGTTGCTTCTATGTCCTGTTTAAAAGCACTTTTAAATGAAATTACTGTTCAGAARATTACTTCTAAAAGCAGTGTGCTACAGTGGGACTTGATATCCAGCGTATCGCATGAAAGATGTGCATGGGTCGCTTATGTGCAGAAGATTCAGATGTTCTTTGCTGGGCCCATTTATTTACTAGCTGCCGGTCGAGCCTTTCTGAACTGTTGCTGAAGTCCTTCTGGCTTCGATTTTTTGATTCAAGGAATTGTGAAGCATCAGAAGAAGTGCTTTGTAAAAGAAGTACTATTTAATAAGAATAGATTTTCTGTTAGAAATACTGTTGCCAAAATATTGGTCTTAATTTCACAGTATTCAAGGACAAGCAACAGAAAAGCTTTTATTGTGTTTCTGATGCTCTAATGTTTTTCACTTGTCTTCTATAGAAATAAGTTGCAAGAAGGATTTGATTTCACTAGGTCAGGAGAAGGCCAGTTTGAAAAACTCCCATGCGTTTTCTGAAACCTTTAAATCTCTTTCTGACTGCTTTTATGTTTTTAATAACCATGAACTCTGTATGTCAGTCTTCAAGAAATTACAGTAAGGACAATTTAGCGTCCCTATTTGTGTGACCCTTGGGATCTGTAAGTAAAGGAAATTCCTCCTGCATTGCAGGAGGATCATTTGAAGCTTCTCGGTATTCCTCACATGAATAGTTGTTAGTCATGGCTAGGCTGAAATCTCATCTGGACTGAAAGGCAGATTCTTCTCTTAGTTAAAGTCACTGTGGACAGTTTCRGAATTTTCTGAAATCTACGTTTAGATTTAACTCTACGTTTAGATACCTGTTTCTAAGAAGTGCTGAGTTAACAGGCAAGTCGGATGAAAGCAGTATGATAACAGGTGTTGTAGCTTTCAGATTGGTGGTTTTTAAACTAAAGCTATATAGACTCAGAACTCAGGAGACCAGATGTTTCCAAAGCCTTTGTAACAAATTGAGCACATCTTCTAAAGGGTTTGTTGATGTGTGTCAGTGTGTGGTGAACTAGGTGAGCTTAAGGGATGCTGTTTGGATCTGTAGGTGATTTGTATGCTATCCATCTGTGTGGTTATCGAAGTTGAAGGAATATCCATCAATCACACAGCAGAAGTAGAAATTGATTAGCTAGCAGCTATCTTTCTTTCATTAGTCTTCTAATTGCACAAGTTCCCTAGCAGAGCAGTAGGACATTGCGCTTCCTCTTCCTTGTCTTTCCCTTTGCTGCCCTTCCACGAGTGCCTGTCCCACCCTCGGCCATGCTAGTGAGAGAGGACAGTGCCCAGCATTCAGACCCCGTTCAGCCTGCCAGCTTGTAACGGTGTCTTGGAACAGCAGGCCAGGGCCTGGGATGACTGGGTATTTCTGAGCACCAAGGATGGTTGCATTTCAGAGAGCTGAAGGATGTGGGTGATGGGAGAGCACAAGCATCATTAATTTGTCTCAGGGCCAAGCTTCAGAGCGTGCATGCAGGCTCCAGCTTTTTTCCTTCTTCTGTGTTGTAGGCTATTACAGAATCCCTTGACTTGGCTGGAGTGCTGTGACCTAATTCRAATTCTGGATGGTGGCATTAAGCATGACTAACATCTTGCTCTTTTTTTTATTTTTTCCTGTTTTTTTGYCATTTTTCCACCCTGATAGGAACAAAGGAATGCTGAGGAGTTCAGCTTTTTATGTGAGGGACTGATTGATAGGCAGACAAGCATGTTTTGAGAATACTGCCAAGTCAAAAGTAATTTTACTTGTAAACTTTTCTCTGTATTAATTTAAAAAAAATCATGTTGGTTATATTTTGTATTAACTTAGATTTTTAACTTTGAAATTTCTGCTGCTGCTTTTCAGACGCTTTCTTTTAATGTTACAGATTAAAGATATGTAAATATTTCTGTTTAATTAGAGCTTTTGTGATGCCTATGTATCAAGGAGTAAATATTTGACAATCTTAAAAGTCCTTTCTCAGAAAGGAGATGAATTGCAATGTTGGGTTTGTAATAGCTGGTTTTGCTTAGTTGGTTCACTGCATGAAATCATTTCTAACATTTTAATTTTGTAAATTGAAGAAGATGCAGTGCACTGTTCTAACATTGAAATCTTGCAAAGTGGTGTTAAATAACCCTTCACTCAGTAGTTCTCATAAATTTCTGCCTTTTTTTTTTTTGAGAAGAAGGGGTGGGTTTTTGTTTGAATTTTTTCTTCCAATTTTTGTCTGTCTGACCAGCCRCTGACTCTCTCTCTCTCTCTCTTGCTTGCAATGCATCTTGAGTAGAGTTGTGGAACAAGCACCAGGAAGTGAAAAAGCAAAAAGCTTTGGAAAAAACGAGTAAGGAAATGATAAAACTCCAGAAACTGACTCCCCCAGCCTCCCCATAACTGCCAACTCCCCAGGTGCAGGGTGAACTTGCATCTATGGCACATGATTTTTATACCCRTAAGAGCAAAGGGGAAGATCCAGGGGAAAGCCTGTGTCCCAGGGGAGGCCGAAGAGATCGACTTCCCCTGAGGAAGTTTTTCAAATGTCTTCAACTAATCCTCTCCATATGTTACCCTTTCCAGAGAAGAAGCAGGTATCCTGCCTCTTCACTATACAAATTGTACTCGGAATGATTTTAAAAGACATTCCCTCTGCTTTCTTAAGCATTAGAGACTGCTTTTTGCCCTTGAAGTCCTTGACATGAATTGACTTTTAATGTTATTGGAGTGAAGACTTCTCCGTTCTTTCAAGGCCTGGCTTGGCAAATTTTGTTACCTGGTGTCAGCTAGGAAGAGTTAGTTTCTGACTGCAGTCAATCTGCAAACAGAAAATTGCCTTTGGAGGGAAAAGAGTTGGTGTATGTGAAGAGTTCTGTTTCTCTTTATTAGAGGAATCAATCTGATTTTGTTTCTATACTACATATGTAGGAGAAAATAGTGAAGCAGATGGTGCGAGCTAATTGCAGAGTCTAAATAGTCTCTAAATCTGCAGGAATCTTAACGCCCACTGAAATGTGTGCACGTTATCTGCAGATGCAGTACAATATTTAGTTTTGTTTATCACTATTATAAATAGACATACGATATTCAGAGATAGATGTAATGTGGTATTKTCCAAATGTAAGAGAGCCCCTTTTACAAAGTGAAGGCAAGAGATGATTAATAGTAAACAGAACAGATAAAGATTCCTGTCATTTTAATTGCTACATTAACTGGCCTGGATTTGTTACRTTTACTTAAGATCCTCAGTTAGATCCTTCAGGTAGCACAAAAGAACATCTTGAGTCAATTCAGAATAGGCCACCTCTGAAGTACATTTAAGATGTAAATGGGTGCCTGCCAAGGTCGAGCATGTGTAAGACAGACAAGTAACATGTGCATGCACCACTCTCCCATTTTAAGGGCCCTTCAGTTAGGTGCCCCTATTAGAAGGGATAAATTGGAGTTTTGTCTTTCCTGTGTAATAGTTATCCAGGTCCACTAACAAGCTAAATGGAGGATGCAAATGCCTGTAAAATGATAATGACAGCATGTGATTACAGTTAATACCCTAAAACTCTGTTACCAGTATTGCTCACCACCATCAAATTCCTGAAGTGATTTAGGCAACTTAAAATTAAAAGCCAGATTGGCAGAATGTCAGAAGGCTGGTGGGGCAGGGAACCCCTAACTTGCTTAAAACTGAAGTTCAGTATTCTCGATTAAGCTTTACTCTCTGCGTTGTTATTCAGGGCTAGAAATGGTAGCCATTTGAATGACTGGAAGTAGAAGACTTCTAGAAATGTGACATGTTTCAGTAGAAAATATCCCAAGAATTTGGAGTATTTTTAATTAGTTTTGGATTTTCTAAATATTTYCTTTTTTAACATTAGAATCTTGGACAATTTGATTTGGAGTAATCAAAGAGTGTGGATTTATGTAGAAGATTATAATAAATGATAGACTTATTGTAAAACATTTCACATAGAGAATTCTTGGTTAAGTAGTAAGCTAGTACAATCTGCACAGCCTGCTTATGGCTTTGCTGTTCATAAGTTACATACCATCTCAAACTCACTCCCAGAAATCTTTGTATATTATTCTTTTCTTTCTCCCCTCCCTTTCCTCTTTACTTTTTGCTGTCTCCCTCTCTCTAATATTACATATAACTTAAACATATTCATAATTCCCAGGTTGTTGTGATTAGAGGTTATAAGATACTGTAGCATTGTTTGCTGAGAGATACTGGATATAGTCATGGGCATATAATACAAATACTCCAGCTGCTGCTCATGTCTTACTGAATAGTTGGCAGATATGGACACGGCAGAAGTTTTGTGTTCAGTCTCTTCCCCTTTCTGAGCTTAGTGGTTTTCTGTTTACAGGCTGTAGCATATTCTTTCCTTGCCTTGTTATTTACATCACACAGTACTTTCCAAAATTTTCAGACTCTACCTGTCCTTCATTCCCTTCTTTTCCTTCTGCCATCCCATCAGAAGACAATAGATAATACATTTCGAGAACTGCATGGAGAATTGCTCAATAAGGCAGTAAAATAAGTAACTTTTATCAAACTGGGTAGATTAATGAATGCATGACTTAAGGCTTGCTGAATCCCTCTCTCACTACTGACCTATGTGACTGCAAACTCTGGAGAGCCATTTGATGTGTAATTGGCAAGTGTGAAGTACATCATACAAGCCTCTTCCTTGATTTTGTGTGTGTATGTGTTTGTTTTGTGTGTTCAAACCATGTTTTGCCTTATTTTTGCCTAAATATTTTTTCGATTGCAACCTAACCTGTTCAAGAAATTGAGCAAATTAGCTGTTCAGAAGAATATTCTGATTTTACATATTTAAGTATCACTTTACCAGAAGTTACGCAAGTGGCTTCCCAGAGTTGAATGGCAACTGCTCTGCATGTATTGTTATAACTGGAAGCTATTTGAGCTTTGTCTGTCCTCTTCTCTCTTTTGAATAGCTAGTAAAGGTACTGTTTAGTGATAGTCACAGATGGGCTATGCCTTTGGACTATTTAAAATCCACACTAAAATTTTAAGAGTGGCAGATGTATTCTGCTAATCTACTTGTTTACAGTACCAAGGAATAAGAAATTAAAAGAATAAGAAAGCAAATTTGTTTTCATACTATTGTCCCTGCTTCCAGTCTGTCTTCTGCTTTCTGCCATACTACTTTTCCTTAGTACAATAACCATCTACTTTTTCCTTTTGCTCAGGGCCAGAAGGTGTGAAACACTTTGATTTGGGAGAAACAGATGAGAAAAAATCACAAATCAGTGCAGACAGTGGCCTCAGTTTGGCCTCGGGTTCTCAGGTCAGTCTCTCCTCTGCTTGTTTTACTTATGTGATACGGAAAGGATTCCTTTAATTGCCACTTTATTGTGGGAAGACTTTTAGAACCTGAGAATTCCCTAAAGGCTCATTTAGTATTATTTCTTCCCTCCTTTTTAGGGGACTGTGCTTTGCTAACTCCTCAATTGCTTGACACCTATGGCTATTTTACACATTGGCAATATTGTCTCTTTAGCTGACTTCATGCAGCAAGGAAATACAAGGCCTGTGTTTTAGGATCTAAAGGAATGGAAAGAGATGTTCTTCCCTCATGTAAAAAAAGATGAACTGATGTTTCTTTTGTTCCTGTCCCCTCTATATGTTTAATTGCAGAAGAGTGATTTGGACTCTGTTCCCAGCGGAGGACCAGCAGTAATGGTCCGAAGCACGAGCCAGGACTCTGAAGTTAGCACAGTGGTAGGATATGCCTCAAGTGAAAGCTTGGTGTGATTCACTGGTTGGTAAAGTGGTGAGGGTGGAGAGGCATCTTGTGCATACGTTGTGTGTATGGTATAGCCACGTGCTGCTGTGCACACATAATAGGGTGTGGCTGGCAAGCCAGTGTGCCTGGTGGAATGCACATACTGTTTTACTAGCAGACTGCAGTCCGYGTATATAATGTTCTTTGCATGTTTCTATGAACTGGTGACATACATGTATGTGCATGTATGGAACTGGTAGATTACAATCACTTTCTAAATATGACTTAGTACCTTAGAGAAAAGGTAGCAGAATGCGTTCAGAGATGGGCAGTGAGCCTACTTCTTCCCACACGTTGTCTCATGTGGCATATTCCAGAGTAAAGCCCAAGGAATTTTTATTTTTTACAGCTGCAGTGTAGCTATAGGTATCTAGCTTTCCACAACCTGTTCTCAGCCTGGAACAGGAATAATGCTCAAAATATCTATAGTGGACTCAGAAATTTATAATTCCTGAGAGTTTTTTGAATCTCTCTCTCCATATTGCTCTGCCTAGTTGGATTTGGTGGGAGGATCATATCAATAAAAGAGAGAAACTAAAGTGGCTTTCAGTTGTATTGCTTTTTATGCCTTAGGAGGGAATACCTTTAACTTTTCTTTTTACAGTGTCCTATCTATTGAGGGTAACTACTTTTTTTTTTTTCCCCCCCCACAGGTTAGTAACAGCTCTGGAGAGACATTAGGAGCAGACAGTGACTTAAGCAGCAATGCTGGTGATGGCCTGGGTGTGGAAAATGGTGGCAATCTGGCAGGGTCGAGGGGTACTGTGTCAGACAGCGAAATTGAGACAAACTCTGCTACTAGCTCTATCTTTGTAAGGACAGTCCAGACTTTATTTTTTCATTTTAAATTAAATCTTGTACTTATTTCAGTGTGTGTGCATGCATGAAAGAGGTTCTCAGCCCTTACAATAGGATCAGATCAGCACTGACTTGCAATATATTCTATCAAATATATACTATACAGTACCAAAATATTGAAGAATTAAATTTTGTGTGGATGAACTATTTCTGTTTCCTGTGCAATATATATGTAGTCCTTTGAGAATAATAAATTCACATCTCAATGGATATTACAGATTCTAGCAATATTTATCTCCCTCATTCAGTGTTACTCTCAACGAAGCATACACCTAATCCCACTTCAGATTCATAACAGCGTTAGACATTGTTCGATTTAACCAAGAGGAACTGATCCGATTCCGTAGAAGCAGCTGCTTGCTACAGGAAAATGATGTCCCATCATAGGTTTAACAACTGTTGTGTTCCTCTTAAAGTGTTATTTTAATACTGTCTGAAGTGCCATCATCACTTTAAATATCAGTTCTGGGTTAGTATATCTGTGAGAACTAATATTTAAGTGGTTTGACAACACATTTTGTTAAAGTTTTTGACTAATATACATATTATTACCAAGAAAGCAGTTATATGCCTGATTTCAGTTGAACTGTCAGCCAAATGAACTAAAAATGCTTCAAAATTAGTCTATGTTCATTTTATAATCCTGATTAGATAGTTAAAACCTTTACATGGTCACTTACATCTAATTTTAAGTAACAGACAAAATCATTATGCTTCACTGCAGCTTTCTTCAAGGAGAATGGATATGACGTAACTGTCAGCCTCTTTAGTTAGAAGATGGTGTCTTGTCAATTTCTAGAGCTAGACTTTTTAAAAACACTTTCCTCTTTTATGGACATTTCTACCTGATTACTGAAACTGTGAATTTTTAAGAGGTTCTGCAAGAGGGATTTAGAAAAGAGAATGCAAGGGTGCATGATGAATGTCAAGTATTGAAGTATTACAACATATTTTATCTGATGTTAGAGAGACAGAACACCTGCTTTATCATGCAATAATGGTCCTGCAGGCTGCCAGATTGATTTTTCTGACTCTATTTTATGTTATTTTCAGGCAAAGTCTCATAACCTGAAGCAGAGCACAAAGGATAACAAAGGCAGTTCTCCAGGGAGAGGCCCAGAGGAGGGGAGCCAGCGGGTTTATCTCTATGAAGGGCTTTTGGGTAAACTTTTTTTTTTTGTGTAGAGTTAAACTCAAGTTGTATCTGTAGCAGGCTGGAATTTATACTGTATTTTTAACCATTTATTGTTCTCCATACTGCCAGAGTAGCCAGCTCGTTATGGTATTCAGACTAAAGAGGAAGATTTGCTGGGAAATTGAGTAAGCGGTTGTGGGTGAGAGGTATAATTTGCTTAAAATGTAGTTTGTTCAAGCCCCGTGCTGTTCTTGAACGTAAATCAATGCTGTAGACTGCTGGGAGAAACACCTTAACTCACCATGTATGAAAGGCTGAAGTGCATTGCTATTCTCTGCGAACAGATCCTTCAGCTTAACTCATTAAAGATGGATGCTAGTCACAGAATGCTAATGGCTCTTTGAGCATTTCCTCAAATTAAGAGTGCATTGTTGCTGTTATTTTTGTTGTTATTTTTAATGTATTTCATCTGGACTTACTGTTAATCCAGAGCTTTCTCTCTCTCCCTGTTTTCATCCTTTCTCTTTCTCATTTCTACCTGCTTGCAATGGTGCAGGTAGGGATAAAGGATCTGTCTGGGACCAATTAGAGGATGCTGCAATGGAAACCTTCTCTATGAGTAATAATTTCTTCTTTCCCCTTCTCTGTGTGTTTACCATGATCTGTGTTTGTGTGTGATATTCCTGTCTCTTTGGGGCAGTGCTAACAGCAGATCCAAGAAGGTATGCTCTAAAGGAACAGGAATAAGAGATTCTTTAATAAAAGGCTTTGAAAAGACTGTGCCATATATTAGAATAGGAGATATGTCCTCTCTTCTTTCACTTTTTTTTCTTGTTGTGATATTGCCTGTGATTTAAAAAAAAAAATACTCTTTGTCTTTTTGAGTATGGAATATTTGTGTGTTGGTTTATGGTATTTTCAAGAAATAAGAAGGGGAATTAATCTTCAAGTAYTTAACTGGAATAAATGCTCACTTCCTGTAATCATTGCACAGGCAAAGAGCGCTCAACTTTATGGGACCAGATGCAGTTCTGGGAAGATGCCTTTTTGGATGCTGTGATGTTAGAGAGAGAAGGAATGGGGATGGACCAGGGACCCCAGGAGATGATTGACAGGTAAAGTTCTTCGGTGGTCCTTTTTCCTACACAGTATTCCACCTCAACTAAAACAGTCAAAAATTATTTTAGTTCTGTGGCACATGCTATTGTCAATTTGAAAACCTTGTTACTATTAACTGGTAGCTCAAAAACGAACCCTTTGCTTTTGTGTTGCCTGGCATCTACTACAGCCTGTATACCATCCTCAGCCAAGACACATTTATTTTAATATTTGTATAGAGGTGACATTTTCAAAGAAGTGAGTAACATGATTTTAATCATGATAGAAATAGCTGAAATAGACTAGAGCAGTAATAAAGCAAAGGAATTCTGAGGCAGGATGACTATATTCTGGAAGGAAGATGTGAGTGCATTGGAATGAAGTTGAAGATGTTCTTGCGTGTTGGAAGATTTTGCATGTTGGAAAATGCAATTTTCAAAGATATTTATAGGTGGCTTTAATTGGCAGTATTTAATTAAAATAAACACAGTGAGGGAACCATCTAGAAATACTTGTGTGGCTGCTTAATGCTAGACTACTTCTAAGCTGTCTATATTCACTGCCTGCTTTTTTCCCCCTCCCTCTGCTCTGTCAAAATCGGATTGTTTTCTGCTCTTCGTACTACCTGCAGTTGAAAGTTGCTACCATGT
Source organism: Nothoprocta perdicaria (assembly GCF_003342845.1). Lineage (NCBI taxonomy): Eukaryota > Metazoa > Chordata > Aves > Tinamiformes > Tinamidae > Nothoprocta > Nothoprocta perdicaria. Next base: position 608,787 of record NW_020454716.1, read on the forward strand.
AGAATTGTAACCAAAATAAGATCTGGAGCCAAAACAAGAGTTATTTTGTAGGATGCTAGTTTATGGAAAAGGAACACAGTTTGGAGAAGAGACGGCATGTAACCCGAAGTCTAAACATTTTCTCTATCAGTTAAATGTAGCTGCAGGACAGAAATAAAGCTTTAAAGAAGAAATTCTTGTACTGACTTATATGGTCCTCTTCAAGCAACTGTAATTGTTGTGAACTTGCAGTTATGAGGGAGAGGAAATAGGCCCACTGGATTGCTAAGAACTTTCCAACTGAACATGTGTTATTTACTTTTACTGCCTAATAATTAATGGATGTATTTAATTAACAAATAGAACATGTTATTGGAAAATGCCCATTTGGCTTAATGTTTTTGGAAGTCTTCTTTGCCTTACCTTTCATAGATAATGCTCTGAGCTTTGTCAGTGCTTTAGTGAGTTGGATGAAAAGTGCCTTTGAGTCTACTTCAAATCTAGCTGCTCTTACAGGTATCTTTCCCTGGGAGAACACGACCGAAAGCGATTAGAGGATGATGAGGACCGCTTGTTGGCTACGCTGCTGCATAATATGATTGCCTATATGCTTATGATCAAGGTGATCTTTTTTTCTGTGTAATAGATCTCAGACTATATTTTATAGACGTTGTTTTGTAGAGTGACAGAAGTTCTATAAAATGCTTCCTGATCGCAATGAGAAAAGAAATTGTTTCAGTGCCTGGAGATTGTTTTGAAATGTGATGTCTCAATTTATAGGGTTTGGTGCCATGGGCATGCATATATATTGCAATTTGAAATAGAAACCTTTTAGCCCTCCAGAGGATACTCTTTAATTGTTAGATGCAGGGGTTATAAATTTGCTAGAGAGCATCTCCTAACCTCATTTTCTTTCAACTGCAAATTTCAAATTCTCTTCTGGTAGTGAACTGTAAAAGGAGAATGTGGCCAGGGGGTGCATATGAATAACTCAACAAGAAATGTGCAGTTAGTGCTAAGCAGCTCTGGCCCTTCCTCCCTGCCTGCCCCATTCAGTAAACTGGATGCACCTTAATACTTTAGCTGACTCCAAACAATACTTTTCCTTTAATCCTTTTTAATTCCTTTAAACTTCTTAGGGAGTCTGAGTCTTTCATCGAATGTAACTGAGAAATCGATCTAAAATTGTTGTGCCTGTAACCAACTATAGTGACTGTTTGTACCATAACACTCCTGTGAGACACTGTGATGCAGCAAGCTGCTAAACGTAGCAGCTGGAGCTAACATGAGTGACCTGGAGATCAGCTGTTTGCTGTTATTGTCTTTACAGTGAAATCAGGATATGCTCGTTTGGAGAGGGAAGAGAAATTGCTTATTCTTAGAAAGAAGTAGGTAACTCGGTCTTTTATCTGCTTTCTAGGTGAACAAGAATGATATTAGGAAAAAGGTACGACGTCTAATGGGAAAGTCACATATTGGATTGGTGCACAGCCAGCAAATAAATGATATTCTAGATAAGCTTGCCAATCTGGTAAGTAAAACATCAAGGAATAGTTTATCTGTAGGAACTGCAGTAGAAGAAAATCATTTACTTGAAAATTCCCTATAAATGCTGTGAAACACTAAAGTTAATTAAATTGGAGGTATTAAATACTGCTTTTATGTATAGAGACTGTGATTGTATGGTGATTTTTATAGTTCCACTTTATGCACTTATCAATTAAAGCTTTAACATAAATATGTATAAATGTGAAATTTCAGTATCAAATCTGTGCAATCCTAATGCTCTTTTAATATCACTTTTTATCAGATATATTATTGTAGACTAATAACAATTTAAAGAAAAATTAATAACTTAAAAGTTTCTTATAAAGAAATCAAATGAGATCTCACAAAGAGGAGATCAGGTGACTGATCACCTGTCGCCTGCTTCCCATTCCTCGTGTTTTATTGTTTGTTTCTGTTTAAAATTTCCAGTGCTGCAGATTTGTGAGGTCCAGACTCTCAAAGTTGGTGTATTGAGCAGCTCATATTTATGAGCTTGTGCTTTAGCATCAGTGCAGGATCAGTCTGATACCACTGCACCCTGCAGTTGTGTTCTTAGACTGCCTTCTGGTTATTTCCTCTCTGCAACAACTATAATAATTGTAGCTTTAAGACATTATGTCTTAAAGATGCTGAAATGCTGGCTTTGTAGCTCTTAGTTGCTCTGTTGTCTTGCTTTTTTTGTGGGTGTGGCTTTTTTTTTTTTTTTTGCCAGCTACTGGGATTGGATATACTTAACATTTTCAAGTATTTTATCATGTGGTTTATACTTAGTGAGGCAGAGAGAGACTAGATGGGCTTAACCTCACCAGGAGAACAACCACATGGGGAGAAAAGGAAGAGAAGTGTGTTTATTCTTATTGAGATTGTAACGAATACTTAGTTTTCCATGAGTTACCAGGTCAGAATGTTGTGGGGATTGGTTTCTGTATGCAAATATTTTCACTACCAGTTGCTGTGCAGAGTAAACATTATCTTCTGTTATTGCCAGTTAAGAATACAGGCTAACATATAAGTTAATAAAAAATCCAGCTATTAACCATCACTAGAGTGGAGGCATGTCATGTCCTATTTAAAAAGTTAGTTTTCCAGTGCTTTTTGTGATTGGAACTTAGTTGTGTGCCCAGAAATTATAGGAAATATTCTCATAATTATCTGGGGACGGGGGGAAGAAAAACCTAAACCAGTTAACTGCAATGTTAACAGTTATTGAAACCTAGACAACTCCCAGTCAACCACTAAGTGTGATATCAGCTTGAGTGGTGTTATATGCTGTGATAACTCCCATACCGCTCTTGCTGAAATTAACCTTCTGGAGTACGTTGCGTAGGACTTGTCCAAAATAATCTCAGATCAGCTGTGTTGAAATGTATATGTTTTTTCAATGTAGAAAATGTTTCTAGTGTCATACACTGTTACTTTAAATAGATGAGGAGAAATTGATTATGATAATTGATTAATGACTCTATATTTTCTGCTCTAGAGTGGCCGGGAGCTCTCTGTGAGACCCAGTGGCAGCCGCCACATCAAGAAGCAGACTTTTGTAGTCCATGCTGGGACAGACACAACAGGAGACATATTCTTCATGGAGGTAAGAGATAAGAACAAACATTAATGCATCTAGTACTCTTCAGTAAATAGCATCAGAACTCTCATCTATGATTTTGTGCTGCCAGGTGTGTGATGACTGCATTGTCCTGAGAAGTAACATTGGAACTGTATATGAACGGTGGTGGTATGAGAAACTCATCAACATGACTTACTGTCCCAAAACAAAAGTGCTGTGCCTCTGGAGGAGGAATGGCCAAGAGACACAACTGAACAAGTTCTACACTAAGAAGGTACATGTTTTGTTTAACACACACGATACTGAAGGAAAACCAAAACAATCAAATCCTTGGTATGACATCTTGCATGTCGTGATCTGAAGCTGCCATTATTTCTATCACTTGTTTTGGGACAGTACTGTAGCAGGATATCATTTCAAGAAGTTTGGGGTGATCTTTACTTTGCTGTTTGTTTGAAGAATGCAGAGTCTATTACTTCATTGACCTCTTTCAGCTAAGAAAAGTCTCAGTATTATTAATTGATTGCATCCAGGCTTACAAAGATAATAGAAATACTGTGATAGATGGAGTGGAAGGAGAAGCTTAAAAACCTGTAACCTGTATCTTAGTAACTGAGCTGACTGTGCTGCTTTAACGGTAAAGCCAAACTTGACAGAGTGTAGGAAACTTTTCCTCTATGGACCGGTTTGGTCTTGCTGATTTCATGTAAGTGTTTAGTTTATTTTAGAGAGAGAAATTGGAGGAAGAGCTGAGGGGTATGACATAAGGAAATGGATGTGAGTAACAAAGATTATATGATCATGACTGCTGGAGAGAAAAATAGGGAGGGATTGTGATATTGTTTTGTGGCTTTTCCTACACTGAAAAACTGAATATATTTGGTTAGATTGCTTGTGACATCTGCCTAGGCATGAGGTCTAGCACTAGCTTGTGCTATGTAGACCTAAATAGCTTCTCTGACAATTTGGAAAATAAATATAAATATTGTGTAGTAACTTGTTGTTGTTCATCTTCTTATAGGCTTTTTATGTTATGCACCGTGTGGGTCTTGTTCTTTTTATAGAATCTTGCTGTTCTCTTGACAGTTTGGGAACATAACATTGTGTTACTCTTCCCTTACATTTTAGTGTCGGGAATTATACTACTGTGTAAAAGACAGTATGGAGCGAGCAGCAGCAAGACAGCAAAGCATTAAACCAGGTAAAGATTCTTACCTGTTGGGAATTAGTTTAATCTGGAGTGATTTTTTTTTTTCCTTCTCTTCTTTTCTTTGTATGTAATGTCCTTTTATTTGGAAATCTGAGGTTACCTTTGCCAGCTACCTGTGCATGTGAAGGAGAAATACTGTTAGCTTTTACTCCTATATCTCATTCTCGATCCATGCAAAAGCTGAACACCTGTATAAAACACTTGTATTTTTAAGGACTACCTACCAGTAAAATAGTAACTTCAGAATACTGCTTAATGCCACTTCAGTTTAGTTTTCTCATTATGGCTGGCAAGCTGCTACTTAGCTTGCCAGTGTAGTGGACCAACTTCATATGTCCTCTGACTTCATCTTGAGATAAATGTCTTCATTTGTCTTAATCTGGAGTGATGAATCTCTACCTTCCTGCATATTTTCAGTGTATAAACCTTTTTTTATACTGGAAGGTCTCAAATTGATTATAAACCAAGCACTGCACTTAGATTGATGTAACAAAGTTGGCTTAGCTCCTCTCCGGTAAACAAACTCCTGAGTTTTGTTTAGCACCATTGTTTGGGATGATAGTGTAATTATAATGTTAAATTTTTTTCTTGGCAAATACTCTTTTCCTTTTACCATGGAGTCAAAAACTCAGAGAAGTGGATTGGAAATTTTGGGGAGATTAATATTATTTGAGCTCCATATTGAGTTAGAATAATATAGACTGAGATGATCTAGATGCACATACGTTTGACTGACTCCTTTCTGTTTTTTCCTCTTTTTTTTTTTTTTTAACATATTACAGGTCCTGAGCTGGGTGGTGAGTTCCCTGTGCAAGATATGAAAACTGGTGAAGGAGGCCTTCTGCAGGTCACACTGGAAGGAATTAACCTGAAATTTATGCACAGTCAGGTAGGAGGGAAATCTATAACAAGACACGTGAGCATGAAGCTTTTCGCAGCACGCCTGTGTCTGTGTTTCCTCTTCCCACTGTATCCTCAAGGATGAGGCACAGGGTGACTCTGTGTGTGTGTGTTCATGCAATCACACGCTCTGTGTATGTACACATATATACATATACATATGCACATATATGTGAGTGTATATATGTGTGTGTGTAAAAAAGGAGCTATATTTGTATTACCATTAGAGATAATGACTTGGAGGAAAAAAAAAAAGGTGTCAAACTTCTTGTTTCTGGTAGTCAGAATTGTCTAGGCATAAAAGAGTAGACAGCGTGTCATAGGAGGAAAAAGTGATCAATAATCATCTAAACTACTAGAACTCATCCTTTCACGAGCATATTTCCTTTGCACAAGTAGTTAACTTTAAGGTAGTGTTTGGTTTTTGTGTGTATAGATGGCAATCATATTTAATCCATTTTGTTTTTAAAAAATGAGGGAGCATCTGCAGAACCTAGTTTGAAAATTAAATATGAAAGTGGTCCTTGCTGTAATTCACAATGATAAAATTAAATTACTGGTTCTTTTTCCTTCCAAATGGCAGGTACTGTGGGCATAGAGGAAACACAACTAAAATTGTCATTTCTTCTTTTCTCGATGCAGTTTCTGTTGCTTCCTCTGGTCCTAGTTTTTTCTTTTGCTTTGTGTTTGTTTGTTTGTTTTGCATATATTATTAAAGGCGTGCTGTGCTAGAAAGTAGAATCAATTTTTAGGAGAGTGTGTCTGTATGTGTGTGAAAGAAAAGCTTCTGTTAGTCAGTCTTCTGTGGAGTGATTTTTGCCTTTCCTCCTGACTAGATTTCCTTCCTCTCCCCACCACACTGTCCCCCAAACCTTTACTCTTCTTTAAGTATGTATCGGTGTAGATCCCACTGGAAGTGCACATGCATCTCAAGCGCAAATGCTCAGAATCTTTATTTAATACTTCTCCCAAAGTCACCAGCAGCACCATATGCCTCTATAGACTCTTTTGTGCCAGTATAAAGGGTGAAGTGGTTGTGAAGGTCCTTTCTGTTACAAGAGTAGAATCTGGAGTACAAGTATCCTGCTATAGTATTTCAAAATTACTTCAACTTTTTGATGAAGTAGTGTCTACCAGTTTGTCTTAGATTTTAACTTCTATTGGGTATCCCAAATAACTGCAAGAGGGACTAATTGGTATTACAAAATCAATTTTCCTAAGAATTGGAAACAGATTTAAAGCCTTTGAAGATGAGCATAATAGAGATTGCTCTTGCCTCAAGGAAGGACACATCACAAGAAACATTTAGTTTGCTCCTCCTTTGCCTTCTGCTGCTAAATCAAGAAATATATTGAGCTCAAACTGCTCATTTCTGAGCAGTGGAAGTGATTTGAATTCTTGAATGAGCAGTCAGGCACATTTGCAGTTGCAGTGAGATTGGATATAGCCACATCGTTGTTAATGGTGATATCTGGAGTGTAAGAGGCATCTTAACAGGACAAAGATGCTGCATGTTGAGTGAGCTCGCTCAGCTTGAGCTGAACAGGCTATTTCTAGATGAAAGACTCCAAATCCTAGAACATTGCTTTATCTGCCAATTCAGAGGCTCTCTTTTTCTGAAAGACTGCAATGACATCCTAAAAGAAAGTGTGGAGAAATCTAGTACCACAGATGGCTATTATATTGACATGACTGCTACCAGTTGAATTTGACACCACACACAGGTCTTGTGTGACCACCAGCAGTTCTAGAGCAGCAGCCTTATTGTATCTTTTAATTTGCTGCCAGTGTTGAAAATAACCACTTCTTTTCTGGAGGGCTATCTGCAATTTGTTGGGTTGGGCACATGGATTATAGCAACTGTCTTGCTCACCTGAAAGATTCTTCCTTTTCATCCGTTTTTGCAGTGAGGCTGAGTTTCCATTGCTTGAAGTAGATACTTAAAGTAGATGTGGGAAATACACTTTTTTTTTTTTCCCCCAATACATTTAAAACCTTGGTCCATTGGATTACTTTGTCAGTTGGCAATGGTATTGAGTACCATTTGGTGGACCTAGTGTATATCCTTGTTTTCTTCAGTCTCAAAGCAGACAATCTAGGCAGATATCAAGTCTGCCATTTGAGAGTCTGCACAGTACGGAGAACTGTAGCAATTGTGCAAAACAGTATTACTAGTTGCACCATATAAAGAAATCCCCTCCAGTTATATTATCTGTGGAGGTTAAGGATATTTGCATTCTCATCCCAACACCTGCCAACCCATATGCCTCCTTAAGAAAAGGTTTGTTATTCTAGATGGGTTGTCCTTTTCACATATTGTATATCAAGCTCCCTCAGGCAGCTGGTTTAAGAACAGTATTTACGAGCGTGATTAAAAACAGGAGCCTACAGGTGGTTTTGTATGGTAAAAAATACCTTTCTAATTCTGTTGAGTTTGGGCAGAGGTACTGACCAGCAAATGCCTACAAGACCTTGTCAGTCACAACTGCCTCTTCATCTGCCTTTGCTTACTCCATATCCAAGCCCCTTTCTTGGTGCTCTTTCTACAGACGGTTTTTTTTTCAAGAAGGACTTTTACCAAAAAAAGGAATCTTCTGCTCTGCTTGGAAGTCATAGAAATAATTTATTCAGAATATATGAATATGAGTCTCTACTTCTTCTTTTCATTCAGGAAAAAAAGCTGAGGGGAGGCGTGGATCTGTGTTAGCCTACTATAGAAAATTGAAGATAAACTTCAGTGCTAGAATGGTGTTTGCTTTCATGAAACTATTTCTGCAGGCTCTTGATTTGATACATGTGTTCATTCTCACTGCCTCATGTGAGTTTTCTAGGAAATTCCTTAGGCCTATGGTGGGCCTATTACTGCCATATGATAGTTGTCTTTTGGACTATCAATAGCAGTAACTGTTCACAAATTGTCTCCCCATGCTGGTAGTACTTGTAAATTTAAAAAAAAAAAAAAAAAAAAAAAAAAAGTCTCTCTGTGCGTGACAGGTCAGAGGAAGTCTTTGGTAATAAGGGGGAATCAAATGTACCTGTGCATACTGTTCACAAAATTCTGAGCTTTCAGCTATAAGCTATGTTATGCTCTTGGGTCTCAGTGACTCTGTCCCTGCTATGAATTCAGCTGGGGTAAAAACAGATGGAAGCTTGATATAATTCAGCAGGCACATGCCCTCCATACAGTAGGATCCACACTGACTGCTCTATCTTGAAGAACCACAGTTTCTATAGGGTAAGTAGTTGTTACTTCCTTTACACACTTGCTTGTTTTCTGACTGAGGGGAGAGCATTTCTGTCTCTTGAAAAATGCAGCAGTATTAAAATATATGGTGAGAAATTAGCCTTGAACCCATATGTATAATTAACTTAAAATTGAAAATTTACTATAATTATAACAATCTCCGTAAATTCCCATCTGACCCCTAATTCCTTTGCAGAAATGCAGTACCCTTTAATGTTACACTCAAGTAGATCAGCACCATCTAGAACAGTCAAATCTGGTCCAAGCAGTTTTACTGCTATCAGAAAAAAATAGCCCGTGTTTCACCTGAGCATTTCTATTGAGTTTCTGAGTTTTATGCTACAGAAACTTTCCATAGAAAAATATTACAAAAATTGAAAGCTATTTGAGTTTTTGAATTATTTTGTTGTCTTATTTCCTTTGTCCGTCTCCCTCAAAAAAAAAAAAAAAAAGCCAAATTAAAAAACCCCACACCTTATACCAAGTGAACTGACATAAAACATAAGGGAAAGCAGAAAAATAGACAAAAATGTGGATTCTTTATCCTTTCTCCAAGTGCTTGAATATAAGCAAGAGAAGCTACAGATTTTTTGGTGAAATAACGGGAAGTTTAGTTTTTTATGCCATGCGCAAACTATCCTGGTATTATTTGCTGTTTTCTATTGATTAAAAAAAAATAGTAAAGCCCCTTCTGATTGAAAATCAAGGTGACTTCTCCAGAACACATGGTGATTCCCTTTACTTACCCCTGTTATCCTGACAAGACTATTCCTTTAATACTCACACTCTTACCATTTAGGGCCAGATGGATATTATTGGTGTTAGATAGAAAAGAATTGTAGAGATTTCCATTCCTTTTTCTTCAAGCAAATGTAATTTTTCCAATAGCTGTGGGGATTTTGTTTGTTTGTTTGTTTTTTTAATAAAGTGATAGGAACAGGGCTTCATAACTCTCTAGGAACTGAAAGTATCAAGAYAGACTACTATGATGTAGTCCTATGTTCTTTAAGGTGCTGAAAAGAGACTTAACTCTGAGTATTAGGGCACTCCTACTCTTTTGTCTCTCTTGCTTGAAAGAGCAAGTACTTTGGAAGCTGAAATATGAGATGAATTCCCTATGATGCTTTGTGCAGAGTCATATCCAAATGCTTTTCTTGCCCTTTTTGAGATATAACCCATCCAGGGCACATGAGAAGCAAGTGTTTAATACTTTGAATTATGTTGGATACTGAAAATCTCCTTATGGTCAGGCTAATGAATTCATGTATGCAAATGGCATACAAGTGATTCTAGACTGAAAAACCTAGTTCAGTTGTTTTGTCTTTTAGGGTTTGCATTTGTAAAGTGTGAGCTAAAACCAGTTCTGCTTTCTGAGTGACTTTTCAGCTGRCAGTGGCACTGGGTGAAGTGAGCAAACAACAGAGAAGGGTCCGAACACTCTCGTGCTCTTTGGAGCAGCAACTTGGTACTGACTCTACAAGAGTCAGCTTTAAGAGTAAGCATGGACATTATATATCCTAAAACTAGTGAAATCTTAAATCACAATGCTCTCAGGGAAGAGGAAGATTAGTGGTTTCTCTTTGGATTAAATTTGACTCCTGGATGGTTTAGGAGAATAAGTGTCAGGGTGGGAAGCACAGTGCCCCTTGCCTGCCCTCTGTGCTGGAGGAGGATGCATGGAGGGGCAGAAACTATCTGGGATGAACCAGAGGCTACAAATCATGCCAAATTTGGGAGCCAGCTCTTTTCTCGTCCCCCTCTTCTGTTGTATTTCAAGTGTGTTGGTATTCTTTTTGCAATAACTCATTTGAGTGCCTGAAGGGGTAGCAATGTTGGGTATGTCAGAGTTACTAACTCCTTCGTTTCTCTTCCATGCTTTCTCCTCCTGCAAGGAGCGGAAGGTACTTCATCTTCTGCTGTCTTCGCTTCTTAGCGCTTTTAAGTTATTTGTTGATTTCTAGCATTGTGGCAAGTTTGTCTTTTGAATCTTTATTTCACCCTTTATTTATATATTAAACTGTAAATGAACTGGTACCGTATGCTACGACATCAGGTTATATCTGCTGTGGTGGTATTTTTGTTTGTTTTTGTTTTTAGRTAAAATCCTCTGACTAATTCTGTGTTATTTTCCCTTCTGTTTTTCTAGGTTTTCATAGAGCTGAATCACATTAAAAAGTGCAATACTGTGCGAGGAGTCTTTGTCCTGGAGGAATTTGGTAATTACATTATTTTGATATTAGGTCTGTATTCACATGGCAGTAACTCAAATTTCCAGTCCTCAGATTCAGAGGTGCACTGCAATTTCAGATATGGGAGAGGAATGTAGATTGCATGCAAGAAGTTGCCTGACTGGGAGATGGGTGACGTGACATTAAAAACTTACACTTTCATTTTCACCATACTAAGATTTGTTAGTGCTTTTTGTTAGTAGGCAAAGAAGGTGTTTGGAGTTTTGCAAAAGAAACAAAATGGAAGTTAATTTTGGAGGTCTGTGTGCAGAAGTTTTCTTAGGTGTGTTCCTTTTGCTCCTCAGAAATCACTTTTTAAGCATGATAGTTGATCCTTCTCAATGTGCTTTCTTTACTGAGCATCAGTGCTATTGTAAAGTTTCCTSCTTACTCTTTGTGGAGTTTTATCTTTGTTTTATGACGCAGAAGATGTTTGTTTGTGGTTTAGTTTGTGGTTTTGGTTTCAAAGCATGATTGGTGAAGAATGGAAAAGTAATTTCCATTTAAGGAAATTTCCATTTAGGGATTAAGGAGAATGGAGAATTTGTGCTGTTTAGTCTGTGATTGCTATTAAATATAGCCAACCTGCATTCTAATTTGGGAAATTTCTGGGCTACTGTTCACTGTTAGTGTCATTCAGACTGTACTGAGCCTATTGCCTTAAAAGAGCGCCTTCCAGTGCAGCTCTCCATAGCAGTAAACCATTTATTTCTCTTCAGTAGTCCTCAAATAAGTATTTTTCCACCCATGCATGAGACATTTGTCTAGGTCTTATGTGCATGAATAAAGCATTTACAATGAAGATAAAATTTAGCATRTCATTTTGGTAGTAGATCACCATCCATATTTTGGTCACTAATCAAAATCTGTATTAGCAGCTATCGCTACCAAGATTAATATTCAGTGCCATGAGTTGAAGGTTTTGGTTGATGAATTCTCTCTTACAATATAAAAGAAATTTAATAGGAAGCTGCTAACTTTAAGGTCTTTGTTCTTAATAGTATGTTGTCTCCTCTGGTGATATGAAGTTATTTAATGAAAAAGCCTCTCTAGACGTTGCCGTTTGCTTATTGTCACAAACAGATCTTCCAAAAGTTTGGCACTTCAATTGGTGAACTGTTTTCTCCTCTTTTTATAAAATGCTGTTATGATTCAAATGATTAAATCTGTGTATGTAACACCCAGAAAAACTACCAACATTTTAGACACTCAGAATTTTTCTAAGTGAATTTCTCCAAGACCGTGTTTTACACTGACTGGCATGATTCATTTCTTGTACTTGCCTTAAGGTTTATAGCATAATGATAATAATAATGAGTTTCACAAAGATGAGAGTTTGAAAGCCATAAAGTTATCTGGAAATATGGCTTCAGCTGCTAAGATACTTAATTTGCAGGAAGTTCCTTCCTGGATCATTCTCAGAAAGGCAGTTGTGACTTAAAGTACTTGTCTGTCATCTTGTACAATCTAAAACTATTAAATGTTTGACTTAGGTGTTCCTGGTCAGCTCCTGTTGACAACTCTGGAATGGAGATTTCTAAATAATAACTGAGATTGTTTATTTAAATAAAATTTTGTAAGGAAGGAACTCTTGTAGAAACTAGCATTGTACTTTGAAACTTCTGGAATCTTGAAGAATTAAGAAAAAGATAAATGGGGAATTGGATGTTGCAGATAAAAGCTAAGAAGTTAAACCATTTATGAATTAAAAATACCTTTCCCTCCCTGCTGCTAAAAGAGAGGTCACATCTAAGAATCAGCTTCCATGTATCAAATGAGACTTACAATTTGCCAATCCAAAAAAGAGAAAGATAAAAGAAGAAAGATGTTGCAGGGAGCTAACCCATCTTCTTTAGCAGAGATGGGTGACTATCTTAGAACTGTTCTCAAGTGCTGTGAAGATGAGAAGACATGTCGGTGTGTTCTGTTTGAGAGAAATTAACGTTTTAGATTGATAAGATCAAAATAATAATATTCACCACTCCTGTGGACATCTTAATGAATTTACTGAGCCATGTTACACCTAGTGAACTTTGCAATCAGATGCTATAGACAGAGTGTAAGGTAATTGAAGTAGTATTTAATGAAAGTGTAGGGAGCAGTATACATGTATACTGTAGTGGAATGGGAAGTCTAAGTTTCATTCACTTGATTTTTGRCAAGCATGCCAAAGACTGTCGTGTTGTCACAGTTAGCAGGAGATTAAAGGCCTCCTTGTGTTAATAGTCTCGATGRTCTCGATGGCAGCGTGGAAGTTGATTTTAGAGTAGAATGCAAGCAGAAGTCAGTGGTAGTTGTCCACAAATGGAGATTTAAAGTAAGTGAGGAAATGTAAGGCTTTTCCCTCTGGAATTTGAGTTACTGCTGTGTACTTGTGCTTTACTTTCTTGTGGTCCCTTCACTGCCGCTGCTATGAAAACCTTCATTCTCCAGCAGGTAAAGTGTCCCCTGAACCTGTTCTCTGCTAGTGCCAGATTTTCATTTACAGGACTAAAGGCTGCAGGATGGTGCTTAGTAACTTACACCCCTCATCCACTTAGTTTAATAGCATCAAGAGTAAGTTTTAATGTTAGCGGGGGGCAAAAAAGGACTTCTCATAACTTCTTATTTTTAGGCCTTTTTTTTTTTTTCTTCTGCAGTGGTAGTGTTTTGACTTCTGTGAGTATAAATTCAAACCAGCATTTTCTGTTCTTCCGAATTCAATGCTCTCGGGGCAGTTCTTTCCAATTGGAAGAGCTTTGAAGAAGTATTTCACTTAAAGACAAGGCAACTGTGAAGTGGGGAGAAAGTATCTTGCCTAGATAGTCTCCTCTTCTTTCTCTTCCTATTCTCAATTATGGTACAGGACTTTACAACTTCCCTTCTCTCCGTCCCTCATGGCACAAGGTCATTACAGCTTCCCCTTCCTGCTTTCTGAAGAGTATTTGAACAGTTGTTTGTTATCCAGTGGGCAGTGAGACTTACACAGCCGTAAAATCCTACCCTATTTGGCTGTGCATCAGCCTCACTGCCACCTTTATCCCCTGGTGACATGGAGGTAATTTGGAACGTCTGGTGCCAACGGGTAAGGTAGCTTGGATGTGCACCTCATTCTCCTCCCAATTCTAGTCACTGGTATCGCTGGGGCAGTGCAGCCTGGGTGGGAACTACTGCTGCTTTTGGGGTCCTAATGGAATTGACCCCTCAAAGGAGAGTGTATTTTAAAAAAAAATTACAACTTATAATCATAAGAGAAATGTAGTTTTCACTTTTCCTTTTGGGGAATAACCACATTATGACATAGAAACAGATTAATATTTATTTTAGAGCACCTTCTCAAACCCAGTCTGCACTGCCTACTTTTGGCCCCCTAGAGTGTGATCCTTCTCCTTCCCCAGCGTTTAGCTGTGTCATGTCATAGTTGAAAAGATGACATCTGCATGGATAGGTTTTGTTGTGGACTTTTTCTAGTTTTTCATGCTGAACTCATTTGCCTCTGTTTCTTTTTCTCTCATTAGTACTGTGTGTAATAAAACTTTCACTCTTCCTCTGTAAGCTTGGTATGATTTGGTTTTGCATAAGTTCTCTATTATTACTTCTAAATTTTTTTGTGACACAGAAATTTCATGGCAAATTTCAGCTACTCTGGAAGGAAAGTATTCAAAGTTGATCTTGTTATTCCACTGGTCTCAACATTTTAAATTTGCCCTTTTTATGTTCTTAGTGTGGTCTCTGTTCTCTCCTGCTGATTTCTCATGGGATCTGCTCACAACAATGTTTATAGACCAAGTGTGAGTCAAAGGCAGATTTCAGATGCAGTGCACGCTAATGGGAGGGTTGCAGCTTGCTGCTTTTTATTTRTTTATTTGCTCCCTGCAGTCCAGAATGTTAGCAAAAGGTAAATTGTCTTTAGCTGTATTATGGCCACTTCCTTTCTATGAGTTTGAGGCAATAATGGGAGCAAGATGATTTTTTGGGGATTACGATTTTTTTCATTAGGCCCCTCATCCTGATTATACACAGCTGGGAAACAGTCTTCCAGTGTAGAAATTTTTATCTCATATCTTCTTTGTTTGTATTTTTGATTTTCACTTCCTACCAGTAACTGGGTCCAACAGTTCTCTTGAGATCAGTTATGCAGCAGAGAAGGAAGGATTCAAAAAACTAGAAGAAAAGATCTTTAAGAATTCTATACTGACAAATTTTATTGTCAGTTATCATTTTATATTTTATGGTAGTAGTTATTAAGCATATTAACATATTTTATCATTAAGTGTATTTTGTCATTAATTCTGCTGTCTAACACAGGAATAAGTATTATCAGAAAAGCCAGAGGCTGTAAGAACCATCAGATATCTGCTATGGTTTTCCAAAGAGGCAACAAAACATTTTCGTGTCAGCTTGAGTTATCTATTATGTCATTACTAGTATCTTCAAGGACTCATGTAACGTAAATGAAGAGAAAGAAAAACACCTAGAAGTGAGGAATAGTGAGGTGCCCTGTTCCTGCAGCTGCTGTCTGTGTGCATCCTTTCCCTTTCCTATGGGAACGTTGTGCTATTTCTTTCCCTTTTTCCTCTCGTTTTTTGAACTTTTTGTTTTGTCTCTTGCCCGTCCGGTTTTAGTTCCTGAAACTAAAGAAGTGGTGAGCCACAAGTACAAGACGCCAATGGTGAGTTGTCTGTAATGCCTTCTAGTAGTTCTTTAGGAAAAACCTTTACATTTTCATGTGGTAAAAAGACTTGGGGTTGCAGGATTTGCAATGCTAGTTCGGCACTAAAACACAMCTTTTTATTTTAGCTTTTAGTGAAGGGAAAACACAAAGCTTGTTGATTCTTGCTTTCATGAAACTTGAGGAGCTCAGGGATATTACAGAATGTGTGATGTCTCTCATTAAGTTATCWTAAAGCTCGCAAAAGCTTTAAAAAGATGTGAGATAGCCAGTTTGAGTTTTATGTTAAATGCTGCTGAAACTGTTAAACTAATAACACAGTCAGATAGTGCAGACCACAGTCCCTTATCCACAGAGAAGATGGAAAGGGAGATCAATTTCTGGATATAAAAATGATCACTGGGTTTAAGAACGTTTCCTGCCTCTTCATGTGAAAGTGAGCAGTGAGATGCAAGAGAATGGTGTGAGTAGTGATTCCTGCCAGGAGTGCATCATTGCTGTGCTCTAGTGTTCAGGTTTTTATAAAGATCTTTGGACAAAAACAGTTGATGAGGATACTTAGCCCTTTTACACGATACTTTAATAAGCCTATGTATACTTATGAGTGAGAACTAGAGGCCAGTAATCATCATCAAAACTTGGCTTTCTCCAGTCTGTTTGTGTGTATGGTGACTGTATGGAAGCTCACCATTCTTTAAGAGAAGAGGATGGAAAGAAATAAAGTATTTTAAGCTAGAAATGTATTGTGATCAAAAATCCTAACCTACTTGTGAGATGATTTAAGAAGCAGATAGCTGAATCCTATACCATCTAATGAAACAGTTTAATGAAAATGAATGATACTTTGCACAAGCTGTGGTGACTTGTCCTGTAATACAACGTAACATTGTTATGTGATTTAGAAAGATGGTAAATATAAACCTCACTGTTCAAAGCAAGAACTTTTAAAGTCACCAGAATACCAAGTCTAAGTCCTGCCTTCACTGAAGTGAGTTGTGCAGCCAATGACTATACTAAAAGAAGATTCTGTGAAATATGTTAACTAAAGACTTCCTCATTTAAGAGCAGGAATTGTAAATTTTGCTAATACTATGTACCATTAGACAATCAAACTCACTGCTATAAGAGAGTATATAAATATTAAACAAATTGGTATTCTTTATAAGAAATATGCAATGTTGGACTATTCTTTTTGCTTTTTGTGCCTGTTTTTCRTGGAAAAAAAAGAGCTTTTATTATCCATGAATTCATGAACTCTCTAGYTTTGGTTAAAAATTGCAAGGATCAGCAGTTCTTGTACTACTGGGTTAAAGAAATTACAGTTGTGAATAAAGAAGAATCTTACTGTCCACTCGACTAAGGTACAGTATTAGACGTTTAGTTTTACAGCCTTTTAGTTAGCTATTTCCACCCCATCAGAAAATGTATAGCTTTGTACAACAAACCAAAAGCAAGTATTAGGGTTTTTTGTTGTTGTTGTTTTGTTTTTAATTGGCATTGGCTAATTTTATAGCATAGTGTATATATTAAAGACAATTAACGATCATATTACCAAGGGATTAATGTTTTTATTCTGAAGGTCTCTTATTTGTTATAAGGCTTGTTTTCCCTTTCCATCTCAGAAGATACGATGAGCCACTTTTCCAAGTCTGTGTAGCCAGAGGAGTTGTCTTGTGGAGAAAGACATGAAACAAGATATAAAATATGCAGTGGATTTTGTAAACATTGAATCATCCAGAATTTCATTATCTCCTTTTCTTGATTCTATAGGCTCATGAGATCTGCTACTCCGTGCTGTGTCTCTTCTCTTATGTGGCTGCCATACGTGGGAAAGAGGCAGAAAACAAAAGCAAACCACCTCGGCCAGTTTCCAGTTGATCACAATGTTGGAGAATATCTACCCTCTGGCACGTTGACGTGCAGTACTCCCATTTTTATTGCTTTTCCTAGAGCTCACTCTACTGTCTTCTCTGAGAACTTGACTATTTATGTATGATCCTGCAAGTCTTGCCTCGTAGGAAAATCTAAGACATCACTGCTCAGTCTCCTTCCAAATTCATCTTAATGGAATTTTTATGTGAGGTGTTAATGGGACATTTTTGAGCATCAGCATCCAGCTATGGGTGACTTATTCTGACCATTCCATGGAATCCTGTTGTGGTTTTCTTTGTTTTGCCTTTTTAAGATGACTAATATAACTTGAGGTCAGTTGTTTTTGTTTGTTTATTTCTGGTGATACTTGTTGCAGATTGATTACTTCTACAACTGCAGACTTCTGCTTTCAGATTCTCTGGTATGTGCACAGTGGAAGCAGTCTGGTCTTGCATGTTGTTTAAATGTAGTGGTTTTGTTGTTTTCTTCTCATGTTCATTTTTACTCACCACCACGAAGTTCTCATTGCGTAGCTTACGATATCCTTTTGGTAGAGATGAACAGTTTAGTTACCATAGTCTCAAAATACCTCATGTGGCAGTTGAGGTTTGGCAATTAATTTAATACATCTGTGGAAATAACTGCTATTTAAGTCGAAATAGGGAGTGCAGGCAAACTTTGAAGGCAATATATTGTGGATACCCCTGACACCTTCTGGATAGTGTGGAAATGAGAGTTGAGGTAACATTGGGAAATATCTCAAGAATAGAGTTGCATATAGCAGTACCTAAAGTGTTTAATCAAAAGGAATAGAAAATAAGGATTGGCAAAAATTGTTATTGACAGAATAAAAAAAAAATTGTTATTGACAGAAGCACTTAGCAAACTCATGCAGTTCTGAGACTGTGATTACACTTTATATAAGACATTCCTATGGCAACCTGCAGAAAATGTTCAGAAACTCACAGGATTATATTGGTCCAAATCTTTTTTAAGCCATTACTTTTGTCAGTCTGTAGCTGTGTATCAAGGAATCTTGCGAATACTGTGTTAGTAATGTACTGGAATTCCCTCTGTTAAAAGTATCAAACACATTTCCTATTTTAAAGAGGCTGAATGTGAATGTGTTTGTTTTTGGTTTTTTTTGCATTCTGTTTTTGTTCTTGAACTGTACAGCACTTGTCTGGAAAGCTCTTAGGATGCTGGGAGGTGAAACTGTAGAAAAAAGTTACATGCAAAATAACTGAAAAATGCTCGGATTGCAAACTGAAATATTGTATGTTTTGACATAGAATTCTGAGTAAATGCACCCAGAAATAACCTTGTTTTGAGTTGGCCAGGGTGTCTRCCATATTAAATGGAATATACTTGTAATGGGTGAGGATATGATGTAAATATTGTAGGACCACATCTATTTATAGAAATTGTACAGCTGTCTGAATGTGAAAATAAAATACTCAACCAGCAGTGGGTTTTCATCCTCTTGTGCTTAGCTTTTCTATTGATGCAACTTCTTCAGAAATTAATGAAGTACAGACCAATTCATATACTTAAATATTGAAAAATAATGAACTCTAAATGGAAAGAAAAAATCCACCCACATGAGCAGTTGTAATTTTTTTCATATATCATAATACAAGTGTTATCTCTTCAAAAGCAAGACTATAAAAACATTAATAGGGAAAACAGGCATTTCTGAAATCCTGTTTTCCTTGTTAATTGTGGTGGAAAACATATATATGTATTTTTCCCCAGACATGCAACAAGATCCACACATAGCGCATTGGAAAACAGCTGGAATTAACAAAACTCTGAAGTTGCCCTGTTTTGTATGTTATTTTATATCTTCTGTAGCTCTTTTGGTATGGCTAGATAGTTGTAGAGTGGCACTTTAACATCATGTGCACCACAAGTAGACTGACACTGAGATTCTGCTTTTCAGACGGGAGCAACCGGCGTGTTTTAAAACTGAAGAAAGGCTTGGGCTGCACAAAATCTTGTGTACTGCTCAGTGTGGGAACGYGGTGTGTTAATCTGAGACCAGGGCGTGCTCCGTGGTCCTTCYCTTACTGCAGTGCGTACGTAGTGCCCTTGTCTGAATATCAAGTACAGATCTGGAGGTCAGATTTAAAACTGACTCGGAGCGTAAATGTTTAGGAGTGCAGCCTTCCATCCTTACCATCTTCACTGCCTCTCTGCTACATCACAAAAAGTAGCTAAACTTTCCTTTGTGGGGGAAACAATTGCAGTTGTCTGGATGTGCTTCTCTCACTTCCCCCATCTATTGATCTTTCGGTAAGGATTTCTCAGCAGCGATAAAAATCAGATACTTTAAAACGTCCCCACGCGAATGTAAGACTTTCCTTCGAAGTACCAAGCAGGGCTGCTCTGTTCCCGCAGTAAGTGGGTGCCGTTGTTACCACGGCGGGGAGCCCGAGTCCCGGTGTTGCGGTGCCTGCAGTTACCACCATTTTATTTTGGCGCTGGAGGTCTTGCTAAGGCACTCGCACCAAGAGTGCACACACACAGCGACGGAATGCAGTAACTGTGTGGCCACGATGCATTATCCCTCCCCAAAACTTGGGCTATTTGCTTATCCTGAACATTTTTGTTTTTCTGTCAGAATTCCTTGTTTGTGGAATTTGGTTTTCAAAATGACCACAAAAATGTTCCTTGGAAACACTGGGGTTTGTGACTAATTTTCCAGACAGTTCAAAGTAGGAACTGGGGCTCATCATTCCCCTATGCGRCACATACCTCCACAGTGCTGCTGCAGGAAGCTGTGTGCTCTGCTTATTAATGCAGCGTGGGTTTCCTCTGGGAAGACTTTGAAGTCAAAGGGTACATTTCAACCAGAAAACCATTGTAAAAGCTTCCTCTGCTCTGATTACTAGTTTCAGCTAAACCCTAACCTACAGTTTTGATACTTTCAAGGACAGAGGGTATACACAATAAATACGTTCATTTGGGTGTTCAGAAGCCAAGCTGCTAGAGGCTCACTAAGGATTGTAGTTCCAACTAAAATGATAATACAACTAAATGGACAAAATGTAGTCAYAATAAAATCAGCTCAACTAAGCTTAGTATAACTAAGTTAATTTTCTGTTTTTACATGTATGTTTTGAAGCTTCCAAAAGTTATATAGTTATATATAGTTATAACATTGACTAATTTTGTTTCAAAAACATCTGCCTATCAAAGAAAGAGTCATATATCCAAAAGCCAAGGGCAAGTACAGGTTTTGCTGTTTACAACAGTAGCTATAGTGTTAAATGTGTTTTAGGAACCTACATAGAAATAGAAATCCCCTTCTCCCAAAATAGCTATAAACAAAAAGGAACAAATGGTGGCAGGAGAAACACCAGTTAAACTAAGCAGTTACTTCCTGCAAGCATATGAAATTCTAGTTCTGCAGTTCCATTCCCACTTTTTTTTTTTTTTCATTGAATTCTTTTTTCCTTTTCAATTTATCTCATTAACTTCTGCCAGTACCAGTCTTCATGCACAGTGTTCTGGAGAGGGCAGTAGCTTTCACCTACATCCTGAGTTCGTAGAGTTGGCTCATAAAACTTCCAAGCAAACAATGAAAGCTGCACTTGATATGCTTAATGTTTATTATRTAAACCATAATAAATACAAAATCAAAGTCAAATGACTTTCCATGATGAGAAAAAAAAAAAAAGGAGGCATACTTGACTATTTTTTTCTGCTGTGCTTGAATTTCCATGTTTTCCTATCCATTGGTATTCTATATGTACTAGATCATTCTTTATTTCTTGGATTATTCATCTCTATAAAACTATTCCAACATGTAGTCATGACAGAAATATGTTCATAGGTAGCTTGATGGTTATCTTTGATTTTAGGACTGCTTCTTGTCAACATGTCTGCCTGGCAAAGAGGTAAAAAAGGAGTGCTGGATATTTTTTCCAAATCAGGACCTAATGAATGTTATCTGTTGCTTTTAAACTTTCACCAGTTCAACCTGTTTTAAGATACCTTATTTGCACAGACTGCTGTATGGATCCTGCCCAAAGACAAAGGATATCTCACTGACAGCTTTTGTTTCCCTAAAATGGAGTAATATGCCTGGGAGGCACTTGAAAGGTATCAGTGAAACTATTTTTAATCTAAGCCTTCTTACAAAATTCATTTGTGACTATGTCATTTGGGGAGGAGACAGGAATGCCTCTTTCTTCTGAACCTGCTCCAAGACAATATGTAGCTGACAAACTTCTTTCCTAAACACGTTAACACATTTTATTTCTAAGAAGCTCTGTGACAAAGGCAACATAGATTTGTTAAATTCCAGAGACGTCTTTTCCACTACTGCTGTCCTTTGAATGTCTGTGGTGTGATTAAGTTAGGAAAGAAATGTTACAAATCTAAAATGTTCTTGTTTTTATTAATTCTGCCCAATTGTACAACTCTCTTGGAATGGGAGTGCACAATAATCCTTTCTTAGAAAGAGTGAGACCTGCAGATAAGGCATGCTAAAGCTGATTAATACCTCTCTGGCCGTGGGTAGAAAAGCTTTGCTCCAATAATATATCTGGGAACCTTTTGACCTCTCACTGTAATTTTCAACAACTAGAWTTTATTGAAATAATTTTATATAATAAGCATGGACAAATTTGAAGAAGTCAATGAAGGAGGAGTCCTTGGAGGGGGAATGGGAAGGTGAACTCAGATAAGGGACCGACATATACCATGGGTTTAGGGATGAGACATTAAAAGCATTCACACTCAGAAGTGCATTAAATGCATGTGCAGAGTCAGATGTCTAATGCATATCTGTGATGGTCAGAATCCCTCACCTGCTCACTATCACCCATACAATAAGCTAAACTTGTTTCCTTATCACTTCTGTTGCATAGTTTTCTGCGCAGTTCAGGGACTACTTTCCAGATGAGACATTCCTATGCATATAGCTTGTAGCTTGTATAGAGTTTTATGTCACCAATTTTGATACTCTGGATGGGGGRAAAAAAAATTAAAGGTAGGAGTTCAGGAAAGAACCAATGAGCATGTTGAAGCTGCAGCCATTACTATGGCTATGTTTTTGCTAGTTTTAAATTAAGTATTTAGGAGAGCACAGATTATAGAATGGGCTGCTGCCTGTGGAGCTCCATAGAATGCAGTCCCCATTGGAAATAGATAAATGTATTTTGATTTTTTTCAGTCTTTAAAAACCAAGGCAATAATGACCACCCGGTAACTTATATCAATGTAAATCATTTGGGAAAATAAAAATATGAGATCTGCTTGCCCTGTGTCATGACCAGCGGTTTCTAAACCAGACAAGGGCTGTCACGCAGTCCCCAGCTGTGCTCCCCCAGCCAGGCATGTGACATACACTGGGTCAGACATKCAGCGAAAGAGGAACATCAAAACTGTATTCCCCATTCCTGTGATAAAACTGACCAAATTTTAAGCTAAAAAATCTACATAAAAATAATTTGACCTTGCTGTTCTGGGGTTGCTGGTGTACTTATTTCTTGTATGCTATCTTCTCCAGCCTTTTCACCTTCCAATGCGTTCTGCGAATAACAGGGCACTAGTGACACGGGCAATACTGTTTAATTAGTCACGTGCTAAGTAACTTCGGATGCTCCCATTTGCAAAACTCGAAGCCGGCTCTAGCGCCGCCGCAACGCGAGCCCGAGGCCAACAGCAGCAGCGCGTCACCCCGCGCCACCTGCTCCAGTGGCCCGCGCGCCCGCGCCTCGCGGCGGCCGTTGGACACGCCCCAACGGCCGCCCCCCCCCCGGCCGTTAGCGCTGGCGTTGGGCTCGTGCCTCGCCGACCGTTGGCGCTGGGTGGGGCTCGTGCCCTGCCGACCGTTGGCGCTGAGGCTCCTCTTGCCAAGCGGTGCGGGGGCTTGGGTTGGGGCGAGTTAGACGCTCAAGTGCCGCTCTCCTATTCTATTCTAGATGGTGGCGTTTAGGGAAAAAAAAATTAAGTTACTGTACTGAAGTAAAGCCTATGAGTGGCCCAAAGAAAGCCTGAGATTTGTACCTTTTAAATAAGGTATGGGCACTGCTTTAAAAGAAAGCAGGTTAATTTCTAGCAAAGCAGTGCATGCAGGCTTGGAAGAGCTGATCCTTTTTCTCTAGAAGTTTACTCGATTTTAGAACTACAGTTGAGTATTTTTTTTGTTTCTTGTATAGTTACACTTAGGTTTTTTGAGTTTCCCTTCTGAATTTCATGCACCTTTTTTATTCTACTGTGATGAAGTGCTGGTCAAACCACTAACTCAGTTTGCTATCATTTTACTCTTGTAGCATGATGGTCAGGATTTGGGCAATAAGGCAGCCTAAAGTAACAGGACAGAGAAGAATTGTCTGGTAAGGTTTGCTTGCATTTTTCAGTTTTATCACCTCTTGCTTTTTTTTTTTTTAATATTAAGATTATGAAGTGAAACTTCCCTTTATCAGGAGCAAGTAGTCTGTTTCCTTATTCTGTTCAGATGATAATGCTGAAATATAGGATGAAATRCAAATACTCTGCAAAATCCCTAGTGTGTCAGCTGAGTCTTTTTTATATAAGTATCTCCATTCCTGGTATATAGTTAATATTAATTCCTTTAAAGGAGGGATGTGTATCCTGAACTGGAGAGCASGTAATAATTTTGGAATATTTTTTCATAGGAACTGTGGTAACATCGAAAGTAAAAGTCAATCTCATAGCCTACTGGACAGAAATCTTAATGAATTACTTGTAAGTCTGAAGGAAAAATGTAATCTATTTTGATTGTAATTGTGAGGAAAAATGTGGAGACCTCCACTGCAAGTAATGTACTTTCTCCTTTACCCTGATTTAGCAGTGAAGGTAGTTCAGAAAGGAAAACACTAGCACTATGACTCATTCTCATAAAATTTCAAATTCATATCTCATTGTCCTTTGAGCAAACATCTTTAACTGCTTTGCTGTTGTAGAAAACTGAGAAAACTGTTGCATGATTGATAACTCTGCTTTTAAAAGTCCTGACTGTATTGTAAGAATAAATGTTTAAGAAATAATGTTCTTAAAAGACGTGCAGGTGCCATCATCTTGTTTCTTTCTACCTCTTAAGTTTTGTTCCTTACAGTTGTTAACTTTGGCTACTTATGTTGACAAGACATATTCTATARCCCTTCTATTTCTGTCTTAGGAGTATCACTTTCCTCCTTTTAGCAAATTAGTTTTGGATGAAAGGTCTGAAGAGGTGAYATATTATTATGTTTGCCAAAGTTACATATGCTTTTAGGATGGCTCTGTGTTCTCAAGTAGAGCATTATTGCTCTGCTTGAGCAATAATGGAGTTTATGTCTTGGGAAAATGACTGAAGGACTGTGGTTTCAGATAGCAGCTAAAGGCATCTGTGTTAAAAGTAGGTTACAAGAAAATATAAGTAGGTAAGTGTTTTTAAATTTTATGGCATGTTCTAACGTTGATATTGTTTTTACTATTGATTTTTACCTTGCACTTTTGCRAAACACAGAAATATCTTTCTCTTTCAAAATAAAGAAAAATAAGAGTGTGTGTGAATTTCGTGTGTTTTAAGAATTCTCCTTAGGACAAAGAACAGCATTAGAGGATACCCTAGAAGTAACGACAAGGTAAGAAAGTTTACCATGACATTTAGAGACAACAAGTCTATCTAACTTTGCAGCAAAGGAGAACCCACACATGAAACGGATTGGTCCAAATCAGTATTAACTAAGTAGTCTTTTGTGTATAATGGGAAAAAAAAGAAAAGAAAAAAAGTGAATTGCTTTATTTTCTTTAGCCAGGTAGGTTGGTGGCTGATGCTGATCACAAAAAAAAAAAAAAAAAAGCTCAGTTTATTAATTTTGATCAGATTAGCATTGAAGTGGTTTATTTATTTACAACATGGAATTAATGGACAATCACTGAAATATACATTCAAGATCAACTTCAGCAATGGAACACACAGAACACAAAACACTGACAGCACATTAACAAACACAAGTTTCTATATCTTTCTATAATTTTTRTAAACAGTCCTTGTCCCTTTCCTCTCCCCTCTGCAAGCAGTTCATGCTGCGCGCAGGCAGGGTGGGATACAAACGCACCCCATGTTCTGTGAGCGCAGGTTCCCCCCCATTACCCACACCTCCTGCTGGAGGTGGGATTGCACCAGCTCCGTGCTGCTTGCTGCAAACTGTGACATGTTCCAGGGTCCGCTGTATGATTTCTGATCTATCCTGTTTGCCACACGCACTGCAGGTAGCTCTCTGCTTGTTGCACACTGTGCTGAGAGCCGGCCATGTACATGTAGGCTGTTCACCCTGTCTGAGGCAGCTCTGGCAAGCCTCGGCAGAGGCAGGGATCACTTCCCTTCATCCACTGTTGGAAACATTCTTGCTCTTTTGATGGTTCTTTTCAAGGTGACTCTTTCATTATTTCAAAGGTCTTTCCAAGGTAATTCAAGGTTACTGTTTAATCTCTCTGACAAGCATCTTTCCCCTCAGCATTATCAGTTTGAGGAAACGCCCTCCCCGACAGTGTTGAATGTCCTGTTCACACACACACACACACACACACACACTCTTCCGACTCATGTTCCTATCTAACAGCTGTTACTGTCCCTGCCATTTTGTCATACAGACAGCCCACATGGGGGGGTCATTGGTAGTACAGCCTTTCTGTGTATGATTTTAACAAACAGCAAGCTTTCTGTCGTCTTCAGTGGGCAAGGAGTGTCTGCTATTTTGAATTTTTTGAATTTAGATGTTTAGAAATATTTTTTAGAAACCTAACTAGACTGTGCTTCCTTACTGTAACTGTTCAGATTTGGTTTGGGCTTACTCTTTGCCATCTGAAAATGTTACATGAAAAACAAGGATTAATTTTAGCTTGTAGAAGCACAGAATTATCTTAGGTAGAAGGCCCTGTAGAGTTATATTATTAACTCCTTGGAATTATACTGCGAGAAGTACTTCCAAATGGAACACCTAGCCATTTTTTGGAGGCCATTCRTTCATTGTCAAGTATGTCTAAGCAGTACAAGGTAGACTTGTGAGCACTGAAAACTTGTGATCTTTACATATATAAATCAGTGGAATTTTATATCTGAAGACCACTTAATCGAATTTCATGAAAACTAATACATTTGCTCAGTTGCAAAGATACTACTCTTCACAAAAAATCAGTTATATTCATGTTGAACAATGAAGAATTGAGTGGAAAATGCTTTCTTTTTTTGTTAAGGACTCTTGGTTTATCTTTGTGAACTGTTCCATTATTGTGTCATTTTAAAGCCTGACAATCTACTCTCTACAAGAAACACATTTCTGTAGCAGAATATGTTTGGTTAAAGCACCCAAGTCCTATCAGGATAAACTGTCCTTTGTAATCTGAACTCCTGCAATTCAATCTCTGCTTTTCTGTAGACACTGTCATACAACTGCTGGGATGATCCTCTGCCTCTGCTTAGCATTCTGGTAATAGGTTCTTTACGGTGGAGAATGCCTCTGACTTATGTGTATTATGTATACCTTGCTTTTAAAACAATGCTTTTGTCCAGGAGAAGGAAAAGAAGAAAATAAACTTGTTTCCATATTTTCATTTCTTTCTTTTCTTTACTCTTGGAATAATAAGAATCAATAGCAGACATGTTCACCTCGTGTAAGTTGAATACGATGAAAGAGGATTATTCTTCTGTGTTCTGAGACTACAAAAAAAAACCAAAAAAAAAACCAAAATACACATCTCATTGCATAAGTGTTTTTATTATGAAGGGTTTTTTTTTTTTTGCTTGCTTAATACAATTAACACGCTGTGTGAGACACACTTTCCCATCTTGACTAGCACACTGAACACAGAAGAGTAGTTGAGGTGTGGAGTATTACTTCAGTTTGTGCTGATTCTTCCCAAAGCAATGCTTCCTGCATTAATCTTGTCTTCGTACTGTTATTTCTGTGCTTTCATGAAGAAGCAGTTTCCACTCAGAAACTAATGACAACTACTGCAGTTCAAATAAAACAAACAATTACCTAATCAAACTATTAGGTGAGAAGCCCCTTAGTTTCACTTGACTTTATTACCTGGAAAAATAGGTAACCATTCATAAGTTATTCAAAAGCCTTTCATGACATTAGATTACAGTAAGTTTGTTGTATTTATCAGCAGCTCTTTGTTTTGAAACTTCTATTTGTGTGCAGGTAATTTTCCTCACTTCATCTTGGATTGTTWCATCTGATATCCAGAGCTATCTCTGTATATTATTATGAGATAGCTATAATCAGTACTATAAACRTCTAATAACTGGATCTTTAAACTGGTGTGTTTAAAAAAAATCATAGAAAATCGATAGCGAGTAATTACCAAGGAAACTATTTTCTATATAAAACAGAACAATTGCTTAAACCATAGATTGTTAAATGCTGTGTTTCAGATGTGAGTCTACAACAACTGGTGCACAATCGTGAAAGCAAGTATTTCAATCATTAGCAATAAGAATAGTATTGAAAGTTCGTTTCTGTTGTGCAGAAATCAATAGAATGAAAACTGAAAGAGTATTACGAATAATTTGTTAATATTTCAGTATTTCTGAGCAAATTTGATGAAGAGCCTCAGAAATCCAAAAGAGGAAATGGAGAGAACTGCACAACTGAGGACTCCTGTTCATTGCGGACTTCAGGTTTGGCTTGATTTCATATGTAATTGTAATGTTTGTTCAGACACGTCTTAGGTATTTAATAGGGAAAAGCTTTTTATTTTGCTTTCACTGAATTTTGTCTCCTGGAAACTGGGGCTATGTAACTAGAACAGGGAAATACTGTCTAAAATAATTGCTCATTGAGTAGGGTACAACACTGTACCCCGCCCTCCCAGTACGCAAGTATTCAATGGCTTAGCATGAACAGGATTTTAAATATAACTGAAATTATCCTTCATTCATCTCCTCATTTTTCTTCTTTTCAAGTTTCATTCCCAGTCCTGAGAAGGAGTGAAGAGAAGGGTTTATTATCAAATACATTAACTGCCTGTTTATTATAGCAGTTTAATTTTTAAAAAGTCTAAAGGTACATTACACTTTTAGATGCATCATTTAAAGATTCATAGATGCATGACTTAAAGTAATGCTCACAGATCAGTGATACTAGTTAGCTCTGTGTTAATAAACAGCAAACAGTATCCTAGAGGGAGTGCTTGTAGTGGACTAAAGGAAAAGAATTGTCAAATTATTGTGCTAGTTGCATGGATTTCCACACTGTGCACAATCTACTGAAGACTGAGAATATTAAATCTTGATTTCGGTATAAATCAATGAAGTTGCCTTGGGGGGATGTGATTTAAAAGAAAACAAAAACAGACAAGCACTCCTCCAAGATTAGCAAAGTTCCATGAACTCTCTTCCATAAATTACTAAACATTTCATCTTATATATAAGCCAATGCCCAGAATTCATTTGTCCAACTGAATCATTTTGATTCATACCTTGACTTGCAGATGAGAAGAAATTCACAGTTTTACTGAGGTGCTGGAGGATGGAAAGCAAAAAAAAAAAAAAAAAAAGATTCAATCAGATATTGAAGGAAGTTAATTAAAACTTGACCTAGTGCTGAAGATGAAATATGCAAGCTTTGTAGTACTTGATTTTTTTTTTTTTTTTTAGCTATAACATTTCTAGAGAGATTTAGGGTTCCTAAGGCATGTATTCATTTACAGAATGAATAGTACTGCAGCTTCATTTTTGAGGAATTACTTTTCTGGGGTACTGTGATAATATAGTAGCTATTTATGTGAAGAGATCTTTCTGGCCAGAGCCTTTGAGCAATGCTCATACTGCACAATACAGCACTGAACAGCAATACTGGTGCTCACTGCYCATCTGGATTAGCACGGCTGCCTCAGGAAGGTGCTGTGGGCATGAACTGGGTATTTCAGACCTGCAGGCCCAAGGTCAGCGCTGTAGGAATGCAGCTATTGTGCTTGTTTCCAGGACCCAAGCAAGGATCTTGGTGGCCAGCGCTGCTGTGTGCCCTGTGTACTGTACAGTACAGGGTGAACTCTGAGCAAAATATCTCAAATTGTGTGCAAAAATACCTTCAATCTCCCTGTTTTGAAGTCAGACTTTCACCAGTGGCTGTTAAACAGGTCCCTTTGACAGATATTTCTGCTTTTTGACCTGCACTTAATGTGGTGCTATGCATATAGTGGCTTCGCAAAAACTTTAGTCAGAATGTTTCTTATAGTGTTGTAAACGTACAGCTTCTTTTCCTGGTCTTTTTGATAAACTAAGTTATTGATGTTCACCTAAAAAATGTTTGCAATCTAGTATGCACTACCTCTTACTTATTTCTGGAGCCTATTGCAGCTAATAACTAGAGTTATTTCTAGGAATTTTATATTTTCAATTAGAGCATATAGCTTAAAGGATAATTATCTAATCCACAGTGCATGATTTGTAGACAGGCTGGTGCTGAATTTCTTCTCCAGAGTTACTAACTCGGAGCATAATAAATGTCAATCYCCAGTCCTGCATTTCTTGGAAAGTAACGCAATTCTGTCACAACAGTTTGTCATGAAAAACACAATCTTGTTTGGATTTGTAATTAACTTTGCATATACCAGAGAAGTTGGCATTAAATAAAGGGAAATAAGTTACTTTTCTGAGATATTCATTACCATGTTTCATGGCAGAATTAATGATAGCTGAAAGATTTGTCTGATTACCTCTGACATCCAGTCTGCATTCTATCTCAGCTTCACCACACTCATTAACAGCTTTGCAGGTGTAAAAACCACCATCAAAAGGGGTCGGTTTCCGGATCTCCAGAGTCAGCACACCCTGCTTGCTGAACATGCGATATTTCGCATCCCCAGACAGATCCATTTTGTTTTTATACCAGTATATCTTTGGCTGAAGAATACAAAAAAAAAAAAAAAAAAAAAAAAAANTTAAAATAAAAGGCTTAGGGCTAATCGTACTGTTTTAATTTAGCCACCAAAGGTTTATGTATTATGAGGAATATATAGTGCATAACAATGTCAATAATTTTTCAAGGAACTTCAGAGTATAAGCTCATGAAACAAGTGACTCAAWCATTCAATATTTTCTTTAACTTTCAAATAGCATGTAGCTCTGTATCATATTTTTACTGTGATTTTTTTAAACCTTGAACTGGCTATTAATTTTTTTTTCATTAGAGGTTATTTCATTGCCCTTATTAAAATTTAGGTGTTTCAAATACCATTTCATAGAGCAGAATCATAGAGCTAGTACAGCTACTGTACTAGCACAGGCTAGTACAGTGAAGTTATAAAGTGCCATGAAGTTTGGATGGTCAATCCAGGAAGCTTACGTTTAATCTAAGAAAGAGTTTTGCAAATATTTTATTGTTGTTTATCTAGTGTTCAAAATAAAGTTCCTGTTATCTGTTGAACAATAAAATATTAATCTCTATGGCAATTAAAAGTAGTATGTTTTAATTACGGTAAACTTCTGGAAACTTTCCTTTTACCAAACCAAAATTTTGAAAATGAAAAAAACAAATTAGGGCATACTASTTTTGCTCCTTTGAAGTTCATTAGTACTGACAAAGAAGAATTATGCTTTAAAAAGTAGATGATGAAGCTTTGGATCATCTATTTTACTTCTGATTTAACAGCTTCTCCTTCTGTTTCTCCACCTAAATAGAAGAAATATAACTGCTGCACTGTTTTATAAAGTGTATTCAAGTCTATTGAATCACTTGTGTCTTTGGCCTTGATACACAATTTGGTGAATATCAGTTGCTGTGCTTATTTTTTTTAAGATATCAGTTGGACTTTTTCTGCCTCGAAGTTTCTTTTTCTATAGCGTCTTTATCTTTCTGGGTATGTTTGTTTCATTTCAACACTGCTACCAGGCATGATTATTGACTCTGCTAAATAGCAACTTTCATACTATTTAGATCATATTTCAGATAAACTAGATAGTTTCTGGTCATTCAGAATTGCAAAGCTAACAACAGCAGTTATTGTCTGTGAGAGAAAAAAATATTGTAGAGTTTTGCAGTATGTATATGGAAATATAGTAAGCTTCTTCCAGAGTATTTGGTGTGCTGAGGAATGAGATTTTTTTTATTAGAATCTTATTTAAAACTATGGCAACTGAATGCAGTATTTAGGTAGAGATGCACAAAAAGCTCAGTTAATGAAGAAGGAACATACTACCATTTCATAACAAATTTAAGCTGAGGCAGCTACTAGAAGATGAATTTTGCCCACACTTGGCTGGTGTTTCTGTGCTGTTCCTGTTCTTGTGCTTTTGCAGCTGTTTATGTGAGTCTGCTTCCTTTTATACTGGAATTTTGTTTGGAACTCCTTCTCCATCCAGTGCATTGCAGAAAATAATTACATTAAGACTACCTTTTTTTCCCTAACTTATTTTGAATGTGGATCAGTTACCTTATATGTTTTGCTGTCAAAGGCTTGTGCTCTCATGAGGAAGGGTCAGAAGGTGGAAATAAATAGCCAGAATGGGAAGCAAAAGAGGTACTGCAATTTTTGGGAGGGTACCAATTTAAATTTATGACAAGATTATGTCATAATATGGTAAATTCCTTCTCTGCAAAAAGCTTGTTCCCTTTTTTGAGAAATCTAAATTTAGCTCCTAGCTAATACAGTATTTGCTGCTTGTTCCTGACTCTTATGAAAGCACATCCTCCTGTACTCTCTGAAGAGGGTTCAAAAATATATTTAGAGAGAGGAAATATCCCTGAGAGATTTGACCTCCCTCTCCTCCCAAAACCTCACACATAATAGCAGATCATATGCTAGCTAATTTTGCTATATAACCTAAACTATCAAAAAGTTAAGTGGCTGTACTGATGTAAGAGGAAAATTGTTATTCTTACGTATTGTACAGTTAKCTGAACAATATATTACATTAGCTGCTCTTATCCTGTAAAACTGAAGAGACTTGAAAKTACATTGTGGCAAGATGCATGATTTTTGCCTTCTTTAGGGAATAGGTTTTAAGTATACATTTTCAACGGTAGCGTGAATGTAAGCAGCAATTGTCATTTCATCTGTCTCCTTTCCTGTCTTGCCCTACCTATTTAGTGTAGCTGTTTGGGGAATGAGATCAGGGAAAACAACTGAAATATAGCCCATGAAAAAAAAGATATTCTTGTGTTTCATTCCCCTTTCTGGTTGTGCCTACAGCCACACAAACATGCACCATGTATTACCATTGAGCATTAGTTCTGGCTAAGTTGGTCAGGGCAAGTTCTGGGCATGACTAGGGAGGTGTGCTGTTCTTTACTGCCCAATTACTCTGCAGTTGTGCTAAAGTGGCATGAATTCTAAGGTAGCCCCTTGGCTTCTTGCAACAGTGTTTTAGTACCTTAGGGATTCCTCGCACAGCACAGCTGAGTGTGGTGTTGTATCCTGCTATCACAGAACGGTTGACTAAGGGGTGAGTGAATTTAGGCGGTTCAGAGAAGTCATGTTCTTTGTAACTAGGTGGTTTATAAGTCGTGCCTGCAATTCAAAGAAATAAGACAGTAAGAATTGTGTTTTGAATTATGCTCAGTTGTGTACAACTCGCTGTTTGAATTTACCTGTGTGATTTAGCGAAGCCTGAGAATATAACAAATCTCTTTCTTTAAAATATGCCTCATGTTTAATGCTTTAGTTAAATGGTCCCAAGAATCATAAAATTTCAGTTTATATTAAATATGAAAATAATATGTCTGCAGAGGAAACCTTGAACCAACAGATCTTAAAATTTTAACACCAGAATGTAAGTATAAGAGCCAATTGTATTATTTTCTTAAAATAATACAGTTTAGGAAGACAGTGTGTTTCATGTTTTTCAAAATTGCATACTTGTTAGTACAGGAGGTCTGCCTAGATAATGTGTCTTCATGCTAAAATACTTTCTAAGTGYTAGTTGGTAATGGAACAGTCTGTACTGGTTCATCTAGCAACACTGTATTTTTCCTTTAGTAAAGTAATACTTGTAGTACTCATTAACTTTTATGATCTTCATTTTGAGGAATATGTTACCTGTTTTCTGAATATAGGCAGGATTTTTGGTGTTTGCAGCAGTTTCACTCAATCCACACAAATTTTCACTGAAGACTCGAAAAAAATACTGATTTCCCATAATCAGGTCTGACACCACACAGTTTGTGCGACGATAGTGGTCAAAAACAGTATACCATTCCTGTAACAAGACTGCACTGTTTAGAAAGAAGCTATGAAAGGTCAGTCATGGTGCTAGCTTTGGTGTGAAGACCCTTCTTGCTACAAGGGAAAGGCAGATGTTTAACAGTAACTTTCAAAAATGAATATTATTTTGCCTCCAGTAAAGATAAGTTAATCTGTTTTCTTAAAATTGTTCTCTGGTTTGCATGGTAGTTGCGTGAATATTTTCATAGAATCATAGAATGCTTAAGGTTGGAAGGGATCTCAGAGGTCATCTAGTCCAACCTCCCTGCTCATGCAGGGTCACCTAACTCCTTTCATTTTAGCCCTACTTACATCTGGAGAACCTGATTCAGGATGTATTCCCAGGACATGACTGCTTAAAGGGGACTTTTCAGAAAGAGATGTTTTGCAGTGAGTGCCACACCCACATATACACCACTCAGTATTCACCTCCCCAGTATACACCCTTGGGTGCCCAGCAGCTGCGATCCAATCTAACATCTCCTTTCTCTTTAGTTTCTCCCTGCGCTTGCCAAAAATATCCTAATACCATAAAACTGTTTCACCCAGCCTTTTGGTTCTTTTTAGATCCCATTCTTAAATATTTAGCTGTCCCCTATGAGCCGCAGGACACCCTGGGCATGTGAGGGCCAGAAATTTAACTTTTTTTTCTTAGGTCTTCCCACAGCAGGGAGAAATTTCAACTGCACACAGAATCACTGACATGTCACAATTTCTCACCATTGTCTTTTTGTCAGCTTTCTGGACTGTGTACCCCAAGATCTGTGCGTTACCATCATCCTGTGGAGGTTTCCACTCCAAGGCAGCATTAAACCCCCACACATCCACAAGAGTTATATCCTGAGGTGGACCAGGCTTGTCTGCAGAAAGACATGAAAAATATCTTACCTTCTGGTTCCACATCGGAGATCTTTGTCATTTCTTCCCATACAGGGAAGGAATACAACTGTATATCAGTCTCCGATTGTTCTATGAGAATACATTTAAGTTACGTGAAGTTGAAACTGTAAACAGGAAACTTGGGAAATTTTCAAATACTCTTCTTAATACTCTTTTGCTGTACAAGTAAGAGTTTTTTTCATTATAGTAGTAGACATAATTTATTGATTGCCTTGAGAATAATTTGGAGGTGAGCCATGTTTTTCAAAGATTGGAGAGATGTGTATTATCTAAGATCTTTAAGTACTTGAAATTTACAGCATTATCATTGTAAAAGCCCAGACCTTGTATATCTCTGGAGCAAACGACAGCAATTGTTYTAAGAGTAAGGTGGTGGTGGTGGTAGTAGTAGTGTTTCCTCCTGTTTCAAACTGATAGGTACCCCTACTGCCCCATTGCAGCAGAGCTCTTGGTTACTTGTGTTCATGCCCCTTTTGGAGAAGGGCAAGAAACATTAGTCCTTCATCAAGCACACATCTGTTAAGGAAAGTTAGCTGATTATCAGAATCCTTAAAGGCTCATGATTGACTAAATCTGTGAAAGCTGGGCTGGTTGTTCAG
Source organism: Nothoprocta perdicaria (assembly GCF_003342845.1). NCBI lineage: Eukaryota > Metazoa > Chordata > Aves > Tinamiformes > Tinamidae > Nothoprocta > Nothoprocta perdicaria. Next base: position 643,655 of record NW_020454716.1, read on the forward strand.
CCATTCAGCTGTCCTGTGCATGCTTCCCTACAACAACTTAGGCATTGCTCTTAACAGAAAAATACATGTTTGAATCACCTATATTTCTTTACTGCCAAGAGAATACAAAATCTGAAGAGCAAGAAGTCCTTTAACACAAATGAAAGTAGGCAGGTAAGATTACTTTCTTTTTTTTTTTCTCTAGCAATATTTTTTTTGTATGAAGTAGGTCTTTTACCACTGACCCATTTATGTTTTTATGTTTTTTTTACTGTACTAGACAGTGGACAAAAGATATTTGTTACTGTGTTGTAGTAGCAATATCCTGTGTATCTAGAATCACTGTTCAGTTTTAGAAAGTCTTTTTGGTGTCTAAAATACACAACTTCATTCATTTTGTCTCAGTTGCCATCTGCAGAGCTACAGCCCTCTTGCATACCCCTTCAGCTAACTTTGTCTTATAAAACTTAAAGCAGAATACAGTCAGCTTTAAATCTTTAATTCCAAAGCTTTAGGATTTATTTTAAAAACTATACTTGTATAAAAACACTCATTCCAAAAAAGTGTTGCTACATTGGAGGAAGTTGAGGATAGCAATATGAATGAGCAAAGTTTAAAAAAAAAAAAAGGAAAAAAATGGCTAGAATGCTGGAAAGAATTGTTGTGAGGAGAACTTGAATTCTAGTGAACTCTGGTTGAAATGTAATGAACTTTTCTTATTAATACAGATTCCAGAATATATCTCAAAAAATCCCACAGGCAGTTATTGAAATTTTGGTATTCGATCCTTGTAAAATGACATGATGAGAAAATAGACTAAAAATTGTGTAATAGAGAACTGTCTGCCTTAAGGCTCAGGCTAAGTAAATACTTTAAAAAATCTGTCCTATGTACGACTTTAGTGGATTCATTAAATGTGAATTTTGTAAATTAACAGGACTGTTGTTATTTCTAACTCTCAGAATAGTAGAGTTATGCCAATGTAGCGATTTTATCTTCACACTCCTTATGTGCTGAAGATACTCTGTATTAGGTACTTCTATTCCAGGATTCTTATTTCCTGCTTTGGGAACAATATGGCTATTCTCAAAAATATTCTCAAATGTTTTGTGCAGAACTGTGGTCAAAGTGTCTAGGACATAGATCCTTTCAAGCTGGGAAAATACACTAGGTAGCCCATCATTACCAGCCCTTCACTTACCTTCATCCTAGTCATTTACTGCCTAGCGTTGTCAAAGGATTTTGTGATAGGTAGATCTCTGGATAAAGCCAACATGGGTATTACTTTGTTCTGTATGATAAGCTTATGTTGTCAGGTTCTTACCTATGATTTGAATTGTTATCCCAACTTTATCAGTCATGTTTTCTATTTGAAGAGTGACTTCATATGCTCCTGAATGATGAAGCTCTGCCTTTCTAATAAAGAGGATTGTGTCTGTGTTGCTGTTTCGAATTCCCACATCTTTGGAGTCTAGTGTTTGACCATCTTTCATCCAAATGACTTTGGGTCTAGGTTTACCCTGGGGAGAAAAAGTTTGTTTGTTTTTTAAAGACTTAATTGAATAACTGAAATCTGAGAGCAAGTATCACAATGTATTTGTACTGCACTTGTATTCTTTCCCATTTCCCAGAGTCTGTGAATCTGTGTTAGATGGACAGTTGGTCTGAATCTGTGATTATTCCTATATAACAGAAGTCTTTAATATGTGAAGAGTTTACTAATTTTTGTCCCCTTCTCCTGCCTTCCTTAAAACATTGGATTCTCTATCCCTAGATATACTCAAAGACTTAAAATCTTGTCATATCTTGAAGTCTCAGGATGTAAAAATTACTGTGTAATTCTTTCTGCATTGCAAAAATTCTGTTGACAGTGTAAACAATTGAAGTGCCACCACGCCTATGAAAGATGGCATTGTGAAATCATTAGGATATCTGTGGCTTGCATCACCATCAAAGTCAGTCATTTCCAGGAAATGTGGTAGATAATATTTAGTTATTCAGAAGTACTTGAAGTACCACTTCCACAGTACATCTCCAAATTAAGAATCCCAAGAAATCAGATGTGGGCCAGATCACACTTACTAACCTTGTTTATAGCTAACCTAGCAGAAAATAATTCACTTCTTGGTTGGTTGGTTTTAATTTTTGTCAGATTAGCATGATGAAACATCACAGTGCAAGGTTAGATGAATGCCAGAAGTAGTACAAATGGGTGAGAAGTCAATGTGAGTCAACAGTTAGATCAATAGTTACATCAACTTAGGAACTGCAGTCTGAGGCACTGAAATTGGGACTCATATTTTGTTCCAGTACTGGTAAACTGCAAAAGAAAGAACCTCAAAAAAGGCTCTTCAGTTCCCCACATATCTGGAACTTACTTGCTTAAGTCTATTTTTTTCCTTAGCAACATAGGAATGTTAGGATACTCAGATCTTCACTTAGGTGCCTAATGGTAGGGGGAATAAGAATAAACCTTGATGTTTTGCTGCTACTTTATTTCAGGTTTGTCTACTGTTTGCTCTGGCATCATTTAAATTTTAAGTGGTATTAGAAAAATGTATTAAATAAGAGTCTGACAGAGGTTTATTTAAGGGGCTTCTAAGCCGCCTAAAATATTGCTGTTCTCTAATAGAGCCTCATTCTCTGTTTTGTGAATTTTCAAATGTTGGATCAAAACTGTTATGATATCAAGGTTGGTAATGAACTTTGGATGAGAAATTTTGTGGATTTTCCATCTTCCCCATTTGTTAACTGATCTTCTTCCTGTTTCTTGCCAAGGAGTAAAATCACCTTAGGTCAGTAGCTCTGAAATGCTAGTTGCAAGGTTGTTTTGTCCAGTTTAAATACACCTTCACCCTTGTGTCATTTTATGGAATAGTCTTGCCAAAACAGTGGGGGAAAGAGGTGGCTTCCCTCCTTCAGTTTGAAGTTATAGTAGTTGCTCTTGAACAAGTAAAAGAAAACAGATTTCTTCAACTCCATACTAGACTATTGATCTAGAAAAAATTGTTTATTTTCCATATACTTATATTTTAAAGTCGTTTGGGAATTCTGTTTGCTAATTGTGAATGCTTTCAAATGAAAACAACTGACTTGCAAAATTGTAACTACCTGGAAAATAAATTTTTAGTTTACATTTCTAATTTTTCAAGGCATTTACAGCTAGATACTTGGTTAGTTTATCAGACTACTTGCAGAATGAAATAAAATGGATAGCAGATGTAGTTTTCATTGTAAAAATTGTCTGAAAAAATCAGAGTATTGTGAAGTTTCTTTTTTATATTTATATTTCATCACAAGAAATGTCTTCACCATAGATTAAACTTTTCAAGTGCTGAGGTTTTAGCATGRTTCATTATGTATTTTCATTATAACTTCTCATTTTTAGAAGATTGTGTTTGTGGTGTTGCTTTTCATATACTCTTATGYGGTCAAAAGCTTAAACATAAAGAAAACATGTTCGTAATACATATACCAGGGGAATGGATTTCTGTAATGTGTAATAGGTAATCCCAGAGCAGACAGTGAGTGGCAAAGTGAGTAGACGGCATATGAGAGCAACCTCAGGGACTTTTACTGCATGGGAAGAACAAATTTAAATGTCATTTTTTTTTTTTTTTTAGATTTTTATATTCCTGCATAATGATGGGCAAGGAACAGCTGAGTAATACTGTGAATCTATTCTACTGGTGCAAAAAATCCCTTTAATCCTCTGTACTTGTAGTTAATTTTGAAGTAAGAATACGTTGATTCACTTCCTTTCAGCATGTCCCATGTACTTGTAGGCACTTGAGAGGAAAAAACACGGACTAATAAAATATTTTACTTTCTGTTTTTTTTTTTTCAGTATATTTTCAAGATTTTAATATATTTCCAAATAGAATTTGGATACTCGTGATTCTGTGATTTTCAAGGCATATCTACTTAGAGGCCTTTTTCTTCAGTAGAAATGCTCAATGATTTAAGTTTTTTCAAAATATGAATACTACCATATTCTTTCTTAAAAAGATGCTCAGTATTGGTACTCTATGTAGCTTTTATTAAACATGTACTAAAAATTGCAGTTAATTCTAGTAGCAAATTCACTCTGCTACTTTAAAAAAAAATCTCTTGAATTAAAAACCTCTGGTTTTGGTCTTAGGCTAAAATTTGCCCTTGAAGTAGTTTTAACCATTCTTTTTCTTAGACTTACCTTTAGGAAGAACAGAGTTTATACAGTTGCATGATTTGTTTGCTAGACAGTGAATTCAGCTTTTGAATCACTTTGTTCATTTYGATTAGATCTGACAAAAGACTAGAAGTCTCTAAGAGTAGCTTAGTGCAGTTTTGTGGAAAATTTGTGAGAGGTTGGAGCACAGAAAGCTCAGTGTCACAGCTAAGTAAATGTCAGGGATGACTTGGTCTTTACCATTTTATTTGGTAACAGCTAATCACACAGGACAAGTGAAGCTCTTGATTAGTTGCCTAATGCAGTTTTTCTGATGCAAGGAACTGAGGGCTTGGGGAATACTGAAGTGAGGCTGTCATAAGTAAATGAGGTGGGTTATTCTGCTGAGAAGAGATATTGATATAGGGGGATACAGGATACAAATCTGTAAACCCCCAATTTTAACATTCCTTCTGTTTATGAAACAGCTGTGTGAATTTTCTTCAGACATAAAAACAGCAGAGATACCTTGTTATTAAATAAAATGTCTCTGAAGGCTTAAAGTAACTCAGAAATAACATATATAGAATGCTCAATTTTCTGTCTGATTAGATCTCAATGAAGTGGCCATTTCAACAGTTTTTGGAGATAAGAAACATGAAAGATAAAACGAAGCATGTGAGTGTGTTAAAGCAATGTAAGCATACAATTCATAGCAGTTATTCCATGTACTGGCTTGCAACTCTTTACTGATTAAATATTTCTGTGTGAAAGGAACTGTCCAAGCAACCTGGAAACCATGAGGCAGAGGACGTGTGTGTGTGTGTGTGTATGTATCTATATCTATCTATCTATCTATCTGTCTATCTATTTAACATAGGTTTGGCTCTTTTATTGACTTTAAAATAATTTTTGTACTGATACTGCCCAAACAAAAAAGCAAAAACCAAAATAGATAAGATATACTTGTATGTCTCCCATGCTGAAATTGTTTAGAATGTCTCCAGCATCTTTCACATGAGAATTTCAAAACTCTTTACTAGTAAGATAGTTTGTATTTTCATAAACATCAACTATGGCCACCAGAGAAATTGCAGTTTCTTCAGATAATGAACAAGTTACAAATAAAATGATTTATTACAGAATATCTCTATGAGAACCAGAATCTGCAGCTCTTAATTTCCATTCCTGAGACCTTTTTCCTCCTGAAGACCTTTTTCCTTTTATACACACATTATGGCACTATTTTGAGATTATAGCACTGTATCTGAAAAAAAATGAAGGTGGCATTTTGAGTAGTCAATATAATAGCTTAGTTGTAGAAAATAGAATGCTTGTTGTAGAAGTTGTAGGAAATATATAGTTATAGAAAATGCAAAAAAAAAAAAAAAGGACAATTGCTTTGTACTTGGACAGTCTTTGTGTGCATATTAATGCTTTTTTTTTTTTTCATGCTATAACTGCAGTTATAGTTAATGCATGCTCTCTTAGAAAATCTTGTTATGGCATACTTTTTTTACACCTCAAACTCATGCATAGCTATATCCAAACTTTTCTTTTTATATCCACAGATTATGTACAGGGCCAATTGTTATAGTCTGTTTATATACAAACTCTGATGTTCATAGTCCAGAAAAGTACATAAACACTTCTGGCTAATTCGTGTCCTAATAACATCATGTATGTAGGCTCCAGAAGAAGAGATGGTTGAATTTCAGAATTCTTACATTGTTGAAAATTTCAACCGTAGTTTCAGGACTGCAACTGCAGCTTACGTAAGGGAAATGTTATTTTAGATAACCAATGCTATATATCCATAACAAAATAGAAACCAACACATACCTGAAAAGGGATCACAATATTGATTGTCTCACCCACTTTCTTCACCAGAGTCTGTCTGAGATGGCGTGGCAGCCAGATTTTGGGACGCTCTGCAGTTGAGGATTAATATATTGAACATGAAGCTTTATGTTTTTTCAAACACTATCTTTAGGAGAAACAAGACTATACACCAAAGAGGAGAAGCTTGAACTCTTGCAAGCATAAGATAATTTAGCAAAGACTGTTTATACAGTTGAGAGATACTGGATACAAATTAAATAGCAGATCTCACTTATATCTTCATTTCTTTGCAGCCAGTAGTAGGCACAGGATAAAGGGTATATTAGGCTGAAAGAGTTGGTATGGACTATGATTAATCGAATGCTGTATTAATACTACAGCTTCTTATAAATTGTCATTTGGAGATGTTTTATGGATTTGCTCAGAGAATAGTATGATCAATAGTGTTCTCTCTACAGTAATTCAATTGTGGATTTTGTTGGGATGGGAGGAGTATAATATCAGACTGTCAGCTCAATCTTCATTGGCAAAAGCAGATCTGAGTGTGCGTTCTCTCTCTCTCTCTCTCTCTCTCTCTCTCTCTCTCTCTCTCTCTCTCTCTCTCTCTCTCTCTCTCTCCCCCCCACACCCACCCACACCCACACCCACCCACCCTCACCCCCCAGCATTCAGTGATATGCTCTTTCAGTCTCTGGAAGGGTTTCTGTGTCTTCTCTGTGTCCCTTATTCTTTTCTTAGGCTTTTATAAAAATCATTTTTTTAAAATACAGTAGGAGTGTCTGTCTTTATGACCACTTGGTTTTGAAATGTATTAGTTTTGTTTCATTTACACAGGGTCCTGTTACTGTTAGAGAGACTGTGGCAAACATCTCATGTCTGTCAAGGCTGATGAATTCATTATTAGCAGCTCATGATATCTCTTGGACTGCAGTCAAATGAATTAGAATCTATTGCTGTTGGGTGATATACAGGGTATTCATTAATAACCTAGGACATATTAAACAAATAACTACTTTTATTTAAAGAGTCCTTCATCTCATCCCATGCAACATGATCTTTTGCATTATTAAAACAGTTTTTCCAACAGAAAAGTAAATCTAAAAAAAATCTCTTAAATGCTGACAGCACTATTTCAGGAGGTGAAAGTTGCATATTTTTGAAAGTAAGATTTACCTATTCATTAGAACTATAAGACTTGGATGTTATAATAATATTCTCAGCATCAGAAGATTTTTTGCTCACAACTGAACTGAGAAAACTGTTTATATGTTATACTCAGTAGAAGGTGTAGGCTTGTCAGCCCCAGGATTTTTTTCTGCTCTGTGATTCTGTGATTAGGATTTTGACTGAAGGAGAAAAATGAGTGAGATTTACTCACTCTAAGTACTCACGCAGAATTTCTTGAACAGTAACAGGGTCTTTGATTATTGCTGCTCCACTCTCACCAGCCAGATTTATAGCCTTTACACGAAAGTGAAGTTTGTCACCTGTGACCAGGTCTTTAATCAGGGCGGTGGTACGCTCAGTTAGGCCAGGAAGAGCTGGAATCCATTCTGTAGCTGCAAGTACAGAGTATGCAGAGTATAATAATTTCAATTTAAATTTTCTTTATGGAATAGGTGTATCTCTTGTGGGTGTCCAAATGAAATAGTAGGAGCCGTATGTATTGAAAACAATAGTAGAGCACATAACTGTTGCAAGTTCTTATCACTTTTTCATTCTGACACTATAGAACAGTTCCTGGGATTCCTTAGGTATTACAATAACACAGAAGTACTATTGATAAAATAGCACTTCTAGGATAAGGTCATAGGGATTCTAATAATTCCATCATGACATCTCATTAAAGACTAGAAAATATTTCTGGATAAATTATGCCCCTTAGAAAACTTTAGATAATATGGCAATTTTACTTAGTGACAGAGGAAATACTATATCTAAATTTATTGAATTTATATGATTACATCATAGTCCATTGAATGTTGTAGATGGGATGCAATTATACTTTCTGTTACCATATTGCAAGTATTAAATGGGACAAGGTGGCAGTTATTTGAAAATAACTGTGGTGTTTGACTAATGATGTTACAGTCACATTATTGTATTGTTTTTGGGAAATATGCAATTTATGAATGCTACAAAATTATAGTAATAGTGACTATATAACCATATTGGTATTTTTGTATATTTCTGTATCAGTTTTAAGATGATGACTGTGAAGATTATTAAGGTTGCTGTGGCAGCCATGGTGTTGCAATCRGGTCCTGACTGGCCTGATAACTTAGAGTTAAAATTTAATGACATTTGATATGGTTCTTTGTAATGATACCACAATGAAACTTTAGCAATTGTAGTATTTTAGTGACGCTTAGTTGCTACTATCTAGTGCTTACTTACATCCATCTTTGCAGTATTCCACAATATAGCCATCTAATCCTCCTGCTCCGATTCGTTCAGGGGGTCTCCACTTCAAAGCAACAGTGCTGTCAGACACATCTTCTACTGTGAAGTGGGTTGGCTCACTTGGAGGAGCTGTAAGGAAATACACAGAAGTAATTTCTGAGATATAGCAGTATAACTGTGCCAATTTGAAGACTAGATGTAGTGATTAGTATCCGTATTGCAGAGTCCTACCTGCTTGAGTAAAATGAATTTATTTGAAGCACAGTCATAAACTGTGGTACCTACTACACTTAATAGAAATGCAACACGAGGTTCCAATAATAGGGAAGGAACAAGAGATCTATATAATGGTTGGTCTTCATAATCTCTCTTATGAATAAAAACTGGAGAAAAATGAAGGCGTCAAATTATCAATAGAAGTTAGCAGAGAAATGTTGAAATAAACAGCAGAAAGATAGCTTGCTCAAAATAAAATTTGGAATGACTGGATCATAACATTTAGTATACATGGTATAAAACTAATGTTAAAGAACTATATGTTTGACATACTGTATATGTGTAAATATATATTCTAAACTGAAATTTTTGTATATATCTAACAGTTTTAACATGTTAGAAACAATTTATATATGAATTAAGTTAAATACAGTTTTATAAACTGTGTCACTCATGGAGACTGATCTTAGTTCCTGAAATTATTATACAAAGCATATCACTCAGTTTTCTTTTTGTGTCACATTTTTTCATATTGAAATTGGAGCAAGGATTGTGAACTACACACGAGGCAAAGGCAGTTGCGTGCACACACAACCACACAGTACACATTCAAAACACCAAACCTCTTCTCTGAAGCAACAGTGTGAACTTAATCCTTAATCAAGTAATTCTCTGCCTATCCCGGGAAAACTTTGGACCTTTTTGTTCTGTAGCTCCTCTGGATGGTTCCTTTTTGCCCTCTGTTGTTGCAGACCAGCTGTTAGGCATTTGAAATCCGGAATTATCAGACCCTTCTTGCAGCATATCCTTTCCTTCTGACCCATTCACTGTGTCATCTGCTTTTATGTTATCTCCTTCAGCAGGTTGTCCCCCTTCACTGGTCTTTGTAGAATTAGCAACTCTAGTCATTCTAATCTCCAGCTACTTGTATTTTTGTGGCTCTTTGTTTTAAAGCTCTTAGCAGGCAGGCTTCCTGAGGACTCTAACACCTCGTTCCCAGCTCATGAACTGCGGGAGACACTGACTGCTGAGATGGGGAGGATTATTTATAGAAAATCATTCGCCAAATATTTTCTTAATCAGCTATCCTTTTAGCTGTGGAGGGGGCCAGGATTAAGGGAGTACTGGGTGGGATACTGTGATATTTGCACCCATTAGGAAAGCAGGGAAGCTGAGAGGGACAGGGAAATTTCTGTCAATTAGTTCCCCTACTTTCCAGACCCAGCTTGACTCTCACACTTCTAATTATAACAACTAGAAATTCATCAGCAATTTCATGAAACTAGAACCTCTGTGCTTCTCAGGAAGGGGAATGAGAGATGGAAAAGAGGAAGATGACAAATGAAAAGCTTGATTAACACAGACTGTAGAGATGGCCAGACGTGTCTTTTTTTTTTTTTTATTTAAATACATTCTTTTGAGTGTAAGGACAGTTGAAGTGAGGAAGTGAAACTTGTCTGGTTTTTGCTTTGTCCTAGCAGTAATATGCAATGTGGTAAACTCACCAATTGGCATGAAGGGTTGTGAGGCAGGGCTCGGTCGGGACATGCCAATAGAATTCACAGCATAAATCCGCATCTCATAAACCACTCCTTCAATCATTCGCTTGGCTTCATAGGTTAGCTCTTTTAAAAGGTCAAAGTTCAGTCTCATCCATCGATAGCTCTTCTTCTTCTTCCTCTCTAAAATATAACCTGGAAAGGATATCTCTTATGGTGTGAGGGAGTTACAACATTATTGTGTATGCACAGGAAAAGAGAAAACCCTTTTTCCATGGCGTGACAACAACAGATGTGATCTAGAATTATTGCACATAACTCAAGTGGGAGAAGCTTGGATATTTTTCTCCAGCTTCTTCTTGTGTTACTTCTTGGCTACGTGACATTCTTGCATGAACAATTGTACTTTTCACAGTGCAGCCTATTTAGAATAGTCTTTCTGCATCTGTTACTGGGCTTTAAGTATATTTTGCATATTATATAACAGTATTAGTCTATTTAGATGTATGCAAATGAGAGATACTAGTGGAACTGACATAAATCATAAATCCTTCTGGTGTACATGCTGTCATTCACCTCTTATAGCAGAGAAATGACACCCAGTACTTCTTCAGAAGGCTTTTTTTAGTGAAGGAGAAATTGACTTCAATTGTGCTACATAAGACATAGAGTTAAAAAAAAATTCTTACATTCAGCTGCAATTCAATATACTTATTATCAACTAATATCTTAAGTCCCAATGCAAAAACTTAGCAGGAATAACAGTTTGACAATTACTTTTTTTTTTTTTTTTCCCCTCAAATGAGTTATCACAGAACCTATGCTAAATATCTCTGTCTGTGCCAAAGTGCTGGTATCGCAGAGTGCTCCCCAGAGCTAAGTCCAGACTCCTGCTGTTACTCAGGCCTGTATCAGAGTGAGTCCTCAACATGCATTGTTTTCCTTGGGAAGGAATTTGAAGCTGCATGATTACATGGGAATGTTATCTGTGATTCCTGAGAGATGTGGAGGATAGATGTGCAACTCATTGGAAAATCATGGAATTGTTGAGGTTGGAAGGGACCTCTAGAGATCATCTAGTCCATCCCATCTGCTTCAGCAGGAACACCCAGAGCATGTTGGCAGAGGGTGGCATCCAGGTGGCTTTTGAAGATCTGCAGAGAAGGAGACTCCACAGCCTCTCTGGGCAGCCTGTTYCAGGGCTCCGTCAACATCACAGGAAAGATGTTCTTCCACATATGGAAAAGTTTGTATTAAATTATTTTTCAGTGCCCTGCTGTTGCTGATGCACTTGAATGACATCTGCTTTATAGGTCAGTGATTAATCTCTGCTTTTGACAAAGGTTGTTTCTGTTAAACGTGTCAAACGCGCTATACTCTTTAGTATAGCTGAGCAGCATCTTTTTAGCATGCTTTCATAGTTTAGTTTGATTGGATAGTAATATATCCTTTGCTTTTACCTGAATATTTCTTCCTATTTTATTCTGTGATGCTGGTTTATCCTATTGACAGTAACAAAAACATGCTTTGGATATTTTCCAAACCATGTGTGCTCTACCAACTAAACACGATCGAATCATGAAGTTTGCCTAGTCAAGGAACACTGGGAACTGTGTTACTGTGGTAACACAGTTGCTATTGATATATGGCTTAGTTTAAGTTGTTAATAGATTAAGTTGGTAATTTCTTGCTTGCTTCCTTTGTGGTTCTGTCTGTCCTGAGAGGAAGCAAGCAAGAAATTACCAACTTAAGCTACTGAATTAAATAAGGTTATTCCATTCTTGAGGAGGTAAATGAAGTCTAAATACCTAAAATCAAATATGAATTGCTGTCATCTGGGTACTAGGCAGGAAATCAAAAGAACTTTAGAGCATTTTCTAGCCCTYGCATCCACATAGGACTCTTATATACGTTTTAGTGTATTTTAAAAAAGAAACTCAAACTCCAATGGTCTTTGATCTTGTCATGTTCTTTTTTTTTTTTCCTTTCTAAAACCTCAGGGAGTTTTATTAAATATCTCTCTCAGTAGACATCTATCATAGTATTGGTGATATTTTTAATTTTTTCTGTTCATTTTCTGTAACTGATGAAAATTTTTGTCTCAGGCAGACATTTTAAGATCATTATGGAGACTGAGAAGTATTTTGTGACCTATAGGATGTTGTTGATTTGAAATGTAGTAGAAGTCATCTTCTACTGTAGTAGGAAGTCATTTTCTAAAGGAAACACGCATTACTTGGCAGTTTGAGATTGTGGAGAGTTGGAACTGATGACCGAAGTGGCTGTTTCTCTGTTTCGGTATTCCTAAGCAAGTTCAAAGGCCTGTACACTCTCTAAAATTTGATTCTTGAAAGGGAATGCTTAACTTGAGTTACCTTTGGAATCATCTCCTGCTTTGATGCTTCCTACTTATTTTGGTACTTTCATCTAAGGGGAGAATTAACTTAGTTGCTGAAATATTTCTGATTGCAATGGGACAGGTAGAGGGCACTCTCACCCTAAATTTGAAGTGCAAGAATCTAAGCAGGTTTAAAGGATTGCTATCCCAGAGCAGTTAATTTCTGAAGGTCACTGTTCCTAGGATAAATAAACTTACAAATAATAACGATTCCTTTTAAAGGAGCAGCAAAATTAAAGAGAGACTACTGTGGATGTTGTATTTTAGTACTTCTTACCTAGCACTGGTTGCCCACCATCATATTTAGGAGGTTGCCACTGCACAGTACAGTAGTCTTCTCCAAYGTTGCTGATCATGGGGGCTTCTGGAGGATCGGGAACATCTGAAGAATATTTGACAATGAATGCAATGAATCTTTTCTTTAATTTAACATTTCTCCATACTGAATATCTAAATGATCTCTTAAAAAATAAATAAAAAAGTAGGTATCCTGTAAAATTTCTTAGTCATCTGTATAAAAGACATAGGATTTTTTTCATTACCATGGTACTTTTTTTTCATTACCATGGTACTTTTAACTTGTCAGGGTGAAACAGAAGATATAAAATGAAATTCATTACTCGGCCCAGAGTAAATGCTATTCATTGATGTTTCAAAATTAGGTTAGTGTTCTATAACTATCCTCTATTGTGAAGAGGTGTTCAGATCTCTCTTTCTTATAACACAGCCACCTCTTGGTAAATGACTCTTTATCCAGTCATTCATGACTGACATATATTTATGCTATTCACCAAAAATGTATATATTCATATGTATTTTATATATTTCTACATATAAATTTTTTTTAATTTAATATTAAAAATGATATTTCCTTCTTTGGTTTGTGGAGAGATCTTTTAYGGAAAACAAGTAGTTCCTATCTGAATTTTACCTAATGAAAAATCAAATTGGACATTGGATATTGTGCTCATTTAAAAGATCTTTATATATATAGATACATCTTATCTATCTATAGATATATCTTCTTATATATGTAAAAAACAAAACAAAAAAAGRAACCAAAAAGTGGGGCAGAACTGTCTCACCAGCCAAATGACAAGTAATTCATACTACTTAATTACTTAGTAATTTGTTCTCAAGCCCATAACAAAAGGCTCACTCCAGGGTTTCCTACTTTGTCTAAGAGAAACTTATAATATACGTCTCAAATATTTTGTTTCTTATGGAGAAACATGCATGTCTTATGCATGTCTCAAATATTTTGTTTCTTATGGAGATATTTTCAATAGATATACCCTAACTTAAGATTTATAAAAGATGAAAATAGACTTACTATTCATCTTAATGGCTTTAAAAGCATTGAATTTCAAATTATAATAGCATAGAAGGATTTTATTTTACTATTCCTAAGTTTGTTCATAATCTATACTTTTGTCATACATGTGGCAGGATATAACATGTTTAATTCTGTGAAAAATTTTAGAAAAATTACTGACTTGGAATCACATTCTTTTCCAGCTCCTCCATGATTCATAATTATAATGCATTTATCTTACCAGGTACATTATCTTACCAGGTACATTACATAATGGAATTATGTAATTCCATTAACCATTTACTGCTTATAAATGAAGTCACCTTTGTTTAAAGATAAAGCACAACAATAAAATGGCAAGAAATTATTTCTCGGACTTGCACAAAAAAAAATCTTTAGAAGGGAATATAGCAAGTAAATGATAGAATCACTTGAAACTAGGAAAATATAAGAAAGTATGTAGAATTATATGGGAGTTATTCTCTTTCCTTTTTGCAGAACTGACACCTTGCTTTAATTTTAGAGATGGGTGAATAACAATGAACTTGAGAGATTTTCATGCCCTGTTTATTTCATTTCTTCACTTACCAATAACTTTGACAGTGATATCAGCCTTATCTTCTCCCACCGGATTCTTAAGTATAACTCTGTATACTCCCTCGTCTTCCTTTTCTGCTCCTTCAATGATGAAGACACAGTGGTCTTCATGCATCTCCACACGAACTCTGCCTTCAGATTCAAATAGAAGCTGAGGGTAGCAAAAGGAACAGATAAAATCATTCTAAGGTGTGCCAGGGACAGCCTGATGAACCTGCTTGTACCTAGTGAAAAACTGAAATTATTTAAAAGYTGTAAATATATTAGTTCATGTTCTATTTATGTGTGTCTGTGTGTCTGAATAAATAATAAGGAGCTTACCTTACTATCAGTATTTAAATCACTGCTGTTTTCTGAGGTTATCAAGGAATCATCATTGCTTAGGATAATGTCAGTTTTCTGTATAAGCAAAGAAACCACAGAAAGTCAGCTAAATCTTACTAAGCAGAGTAGTAAAGTTGTTTCTGCAAGAGAGAGGAGAGAAATCCATAGATATCTAGTGGGGGACTAAATATGGAGGCATGCCAAAAGTAAGAACTAGTGAGAGCAAACAAAACTGGAAAGGAAATCAAGTGATATGAAAGCAGAAAACAGAAATGAACCTGCAGTGAACTAAAGGAAGCATAAATCAGCAAAAACAAATTTACAGCTTCATAGACAAAAGTGCCTGACTTCCCTGMACAATTCTAATTGGCAGTGATTCTCTGTGTCCTTTTGTAATTGAGTGACTGACCTTGTGCAACTATATCAACAAAGATTATTTCTTTCAATAATAAGGGAATTAAGTCTGGGAAGATATTTGACTATTCAGTCAGCTCTGTAACACACACTAAACATTAAACAATATCTAATCGAAAACTGATTAATATATCTTTTTCTTCCTTCAAATCAAGCCTTCTTTCCTGCATCTTTCGGATCTCTTGTCTTAAAATAATAAAGTGTAGGATTTGTTTGAAAACCAATCCTCATTTTTCTTAAAGACTTCTGCATAACAGTCAGAAGAGTGGCTTTTGTTTATTTAGAAATCGATTCTGTATTGCAAAAGGAAGTCTTAAGTGTTATTCAATATGCTCACCTGAACAAAGAGTGTTCCTGAATTGTGAGGAAAGGAAGTTGGGGAAGTAGATATTGCCTATTTTATTTTCTCTGTAGTTGTTCATTTTTTTCATGCTACTTGTGGTAGATAAGAATTGCAAATCTAAGTTGCATTTGAGAAAGAAAATAAACTTCCTGTTGTGGCTTCTTTGCCTGAGCTATTATGTCACACTCTCYGTTACCTTGTTTACTTTCTGCCAGATGACCGTAGGTGTTGGATCTCCTGATATGGGAACATCCAATCTCAACTTGTTCCCAGCCACCACGACAATAGTGTCAGGGGACTGGCCCAAACAGTCAAGGTGGATTTTGGGAGGTTCTATAGCAAAGGCAAAGAAAATAGTTTATAAATATGGTTTGAGTGTGTTGTATGAACAGAAATGAATACTCATGCATTACATGAAAAATGAAAATATTTTGTATCCATTGCAATTATAAACGTATTTACTTTTGTATTAAATAATATGTTTATTCTTACCTTCTCTTGGTACAAAATCAATCTTGACCTCTGGAAAAAAAAAGTAAGGTGTGAGGGATAAATAGATATGAAAACACTATTTGTGTTTCATTTGTGCTCAAAAAGTAATTTTAAAAGTGATCAATCATTAAATTTATATAATGGTATATAAATGAATCATATAATGGATGAAATTCAGCAGATGAATGCAATGAACTGGGAGACAAGACTTTGTAAAATAACATAGTAATAATACAAAATATCAGACAAAGCTATATAATGGTCCTATCTTCAGGTATCAGGAAAGGGATTCTCCATACCCTTTCCTAGTGTAATCATGGTTACTTCTTTCTTTTTACACCTATAGAATTCCTGTTAGATATTTTAAGATAACTCACCCAAAAACTGGAGCTTGGCAGAAAGATTGTAAGCAAATCCCTCAGGAATGAAGGAATAGTCTGCCTCGTCACCTGGTGTTACATCCTCAATAGTTAGCTTATGGATTCTGGAAAACATGAACAAATACAATCAACTTTGCAACCTTTTCAGGAGGAAAAAGGGCTATATCAAGAACTGTAACTGCAGGCTACAGTTTATGGAGGGATTTTCCTCTTTTCCTTTTCCCCAACATCATGTCCACAACCACTAGGACTTTGGACAGTGCTGTTTTTCAGTAGCAAGTTCATCAGGTAAGTTTATGTCAGTATGATATCTGTGAGTTTTTTTTTTTTTTTTTTCAAGGTAGGCATACTAAGCTTCAGAGTTGAGCTGGCTTGAATGCAGGAACAGTTTCCTTAGTCCGGTGCTTTATCACTAGAAAGGTTGTTGTGTCATTGCTTACTGCTTTCAGTTAATCTGAATATGAATAAAGGAGATTGTGAAAAACAATCCTCTATTACTGTGAATTTCAAACAGATTACAGAAAAGGAGTACCAAGGAAGAGATTATCCAATAGATGTAATACCTATGTACTTCATAAATATTTTTGGTCTTGTTTTACAATAATACCTAGGTTTCTAAGGAACTTAAACACAAAATTGTACAACTGTACATTTATTAAAATGCAACTTTTGTAAAGAGGTTAACACATAAGTACTGTCTTTACTGCTGTTAATTTTAAAGTTACCATCAATATATTCTCTAGGTGACTTCAATACCAAGAAAACATGAAATCTAAGTGAAAATTGAGGCTGAATTCTGCTAAACTACCTCTGATACCATGCATGTAAAACATATCAGCACAGGAAGACTATACATGCACCAACACAAAGTYGTGTCTATTTGTTAATTGTGCATAGGAGGTTTTAACTTTCTCCTCCTAACTGGAGCTAAGACAGAATCTAGCTTCTTTAAAAATTTTKATCCCCCGAGATAACAGTTCTTGTGATTTGTAATGCAATACCCAAACCTGTACAGGGTTTCTGAAACATCACTGACCTGCCAATATGAGAGATCTTTATCCTTTCATCTGGAACCACCTCTTTTCCATTTTTCAACCAGATTCCTTTCACATTCTCATCAGAAACTTCACACTTGAAGACTGCCTGGTCACGTGCCTTCACTGTCAGGTCTGCAATGCTCTGGTAAACTTCCAGCTTTTTCTCTGATATTTTGGGAATAATTGATACGTACATCAACAAATGATAATATGTCTGTAAAATAAATATCTGATATGACTTTACTGAACAGAAAAACCTGAGGCTGACCAGAAACAGCAAAGGCTCTTTGTGGAAAGGAGAAATATGAAGGGAAATCCACTGCATGCAGGGCTTTATAAGGACTGGTTAAGGCTAAGCACCTGTTACCATTGGGGTATCTGTTACATCTGGCACACAGGTCTGAATTCTCCTTGAGGCCTATGAATGATGAATCTTATGCCATTTATTAAATTTTCTTTTTCCTGGGATAAGAAATATTCTTCCTCTATGCACTAGCATGGAGATGGGTACCGTTAGCTTGCTTTCATTTTTAGTTTCCCTGCTTCCGTGATGCTACCTGTGCCTACCTTGTACTATTAGCTCAGCGACTGATTGTCCACCATTGGTCTTCACAGTGTAGTGCCCACTGTCCTCCTTGGTTGACTCATTAATAATTAGATAGTGCTTTGTTCCATCTTTCTTAAATCGATATTTGAAGGTTTCTTCCCGTGTCAGCTCAGTTCCATCCTTTTCCCTGCAATACCAAACAAAGTTGAGTCATTTTTCTGTAAAAGTGGAAGACTGAGTCACCTTAGGATTGCTAGAGATGAGAAGATGCAAAATAAACCCAGTCTTTAATTGTAGTACTTACAGTTAGCAAGCAAGAGGCCAATTCAAAAATGCCAGTGGAACCAGAATTGCTAAGCAACAGAATCCTACTAGCTTAACGATTAATTTTGCCATATATATTTGAGTTTTAGTTCAAGAGAATCTATTCAGAGGAGGTTACTTGATTGTTATTATTTATATGCTAGAGATATAGCGTAGGTTAAATGCTGTGCAAAGATACAGTGACGATGAGAAAACTGGCTAGCAATGAATATATTCTCTTAAAAGGACTCATAAGGAAAACTTTACTTGCTGGAAAATTGTTAAAAGTTTTAATTTTCCTGATGTGAATTGTAGTTGTTATAAATTCAGGGTTTGTGCATCTCAGAAAAAAAGAAAGATTTAGAATGGATTTAAATCATTTTGGTTTTTTTGTAGCCCTTTCCATTCAAGGATGTCAGAGTATTTTTAAGACATTACTAAATTAAGCTTCACCGCTCAGCCTGGGAGGAAATTTAATTATTGCAATTTCCAATCATAGTGGAGGGAACCAAGCACAGAGGATTCAAGCTGTTTACTCAAGGTCACATATAAATATATATGTCTTTTTAAAGCTCTCTCTTCTCTAATTTGCAAATAACATATATTACAAGAAAATAAGTTGAAATTTCTTCAAGTATTCATTTTGGCATTTATATTTTTCATTATTATTTTCATTATTATTTGATAATRCCACTAAGATTTGTAACTTAAAAAAACCGTTCTGTTTGATACTTGTTCATATGGAAAAAAATAGTAAAAAGTTCTTTTAAYAGAGTAAGAAATTTCTCTCTATCCTGTAATTTGCTTATTGATTTTCAGTATTGCAATATGAGTGCTCAGGTTAACAACTGTATTCAGAGCAGATTGGATTGCTACTTAGGAATGCATTAAAACACTATAGCTCTAATCTCTGTGTAGGTATATTCAAAGAAACCTGTTGCTTATGTACAAGCGTGCTGAAGTAGATGCAAGATCAAAGCTTTAAATAGGAGTCCTACAGTTAGTCATTTAGATATATGTCCTGCATCTTCAAATTCATTTAAGAATACCTGCAGTTCATGCCCTCTAGCTGTTCCTCAGAGCACAGCTTATTGGAATTTACAGCTGGTTTAAAAAAACACTGCCTGGCCATCCATGTCACAGGATTACAACACTACTTAGGGAGGAAACAGAGAACGGCTGTAACACCCGCATGAAGCAGAGTGCTTAGTGCTGTGCCAGAATAATGTTTCCTCCRATTGCTAAGTGGCAAAAATCTGAGGCCACGCGCAACATGTTCCCCTAGGCTGACATTCTTGTGGATGCAGATTAGTTCTGGAACAAATGCTTCGATGCATAAACCTTTGCAGAACTGCTACGAGTGGGCTGTAATCCAAAAGATCAGCATGCTGGTGAGAGACAAAAGCAGGCATGTGTATTGTGGCTGGCTTTCCAAAAATAAACACCTTTATTTTCTGGTGATAGGTTTTGATGAACTTCTTTGCTTATCTTTTATTGATATGCTTTGGCATGTGACATATCAAAATATTTTAATATTTATTCAGCCATTGATAAAAAAGAGATTTATTCAAATGCTGTCTAAGTAATGAAAGTAGATTATTTGCAGTGAGTAGCATCTTAAATACCCAGGAAGGGCACCGTTTATTTTACTTGGGTTTGGTTTAGTGACTAGCACATTGCTGATGCTGCGTATAGTAAATAGAGGGTGTGTAGAAGGGTTCACTGACAGATGGTGGAATGATAAAGCTGTGRGCCTCCAGAGAGGACTCCCAGAGAGCACCTGACATAAAACAATTCATCTCTGCAGTGAAAAGTTAAAAATATCATGTGAAGTAATATAGTCCTGAGTAAAGAACAATGAAGCAGAGAAGAACTGTGAAAAATGTATGAGGAGTATTTTATAGAACCAGAGAAACATTGGTTGAAAGGGACTTCCAAAGATCATTCAATCTAACCTCATACTTGAAGCAGAATAAGACCAGTGTTAGGTCAGCCACGTTTTTGCTATCCAACTCCTGAATATCTGCAAGATCAAAGGTGAAGATTCTCAACTTTGTCACTCTACCTCTATTCTCTATCTGCAAATGATTTGCTGTTCACTCTATTAATGATAAAGATAATATATGGTAAAGATAATATAATTTGATATACTACTAACTTTAGTACAGTGAAGGGAAACCCACAGATTTTTACTACATTACTATCRTTTGTTTTCATTTGTAGCTGATCAGATGGTACATCCAGGATCCAGAAGTGGCAGTCAAATCCAGACTACAAATTTCATTTTTTATCTCCTCTAAGAGTTGCATGATTTCCAAGACCRTCTCATGCTTAGAAATAGATATTCTATAGCCCTGTGCAATAAATTTGTGAGATCTTCCCAGATGATCAAGAGAACATTCTTTTCTGTTCACTGTAAGAGAGTCACACAATGAAGTCTCCAATCCCTAGTTCAACGACCTTGTCTGAGGCAGGAAGCTTTATACTTGCCTCCACAGGTCAAAACTTTACTTCTATTCAAGTGTGTGTTAATCATCTCCCAGGTTTCAAGGGCCCGAGAACTGTAACAGGTGCCTTGAGTTAGTGCCTGTTGCTTGGTTTAAGCTTCTGAGCTTAAACTGGAACTTTTTCTCTGCACCATTTTTCTTCTTTTTGCCGGATGTTTACATTTCCCCTCCTTGTGCTTGTTAAAGAACATTGATTGGGACTCACGCAATGAGAAGAGTGAAGTACAATGTATGGCTTCCTACTCAGTTTTCTGTTGCTATGCTCTGGAGACTTTCTCTGCTGCATTTCAGGCATAAACAGCTGCTGTTYTGCCCTTGTCAGGCCAAATGCCCATCCCACAAACAGCAGTTCTGCAGGATGTATGGGAGTTGTTCAAAGGCAGAGGATCAAAGTGTGGCAGCTGCAGTGCGTTTTCAGAGGAACAGATATGGTTATCCCGTCTCTTGTGACCACATATCTGTGAGCAGTCCCTGCACAATAGCGTGTGTGTGCGTGTGGATGTGGTTTTAATAGCATAATGCATACTCTGTACGAGCTATAGGGCTCTATTTAAATTCTCAGTTCCTTCCTTTGGGAGAGCAGATGAGAGATAGCACTTTCCAAGAATGTAATGGGCATTGTGGGAATAGTTGATAACCATGTGGCTGAAGCTGTTAACAAGCATAAGAGAATTTCWTCTGTTAGAGAAATGAAGTGAGAACAGTGTGCATAAGGGCTGGAATGTGAGTGCTGCCTGCTGGGCCTGCCCAAGCAGTGTGAGCACTCCAGCAGAGGGGAAGCTGGAATGCTGATCAAAATGGACTCTGTGGACTCAGTATTTGTCATTTTAATCCTGTTTGTTGCATATGCATAAAGACTTGCTTAACACACATTATAATAAGTCAATAACACAAATATTATAAGTAAATAACACATATAATAAGTCAATGACCTTCCCCTCTCAAGACACATCACCTTTCAAACTCAAGAAAAAATACTTAAAATCTCCCTGCACTTGATATTAGAAGATTCCATAAAGTAAAACAAGGTCACTGCAATACAGTTAATTTATAATTATAATTAATTTGTACAGTAGTTATGCAGTATTGTAAAGAGCTTAGAAAACTTTAAGCCAACAGAATCTCTAGAATCAGTGACATCCCTTAACCACAGAACAAGGACTTCTGGAGGCACTGTAAAGTATCTACACTTACTCATTTGATTTTGGCAATATTCTGACCCTTGTGTTTTCTCCTCTGTCTTTGACTTATAGGAGGAGATTCAATCTTTTTCTTTTTTCCTGAAAGCACATGATGTGGGAAGCCTTCATCCTTTTAATTCTGGTCGTCTTCACAAATTTTGGCCCTAGAACGTTCCACAGAAGAGTATAGTTCGATTTTATTTCTTTTCATATTTCCTTACCATTTCACAGTTGCGCCTTCCTCAGATACTTCACATTCAAACTCTACTCTCTCTCCAACCATAACCATTTGGTCCTCCAGTGGGTGAGTAATCAGGATTGGAGGTTCTGGAAAAGGAACAACCTTCATTAAAAGCAGTATTTTGAAAGACTGAACACCTGGCATAGACTTACCTGCAGTCTACCATCATTCCACATGAGGAACTCCTGGCAAAACACATGCTGATACTCTGCAAGCTGGCATTTAAAATTTGCTAAACTAGATTACATTGTCAGTGTTATCAACTGACCTTTCATGGTTTTGTTTCGTAAAACAGAATACATTTATACTCTGAAACAGAATTCATTTATACTCTGAAATTCTAAACCAGAGATATTAATCTTCTATACCACTTGATTTGCTTATAAAGCTTAAGGCATGCATTTATCTCAAGCAAAATTCATTTTTTAAAGAAAGTTTCTAGCCCTGTTTTTACGAAAACAAGAATCACTTTGTAAATGAAAATGAATGATGATTACGACTGTGCTCTTTTCATGTGTATTTTCATTTGCAGCTATGCGGAAAATCTTTTAAGTACCTGCTGCAGTAGATAGTAGAACTTGTTTATGTGTTAGAGAATTTCCTTTCCTCTGAGACTAACTTGCCTAAGAATACAGAAGGAGGTGACAGTAGTTAGTGTGATSCTAAACGTTAGGGAAGTTCTCTTCCCTAGCTTTTACTTCCATTGCTCACCTTTTACAAATAATTCTGTGAAGCTCTTCTCCTCACCTACCACACATTCATATGCTGCATCATCAGCCAGAGAGCAGTGGTTTATGGTCAATATTCTCTTATTTCCAACAGCCTCAAAAATGTATCTGAAAAGAGAATGTAAATGTAATTATCAAAGAGTATCTCTTTTGGCCTCATTCACTGCTTACCCCCACCTGGCAGTGAAGAATAAAAATTGCTACATTTTGTTTGTCTGGTAGGGAAAGGTTGATTAAGACTTTAGCCCTGCATCCCTATTGTGGTGCAGTGGACAGCAGCAGTGTTTGAAAATCAAAGTCAGGAATTTAAGTAGAAATGTTCATACAAGCATCATGGCTTCAGCATAAAATCTCTGGAACTTGATTCTGTAAATGACATACACTGAAATATATCTCACATCTTGAGAAACAAAGATGTCTTGAGAAATAAAGACATCATGAGAAATAAAGAAATCTTGACCCTAAAATGCATACAGAAATAGCAAAGTATAATCTGATACTTACTTGCTAAGTGGGTAGACGTGAGCATTCAGTTCCATGTCCATATAGAGCACAAGGGGGGGAAAAAAAATAAAAGATGAGAACAGTGAACTCTTTTTTTTTTTTTTTTCTCATTTTAGTAGACCCAAAACCAAATCATTATGTTTTTTTCTCAGATCCTATTTCTCACCATTTTTTTGGCTAATTTACCTGCCGCTCACTTGGATCTCCTGTCCATTCTTCAACCATTTCACATCAGCATCTGGGTTGGCAACTTCAACCATCAATTTAATTTTCTGTCCTTTGTCCACTTGGTAAGCTGGATCCAGTTTCTTGAGGAATGCTATGATGAAGAATGGGTAAAAAATATTTATTTTATTTATTTTTTTCTTTTAGATTTTCTGTCAGGAAAGGAAATCATTATTCCATTTCCCATTTCATATATCCTAACTTCCATCATCTTGGATCTGTTCACATTTTTATTATTTATTTCTATCATCTTATTTTGTGTTTGTGACAGTATAGCATAGGAGGAAAGACACACAATGTTAATTAGAATAACCTAGTAAAATATTCTAAATCTAGCACATATTACATTAACATGTCCTTCAACACTTCCTAAGCAGACCTTTTAGTTGAGTGTGCCCATAAGGAAATGATACTACTCTTAGTACTACAGTGTGCTTCAGACTTAAGTAAATAAATAGAAAGTTAGTATGTGGTAATACTTGACTAGAAATATTTATCATGTTCTTGTATCTGTCCARCTGTATCTGTCTTGTATACTGTCCAACTGATGTTAATACATGAAGAACCCAGAAACAACAAGTTATGGACACATTTATTAGGAAGAAGTTTGCCAACCTGTACTTTTTTTCTCTTCCTTCTTTATCCGTTTGAGACGTTTCAGCATCCCACGCAGATCTGTGATACCATATTGAAAAGCAATTTTCTCATATTCAGAAGGAGGAGCCTTCCTCAGGATTTCCCAAACATCAACATCAGGCTGGGATTCAGATTTTGCTTCACCTCTGGCAGAAAGGAATTACAATATCTCATTGCAACTATTGAAAGGAGTTCAAAACAACCATAGGCTTGACAAACTACATATTGGCTTGATGAAGCTGTTTCTTAATTAAGATTTCAGAAGTGTTAACTAAGTATTGTATAAGTATCTAAAATAATGAAATGGAGCTAGGGACTAATTTTCTTAAATGTGTGTATAGAGCTATGAAAATACAATCATGTCTTGAGGAGTTTACCAAATAGCCAAAAGAAGTAGAATAAGTAGTAACTCCTTTTTAACAATAGGTAATGGAAATACATGGAGAGTGATTTGCCTGGGTGGTCATACACAAAATGTGGCAAATCAGGGAATTGAACCAATATCCTCAGAATGCCTTAAAAACAATAGAAAGCAAATCCTTTTCTCTGGGCGTTTTATTTATATTCTAAAATGATTCACAGTTTACTAAAATTACCTGGGCTATTTTAAGGCAAATATGGGCTATAGTCAGCTGCAAAACATAAAGACACCTAGACTGGTGAGTACTGGCAAACAAGAAGATCATAGAAGATATTTCAAATAAGCTATTTAATTCATAGGCTAGTCAAAGAACTAGAGATTATAGTAGAAATAATCTTTGACTTAGCAGATCAAGTGAAAATTAGGCTGTATGACTTTGGGAAACACCTTGTTTTCTTGTTCTTTACAAGTTTAGAAATAGAAAATAGAAATTGATGAAACCTTACCGATTTACTGAACGCAGGAAACTGCTGGACTCCAGAATGATGCAGAGAAACATTTGGAAAAACATGCAGCATCCCAGTGGACAAGAAAAAGAGCACCATGTGTTAATACAAAAAGCCATCAATGTTGTCTTCCCCTTTAGCGAAACAAGCCTGTGCTTGAGTAGCAGGGAGATGAAGGAGCTCTGGCACTGAAATATGCTCTAAGGAAAATGCTGTTCTCCAGTGAAATCAAACATTCCCACACTTTGTAGAGTTCCTCTGGGTAATTTATAGGATAAACACTTGAGCTTGTTTCTAATCATGAGTGATGGCTGTACAGCAAATAAGTAGCCCTGTTTTGCTGTATTTTCATGAAGCTTTTGTCTGTCATGGTTTGTACTTTGGTAAAAAGAGAAAGATTGTGCCAATATCTCAATGTAACATAGAGGATCTAGCAACTTTGAAGATGTCGCTTTTTCCTAGACCTTATTTAAGGAACTCAATGGATTTCATCCTTGACATCACCACAACCAAGCAGATTTCAGTGCAATAGAATATGCCCATGTAATGAAGCCAAGTTTAGTGGTAAGGCCCAACAAGCAGGCAAGCTATGCAGCAAGTAGCACAAGAAAACTGGAGGATTATAGGCTGTACTTTCATTTCTTCTAGGAAAGGA
This sequence comes from Nothoprocta perdicaria, assembly GCF_003342845.1. NCBI lineage: Eukaryota > Metazoa > Chordata > Aves > Tinamiformes > Tinamidae > Nothoprocta > Nothoprocta perdicaria. Next base: position 669,435 of record NW_020454716.1, read on the forward strand.
GTAATACCATTAGTGTATGAGAAATATCACTACATCGACAAATTATGAATGGACTCAATTTAGACAGTAGATATTTGTAGTAGTACTCTTGTGTTTGCCAAGAAAGGGCTTACTTCTAACACTAGGGTTGTGATTGTAACTGTTTTGCAATCAACGCTTGGGTTTTCCATGAACTGTGTACCTCTTGAAAAAGAGGAGGGAGATGTGATGATTTCGGGCATACCTCTGGAGTGAGTAAGCAGTCACTAAGCACTTAGTAGCACTCACTGGACTGAGGAGTATGTTTGAAGTTTGGGCTTCTTGCAACAAGCGCAACATATTTAATATTACCTTATCTATAACAGTGCACTAACATCAACCAAAAATTTAATCAGAATTCCTATTCTTTGTCACTTACTTGGGGCAGCTACCAATAGTCTGTAGTTTTTCCTGGCTGAAGGCAGGACAGGTAAAGTGATTCGCCAAACAGAGCCAGATTTTTGAATGTATACACTGCTTGGGCTGGTTGCCATGTTCTTATCAATAAGCAAAGTTAAAATATTTCTAAATAGATATAAATGGAAATAAGTATTTAAATGCATAAATATATAAATATAAAATATTTCTAATGCATACTGAGATGTCTGCACTAGCATTATTAAAATTCTGGGGTGTGAGGTGCATCTCAAAATGAAATCGAAAATCATAGAGGGCAGGACTTACTAGATTTATTAGACTTATTAAAGTTTTATAAGATAACTTCCATCATATATTATATAAATATTGAGGGTCTCTCTGTCCATCTATCTCCTATCTGCCCATGTTGAAACCTCCTTAACTTGAAAATGTGTGGGTAGGGTTATTTGTGGATTTTTGTAAAATATTTTGTATAAGCTATTTTTGAATGCATCATGAGATAAATTTTCCAATTTGGAAGCGATTCCAAGCCCAGCTTAATATATCTCACTATTATGAAGACTTCCTTATTTATTGCTTTGACTTTTCCGTTACTCAATGTCATCACATTTTTTGTCCGACAGTACTGTTCTGGTGCTCACAAACCGAAGTGCAAGAGATCTGAGCATGGATAAGGATGTAGTTTCTTTATCGTAAATATTAATATAACAGAAAAAAGCTTAAAAGTTGCGTATATGTAGTAAAATGGTTCAGCTAGAGGGTTATACAGTGTTGAACTGAGTTCTGAAAAAGAAAAAAGTCTCTGCCTCTGAGCAACAGTTTTTTGATCCTAATATTCCTTTTCATTCCTTCACAATTTTGTATTTTTTAAAACATTATCTTGGCTTCAGTAAAGCTACAGAGTTTCCATGGTTAGACTATACTCTTCCCTACCAATAGGGTCTACACAGTGTTAGAAATGTAATAATGAGCTTGGACTCCTAAAGTTTCTCCCACCCTTAAGTTACTGTCCCTGATGTTGGTGTTCCTTATCCAAAGTGATCACCTCATAGGTTAACTATGTACTTGGGGGCATTAAGATACCACTCAGTGAACCTGTTGTAAATGGAATATGCAGCTGATATGTTTTAAACATATGTAGGAGAGTTAAAAATAGTTTTGTACATCCCAGAGATGGTTCTTTCCTATCCTGTTACTGTCAACTGATTGGACCCTGTCAGCTGTCACCTCCCTTCAAGGTCTCGGCTCACTATTCCATTTAATAGTTTTGTGACAACTGTTACCTTCCTCTTCCCTGTGACCTCTCCTTGGCCCATGACATCTGTATGTCAACACCAGTTAATTAAATTACAGCAAATAGAAGATAAAGCTTTCTGTATCAGAGTGGGAATGTTCATTACCTCTGGATTGAGGTGAACTTGTAAATTAGATGGGAGGAAGTGGTAAAAAAGAAGAGAGTTCCGCAGCATAATATCCCTTTTTGTATTGAGGAATGCTTTCATTACACAATGAGTTTTTATTCCTTTTATATCTTATTAATAACTAACAGTGATTTTCAACCTCGGGTGTGCAAAGTCCTAAGGATGGGCAAGTTACTTCTAAAGCAGCTATGAAAGGCAAGTAGGAGAAGCGAACTTACTAGTATGCTTAAATTCACTAAAGAGGAATTTATAAATCAAGAAAGACCAAAAGCTCTGCTAAAATAAAAGATAGTGAAATGCTTAAGCTTCTTCTAATAAATAATACTTCTACACAGCCAAAAAAAAGAATAGTTAAATCGGCAAATTTCTGGAAATAATAGCGATTTTTACTACTTTTTAGATTTCTGTCTTCTCAAATTGATTACGAAAGCAGAGTAAGTGGCAGTATGAGAGGCATTTTCTATTTCTTAACACACTTCCAGCTGGAGTCAGTGTATGAAATTAATGAAAATCTTTTCATAATGAGAATTATTTATTTTATATTTTAAAAAGTAGTCAACAATCCTTCCTTGCCTTGCATTTTCTACAGAGATTACAATATGTGCACAACTATTCTACTGGAGCTCTCAAACTGCTGCAAGTTTGGTGGCCACACTTTTCAAGACAACTAATTTTGTTAGTTTACAAATATAAAAAAAAAAGCAAAAAACAAAAAACCTAACATATTGTTTGTCTTTGGAGTTTGTGATCAAACAAGACACTAATATCAAGGCTAGCTTTGTTTGCTGGCATTAAAAGCAATTGAAATTGAAAGGAAACAAAAAGCATTTGAAAGTTTGCTTGACGCAATTTCTGCCTCTTTTAGGTATCCTTACCCCTTGGAGTTCTGGTTCAGTATTACTGTATCCCACTCTCTTGTTGAATATGTTACATATTGCATAATAGAGAGCTTTGGACAACTACACGATCTTGTTTGCTGTACTGAAATTTGGCTGTGTTAACCAGAGTGATATATGAGGCTATTGGGGCTTTRTTGCCTATCATAATTAAGCTACCTCTAGACTAGAAGAACAATATYCACAAAAGTAGCTGATTGTTAAAACTTAAAATGAGTATGTTTAGGTTTGCAAAGCATCAGTTTAGTATCAAGTATTTACAATGACTTGAGGAGCTAGAAAGACTGAGGGGGTGGTCATGGTCAGCAAACACAAAGAGGCAAGCCCAGAGCAACACTGTCATAATGACCAAAGAACTTTTCCTGGAATAAAAAGAAATACTTTTTAACATTGAAATGTGAACATTTATGRTAATACTGCTTTGATAGTATCTTTACATGAAATATTTGAGGATAGATGGAACAAAACTTTGAAACATATTTTATTGGGACAAGCATGTAAACTATAGAAAACTGGTTGTAAAGGAAAGTGATAATCAAAAAGGAAGATCTTTCATAAAAATTACTGGTTTGGATTGAATGTTCTACCCTGACCTCCACTAATTTTTTAAAAGCATGTGTGCCTCAGATGTTGACATGTTACAAGTTTTTCTGCACTATCAATGCATTGCTCAGTATTGTTATGCTCAGCATGTGAGATAAAATGCATGCATTATTTCAAACCACATGGCTCTCATATTCAGTTTGACCCGTGCATTTTATAGTAAGATGAAGTAGAAATCTTACTCTCTGTTGTCAACAGTTGAATCCAAAACATCCAGATTAAGATGGTGGTAAAAGGAGAAAACACAAGCAGATTATGAAAAGAGAGCAAGGCATGGTAAGGGAGGATGACAAAGGAAGGGAGGAATTCCACACAAATCAAAAAAAAAAAAAAAAAAAAAAAAAAAAAAAAAAAAAAAAAAAAAAAAAAAAAAAAAAAGGAAATAAGAATTAGCTTTGGAAGACTAAACAATATCTATATAATATTTATACAGCATAGAATATCTATATAGCAGATAGGCATCTAATTTGTAATATATATAGTAGTGTAATGTAACATTTAGATATCTAAATATTCTTCATCTTCCTCACCTCCTGATACCAAGCACTGTGAAGTTTAGAAAGTTCTTAGTAAAGCGGCATTATAGACAGGCATTGTAAATTGGTTTTCATTTCTCTTTTTTAATGAAACTGCTGCTGGAAGCTTGGTCTGGTGCTAGCCTTTTCTCTCTTGGGAAATGTTTTTCTTTTTTTCTTCTCCAGTAAGAAGCCAGCAAGAACACAGTAAACTCTGAGTATCTCAGAATTTCCTGTAATTTCCTGTCATCAGTTTTCTAGACAGAGATGCTTCAGGAAAACTACAAGGATTCTGAATTTATTAAACTTTCATTTATGATAGTTCTAGTGTTTTCAGAGTTATTCTACGGAAGACTGTTATGTTATTTCTGAAAGACAACAGATTGTTACTCACCTCTTTTTCAGTAAGGCACTAAAATTCAGCTCTCCAGTTTCTTCGTGTCCTTCAGTACTGTACAGTAAGAGAAAAACATAATTAGTTTCAGAAGGAGATGGGGATGGCTTGTGTGACTATCATTAGATAGATTTTTTTTGGAGGGAAGTAGTAKACAGGTTTACAGTAACTTAGAGTATGCACAGAAAGATGAATACTTAGAATATCAATCATATGGTTTTAAGAAATGTATTGAACTTTATTTCTTATGTCATTACTATGGAGGAAATTGTACAGGTAACTAATTTGGTGGCCCTATTGATCTAAAATGAATTGATTGTCATAAAAATGTTGCAGAAATTCTTCTTTAGAATCCTTAATGACTTAATAAACTGTAATTTTAGGGATGTAGATGTTTTCTGTAGTATGGGCCAGTATTAAAACAACCTTTTGTTTGATTTTTTTTTTTTTTTTTAATAGTCATGATTACTTTCAAGTATTAGCTTAGTTGTAATTCTTTCCTAGGGGTCTTTGTGATTACAGAGTGCATTAGCCTGAAAATAGTGTCACATCATGGATGCTTGCGAGAGTTGAAGAAGGAATTTTGTGATCTGATTCTGAGATGAGGTTCCTCAAGCAAATGCTCAGCAAGCAGCACAGCAAGCAACGGTGTGAGGACCTGGTTCACGAGAATGACAAACAATCTCATTACAAGCAGGCATTTTTTGATGTGTAATATAGTGTGATATTCATGGTGAAGTCAGATGGAATGCACAATGGTATTTTTGGTGTCCTGAATCAGGTGTGTTTTAGCTGTGCTTCTGAACATTCAAAATGCAAACTTACCCTGAAAAGTTAGTGTATAGTCACTAAAACACTTTGGTGAGTTTAGTATTCAGGCATTTCGTGTGAAGTATTGGAAACTGCACTGATTCTCAGGATTATTGTATCCATTGTTATCTAAAAGGTACATTCAATTTCAAAAATGTTCAAAGTGTCTTTTTTCTTTTTCATTCAGAAGTGGTCTAGGAAGCCAAAATGGATTTTCTTCTTCTTGGACTTCTGTTGTCAATATGTAGCTGCCCATTGACATCTGTTGTCATGAAAACAGGAATTTGGTGATGCCATCTCGCAGCATTCAGGGTCTTCCATTAGCAAATGTGTGAGGTAAGCAAGCTTACATCACATTGACTTGAGTATTGTTTGAGAAATAGAAATTACTGTCTTCAAACAAACTAGGGGTTTTGCTTGCCCCTAAAGCTGTGCCTGGCAGCACAGTTTTAGTTGCTTCTGAGGAATTAATCTACCTGTGGAATCACAAACCAAAATGCCAGGAAAACTCATTATGGCAGGAACAAATACAAAAATATACGAGAAAACATCCTCAACAAGTAACTGATTGGCATCTTATGCATATTGGAAATAAACATGAAAGAGAATAAACTGTCAAACTTTTTGTGCTACTGGCCAGTGCAGGCTTAGTAAATGAGTGGTGGGGAGAGGTCTTTTGTTTAAGAAAGTACTATTTTACTTCTGTGATTGCTTTCAAGATACACTACTGCAAAGGTGATTTTCTTGTGTGGATGTTCAAACTGCCAAGTATATTTTTGGCAACTTTGAACTCTTTTTTCAGAAGATTTTCAATAGCAGCTGGTATTAACTATTATATAAAAGTCACTAGTGTATTTCCAGGTTTGAAAAGGGCTTCTTGTGATCAAATTTTCAGGAAATCAGAATCTACAACTGGGTGAAGAACTAGACACCTTATTGCTTCCCAGGTGATCTTTTARTCAGATTTTGAGGAAATCTCAAAGATGTTCAGCCTTTCTGAGAAACAAGACCTTAATAAYTGCATTTTGAAACATGCACAGAGTTAAGTTTAATCTCAGAGTTCCTATTTTAGTTATAGTTGAAGACATTGAGACCAAAAGGGATGGAAAATGTAATGATACATTAATGATACATTAATTTAATGATATTTAATTATACTAAGATTAACAGTGTGACCGGAAAGGATAGATTTTCATATACAAGTGTGTTGATTTGGTTTTGTGAGCAGAGAGGCAATTTTAGTGTGTGTTCAGTACAGAAGGATAATGTGTGAAATAGAGGGGCAGACATGCATATAATTTGAGATTGCTTTTCTCCTTGTAACAACTGTGAGAAGATGCCACGTACCAAACACATGCCTTTCCTGTAAATGAACCCGCCTCTCACCGAACTATTCATTCCTTATGCTCGTCTTACATTACCACTTAATTTTCTAGTCTCATAAAAGTGCTAAGTACTGTAATTCATGATTTATTTAGAATTTAAATGTCCAAAATCAAAGTTACAGACAGTTCTGAGTTCTTTTCCTGGTCAGAGAGAGACAGTTCATTTTAAGACTTGATTTTTTCTGCTGACATAAACGGAGGCTACCTGAGGAAGGCTGAAGTCATCCGTCTCCCCCCTGCTGCCAGGCTCCTGAGTGAGGGTATCAAACACAGAGCTTCAGATTTAAACATTTCAGCTCAATATTTGGCTTCTGTCATAAAGAGTAACCTACAAATCCTTACTGTAATCTTCCCTATCAGCACGGTAGAATTTTAGTAGTCCTGCAGCTCCAAAATAACTCGTCTATTTTAAAAGAAGTTATTGTGCTTTATTGAAGTTGAATGGTAGCTACCAAGTTGAATGGTAACTAGGGCATTCCAGCCCTCCTGGTCCTTCCTAGCTTGTCATAGGGACTGGGCTGTTTATAAGAGCGTTTGCCTGAGGCTTGCATGTTGCCAATCATTAAGGAGAAATGTGATTTGGAAAGAGAGCTTTCAACTTCCTGTCCACACACTGTCCACAAAAATCTTGAAATGGCTCACACTGTATGAACTTYGAACAGGTTCTAAAATAATTATTTTAATTGTGCTAGCTAGAAGAAAAACAATTGAGTCCTAATTGCACTGCAGTGAAATAACATAATGTATCTGTGTCCTTAATGTCATGTCTTTTAACAGGCATCACAGTGAAGTAAATCTGAGCATTGATAAATTCTATGAGAATTTTCGAATGCAAAATCAGATCTCATAAAAAYGGTACTTGTACAGAAAATCTCTAGCAGTTTCCTTGGCCAAATCCTCTCCTATGTTACAGAAATGGATGTCAGTTGCTGTAATCAGCTTGTGTTAATAATTTTACATATATATATATATAAAAGCGAAAACAGAAACTGATGTACACAAAAGGGGAAGAAATATTCAAAAACAAGAGAAGGTATTGTAATTTTTAGCCAAAATCTGTATAACAACAGATTTTGTATAACAACTGCAAGTTTTACTAGTAGAGAGGTTACTACATGAAATTATTTAGCAACTGAGACCATATTACAAGTACAGGGAGAGCTGTCTTTGCAATACTGATGCAAAACCTTGCCATCCTGAGGATCTAGGATCTGCTTGTATCTGAGCTTTTACACAAACACAGCATCATTGTCTGCATTCAATTAATTTACTTCTAAAACRTGAAAAAAATCAGAATGCTTCTATTAATGTTATTGGTGATATGTTACATATAGGGCTCACATGGAAGTCCAGATCTTTGTTCAGCAAATATTGTATAACTGGAGACTATTATAGTTTTATGGCAGTAAAAAATTTYAACTCTCTCAGATAATTTCTAGGAATCGTATAGCTTTTTAATCCCAGAAATATTTTCTCAGTAGACATCTCATCTTTTGTGTTTTTTTGTATGGTAGCTTTCAGTTAGTCTTGTCTAAGGAAATAACATATTTCAGATCTAATCTACAGAAGTTTCTATTATATGTACTTACGTGCGCCGGAAGGCAGAGCGAATATCCAAATCTCCAGTTAATGGTACTTCTGATGAGACAAAGAGTGAGGAATTAAAATGGTAGGACAAGTGAAAATAATGCAGAAATCAAAACCGTGCTGTTCCTAAGGGCTATCCTTTAGAGCCATTTTTGTTTCACTATTCTTATATTTTAAAATTTGATTAATCTTGTACACTAAGACTGTGGCAGCCTCTTTAAACATATAGCCTTCACTAACAAGCTTTCCAGGGTTTAATGTATATAATAATTAGAATATGTATAATATATATAATGAATATAATAAATTGAAGCATGACAGACCTACAACTCTTAAGGTATCTCCTACCTGCCTGTTGTCTAGCAGCCACTATGTATGAAAAAGAACTGTTGCTCGGCATACAGGAAGAAAAAAGTAAAAATCAAGGCAGAAGGAATTCATCATACCATTGACTGTCAGGTTGAAATTAGAACTATCGAACTTGTCCTTGGTAGACACCTCACATCTATAGCCTCCTGCAAAAGTCATGTTTGCTTCTATGATTTCCATTTCAAAGGTGTACACCTAGAACAGAGACCACTTTGTAATTTAGAAAATGAAATGATAAAATAGATACAGAGCGACCATACAACATATTAAGATATAAGGAGAAGTAGATAAGAGGTCAAATATACCTCTGCATCCTTTTAGATATAAGAATAAATAAAATGTCACATGAGCAAATGGGGCTGGGGGCTGGTTCATACAATGYATACCTTGCCATGACTGAAACACATAGTAACTGCATGTACATTGCCAACAGGAAAAGAGCTTTAGTTAAACATGCAGCTGCTACTCAGAATAGATGCAGGAAATTCAAAAATTAAGCAAAAAAAAAAAAAAATAGTGGCTGATTTGCAAATGAACGGGTGTTCTGTATTCCATCCAGGAGAGGGTAGTAGTGCTTCATGTACCACACAGTATGAGACGTCACGGTACAGACTCCATTGTGCTTCTGTCCTGTGTATCCTGGGGCACATTTGTATCAGAAAAGGATTTTATGGAACTATTTAGAGATGTTATAGCCAGTGTAAACAATTAGTTGTGAATTTACTTTATTTCATCATAGATAAGGTTTGCATCAATCTGTAAATATTTATGTTATCTTTTATTTTATCCAGATTAAAAGTTAGCCTAGAAGACTGAGAACCTTACTCTGCCAATTATACCTTGTTGTTTCTATCGTAATTGTCATGCAGTTGGAGATGTTTSCCCACTTTGCTTGCCAGGTCCATCCACTTTCCTTTGAACCATTTCACTGAAGGCTTTTTCAGCAGGCTCTCGCCTGCCACTTTGGCAGTGAATGTGATGTTTCCACCTTGTGAGAGAAGTAGGTTAAAATGAGACTGATTAGTGTTTAGTATATCTATTAGATCACTGTTGTCATTCTRTACTGGAAAGCTAAATGTAGAGTCAAGTAACAGGTGAAGATCCAATTTCTCTTGGATCACGGTGTGTACTCACCGACAGCAACTTCTCCATCCTGGGGTCGTGTCACAAAGAGCCCTATGGGGTCCARGGGCTCTGCTGATTGAGGCTCTGCCAGTGGAACTGAAATGAACATTAGAATTGTTAGTTACAACTTTAGGCATCAGCTTCTGCTACAGCCTATGCTGTAAACTCATTCTGTCATTTCAAAAGATGCCTCAATATATTTCTTCTGTTTCAAAGATTCTTATTCTTCTCTGTGATTCATCACTAGTGGTCTTTTAGCTGCTATCTCACCTTCCCTCTTTTTCCTCTCTCCTGTTTCCCACAGAGAATTGTAGGGTTTCCCTGTGCCTCTTCTTCCTTTCTGTTAATGAACCAGRCCTTATCACAGCCTTAGTTTTTTATTACCTTCTATACTTTGGCTACTTTCTATTGAAAGAGCAGGTGACTCTGAGGCAGCTGGAGCAGGAGCAGCTTCAACAGGAGGGGCTATCTCAGTCTTTTCTGGAAATGTAGAAAAATGAAGATCAGGATCAGAGAAAGCCAYGTTTGCAGTTTCTCTCTGAAGAAATTATGCAAAGGAACATCCTATTGTAAATATTACAAAAAGCTGAGTAATTAGTTATGCTTTTCTAGATCTTACAAGATGTGCTGGAAGGAGAAGGGGCCTACTGACAGCTGGATGACAAGGCTCTTCCTTTAGCTGATTTTGGAAAGAACTGCTGTCTAAAATTTAAATATTATAGTCTTGATATGTAGGAGCTTATGCGTGATAAATACACTTACTAGCTGTTGACTTCAGTGGTCTAAATAGAAGAACAATGAAAAATGATGTGCTTACAATTTTTCTAAATAATATACTTATTCAAGAGAGTTTGTTTATTGTTGAAATTATTGTTCTAAGAGCTCTTGCTGTGTTTGGTTTGGGGAAAGTTGTAAACAAAGTTAGTAATCAATGCAAAAAAAATTTTTTAATAGCTCTATCATTTCCACTTCTGAATTATGAAGGCTGATATATGAATGTCCCCTCAGTTAAATCATGACCACACAGACAAAATAGTTTGTCACAATAGGGAGGGTAGAAATGTATGAAAAAGGAGGTAGAGTGAGCAACTGGGGCAGATGGAGGAAGGTAGAATCTCTTAATACAAACCCATTACCATAAGTCTTTTATTTCTTCTTCTTCCTCCATACATATTAGGATTGCAGTTTATGTAGCATTTTGTCGGGCATTGTTTTTTCTTCTTGAGCTGGATGTCTTCTGAGAATTTATTCCTACTATATATTGATGAGTATCTTTTCAGCTGACCAGAAGATCTGACTAAAGGTCTTTATGACTAAAAGATCTTCTGACTAAAGTCATGATATAGTTGCCAAAACATGTAATGATAGCAATGGGGAGAAGCAGATATAAACAATCTGAGGTTAAGGCCTGTGACCAAAATCTAAAGGAAAAATACCAAAATTAGATATCAAAAAGTTATTTAGATATCAAAAGATGTAAATTTTTTTTATAAAGAAATAAACTGAAATTCAGGTTAGGTTAGTTTAGTTTTGAACTGGTTTGCTTTTTTAGTTTTCAGCTCCTATTTTTACAGAGGAAAACTTCTGATGTTAGCTGAGATCTCCTCTATGGCCTTCACTGTGTGGACTTCTATCATCTGGAACGGTGTCTTATATGCAGTAAATGTAGTCCTCAGTTTAATATTAGTGAATATCTTTCAGAAACCTACTACAGTTTTGGAACATTTGGCAAACCAGACTTACTGCTGGTGGAATAATCTTACAATAGTAAGTTAGGCTAATTTATGTGTGCTCTGTTCATGAATTTAGAATGACTAGGATGGGAAATACTGAGGAAATYGAACTTGTTTAGGAAACACTGTACCTGGTTCTTTGACTTTGAGTTCAAATTTGACCTTGGAAGTTCCAGCTATTACAGCATATGTCACGTCATCATCTTTTTCAACATTATTGATGGTCAGTGAATGCTTGTTTCCTTCTGCCTTGATGATGTGTTTCTCACTTTCAGTGATTTCCGTGCCAGCTCGCTGCCACTTCACCTTAATGCCAGCCTTTTCTGTCTCCGCTTCAAACACAGCTGTGCTTCCGGCCGTCACCTCTGTTGTCTTTGGCTTCTTGGTAAATGCAGAAACTAAAACAGAGAGAGAAACTAAAATCTGTTCTGCAACTGTGGCCTATCTGTCGTAGTTAGTGGCTGTGACTATAACAGCTGTCTACTTTCTCTTCCACCTGCCCTTACAGGATACAAATTGCAACACTTTCCACAGTTAATTTGTAGAATTGTCTTTCTTCTTGCCTTATTCTGCCTCTGATAACATGTCATATCTTTTCCACATTTTCATGATACAAAATGGAATGGGCTGAAAAAAGCACTGTCCTCTCTCTCATTTCTTTCCCACTAATGAGTTCTGATTTTTTTTCTGAGTGAATGCAGTGATCTATGATAAGTTGGTATGATAAGTATGAAACCCTTTGCATTCATTTACCACTAAGTTTTATTTAAAAAAATAAGACTGTCTTTAATTCTGACCTAGCAGTTACATAATGATGCTGTTAAGCAGATTCAACCTTGCATTGCAAGTTAACTTAGTTTAAAAAGGCAATAACATGTCCTTGTGTGAGCGTGTGTCTGTCTGTGTACTTAAATTTAGTCTTGAATTACATAATCTGGTGGGAGTGAAAGGCAATATATACAGACATATCGCTACTGATTAAGACCTCCATTGGCAAAGATGTTTACCATGCACTGATATCAGGGGGAATCGGTGAAGAACCTAGATAATGATGTGGCACTTAGAGCATTTGCTGTAGCAGAAGTCATTACGATGGTCTGTTTTGAGGGGAAAGCAGGCATCTATACTCTTCACCTTAATCACTGCCTACTGAAATGACTGGCTCAATGAGACTTTCCTTCCGTCTCAGAGAATACAGTCCTGGTCATTTCGATTAAATAACCAAAGAAGAAAAAATAATTCTTACTAGTGTAATAGCTTCTTAAAGCACTTAATCTTGGCGTTCTGATTACAAAGTTTTCCATCAAAAGACCTAAATTTTACATTATATATATAACTTTTCAGTTAATTTTTGTTGTTTGAGTTTTGAAGGAAAAAAATGTCGAAGTGATTACAATGGCTTGGAGTCTCTTTGGAGACTGTCCTTTGCTTACTTAGAGAAAGTAGTGGGGTTTTTTTTGTTTTGTTTTGTTTTATTTTCATGTAGCAAATGGAGAAATTTCCATAATGCAATAAATCAGTGACCTCTCCTTCATGAACTGTTCCTCCCACAAGACTGCAGTTAGGGCAGTAACCTATGTCCTAGTATACTACAGTTATTAATGGTTCATCTGTAACTTCTGTTTTGACTGATTAACGCTTTTGTGTAAAGAACAGCATATTATAATTTAAGCTGAAATGTCCAATTTTGTTTGCATTCAAATGTTTAGCTCACCATTAAAAGCTATATGTATTTGCCTATGTAGTATTCTTGTAACAACTAGTTCTCTAATTACTTACAAGATGGATCAAAATATTTATTTTATGTGTTAAGTATCACTTGGGCTACTGAAAAGAATTAATTAAATGATTAGAATATGGGATGAAAGTAAAGCTTCTGTTTTGAGTCATATATAATCAAATTAGTGCAATAGGTAGGAATGTGGAAAGCAACCATGTATCTGGATTTTGAGCCACTAGTATCCTAATCTTTCTCAGGATCAAGTTTTTCTGAGATGGCTTAATTAACTGAATCCCTTACCCCAAATTCTTTATTTAGATTTTTTAAAACTTTATTTTGATGAAATTTCTCATTTCATGTTCATATTTTGGCCTTAATAGTGTTTTGTTAGCTTTTTGTTAATTGCCAGAAACAAAGATCATATACAAAATACAAGTTATTAATATTCTTATTCTGAATGTCATTTTTTTGTGAATAATTATGACATCTTTTTGTTAACTTTCCTCTTCATAGCCATGCTTTTATAAAATAATAATAATTACATCACAATTAAATCTGTTACAACTTTTGCAAATTATCTGTGTCTTTTCCACTTCAGCAGCAATAGTAACTCTCCTAAGTAGCTTTACAGTTTTATGCTGCTGATGCTGCAGGGAAAATGGTCTAGAAATATTCTGAAAGAAATGGTTTATATTCCTGTTCAAACAGGTGCTTTAGTATAAATTTAGTGCGCTATATGACTAATAATGCCACCTGTCCATTACACAAAATCTGTTTCCCTGTACGATGTCCTTAGACTGCATAACTGCAACTTACACCTGCGAACACTTTGCCTGATGGCCTTTGGACAGTAATGACAATACAGTATGTACTGTCTTGTTGTTTTGCAAAGAATTCAAAGAAATGTCTTACAAATATTTTTAGACTTTAGTGCATGCTTTATTTTGCCACATTTTATTGCATAAAACAAGCCTGAAATAGGTTTTCCTATCTTCYTCACCCAACTCCCCATTTTATCTATTAGATGAGAAAACTGTTTTGCGTCTGGGCCTAGGTGAGACAGAGCTCGTGTTGTAGTCACCTGCATGGTTTTCCTCCGTGTTTAGATAGGTGTTTGAATCCTCCTCTCTGAGTGGAATTTCCCTGCCTGCTTTTGAGTTTCTTATCTCCTTGGGCTTGGTATCCAAAGTGGTGTTATTGTTTTTAAACAGAACATAGTCCCTTATTATCAGATGCACATTATCAGTTACATATCCTTTGATGCAGTAAATACCACTGCTTGATCCTTTGATGCAGGGTATCACGAATAATTGCACAAGAGTTATTGTAGACAGCAACTTTCATGGCTAGAATTCAAAAGACATTTAAGGGTGGCTAGACTACCACACTGTGGGCAGCCACGTCAGTTTGCAACCCACTTCTGAATTATCTACTAGCTGGCTTCTGTCCCTTTAGCTCTAGAGATAAAGCAGCAAACAGGCATATTTTTGTCTCTTGAGTGCTATCATCATCTCTCTTCTATTTAATCACAAGAGAATCCATAAATAAATTAATTACTTAACAGCAATGTGGCCTGTAAATGTTCCAGCCTACAAATGGCATGGTTTCAAGACATGCATACTTGGAAGTAACTCTGTGATCTGGTGCACGCCCTCCAAAGTGATTAGGTTTCTTACATTTACTTTAGATGACTCAACAAAAACAGATTGTTGGCCAGAACTAAATTCACGGTGAGAAATCTCCACCACCACATTTTGGGAAATATAAAGTCATATGTAGGAGTTTAAAAGTAAGTCTCTCCATCTTTTTTCCCCCACCTCTTTTTCTGGCCAAAAAACTCCGTTCAGCTGCCACTTTGGAATGACTGTGAATATCAACTAAAGCATAAAATTGAACAAGCCCTAAAGTTTCCATGAGAAGTAAGACCTGCAAGAGCAGCTCCAGAGAACCCGCTTTCTCATGAGTAGGCGAGTGCATTTTCCTGCACTTGAGTTTCAGAGTCACTGAATAACAGCGTCCAAAATTGTGGCTCTTCTGCATATCTACCCATATTCTCCTTCAGCCTTCACTGTTTATATTTGAAAAGGAAAAAATCAGGGTTGTGTAACAGGAGACTGAAATAGACTACTTGGTTGCACAAAAAGAGGTTGCTGAACAAGTATGTGAGGAAAATCCCATCATTTTTCCTTCTAGGTGAAAAAATGGGATCCTTAACAGGAGAAAAAAGTGAGAGAAAATATTTAACTCTCTCTCAAGCTGTTCATATTTCAGCTATTCTCAGTCTCTTCTTCAGCGTAGCTGCTACTTTGAGTATATCCAGGGTCACTTCAACATTTGCTTTCCACCCAGATACCTCCCTCTGAGTTCCAGATATCCATCCCATATTCAGAACACTTTTGGACGCTACTACCACCAGCAGTGTGGAAAGCCCAACGACTGCTACCCCCCTCTCATGTGATGCTGCGGAATGTCTTACACCTCTTAGGCACTGACAGATCTCAGGCAGTATCACATGCTCAGCTGCACTCGGGGCAAACGTGCCTTTAGGAGCCACAGCACTGAAGCACTAGATGACCAAGTAGCCAGGGTCCCGTGCTCCCCTTTTTGTTAATGCTCTACTTCACCCTCAACTCTGAGCTGTGCTGCCATGGGGAGAAAGGGAAGACTTTTTACACCACAGAAGTTTGAGGAGTAGGGCAAAGGCACATATGAGCTACCCGTGCTAATGATGACAGGAATTACTGAAAAGGATGGGAGGGATAAGAGCTGTGTGGGGGGCAAGGGAGATGGGGGAGACTGGAACTGCTGGGGGAAGTTCATATGGGAAGAGGGGAGGGACATGGAGCTATTGAAAGGAAATGGAGCTAAAACCACCTTTTAGCTCTCTCTAGTCACTCATACCCCAGACTGCTGTAATCACTTCTGGCTTTCATTGTACAAAGCACTGCATATAATTTCTGAATAATGCAAAACACAGTTTCTACCCAAGGCATAACAGGAAGCTGGTGGCATGTGGTCTGAAGCAGCCCTGTAGAAAATGTTTCTGGGCTTCATGTTGCTGCTACCTGTGCTTGTGCGTGGCAGCCATCCTTCAAGAGCACTGTAATAACTAGAGGTGGTTCTGTACATACAAACTGTCTTTTTGTGTTTGTAACATAAATTTTAGCTTCATTAATTGTTAACAAAATGCTCTCACTAATTGGAGCCCTGTGGGCAGATTGCATTTTATTAAAAATTTGTTAATAGGTCTTTCAATCATGAGGCTGGAGGAATAAAAAATACCTAGATTTTTGGCCAGAATAGTAGAATTACATCAGTTAAGTTCCCAAAACTATTTGTCTAACTTTCCTCCTCTTTGAAATTACAAAAGTAGTATTCTGAATTCCTACCCTTGCCATCTGTTAAATTTTCATACTAAATTTTCATGCTGTTGTGCTTTTTTACATTCATTTTCATGCCTCCTCCCTTGCTTCATCACCTGCTGTAAAGCAGCCTACATCTAACATCCACCAGTCTAATTTCGTCTTCTCCTTCAAACTTCCTAGTGTTTTCCTAAGCAAAGATATAGACATGTGGACAATGGCTAAGCTGCTACSCAGGCCACTAGCCATTGTGGGGATCCTTGTTTGCTTTGCTCTCTCATTGTATCAGTTCTGKTCTGCTCTCTCATCAAGATCAGTCTGTATCCGTTCACTAGGGCGTGCGTGTGTGTGTGTAGGCAAACTCTGCTTTTCTCTTGACTTTGTGCATCCTAGGAGCATCAGAAAGCTCCTAAGTACTGCTGTGTCCCTAGTAAGAATAAAAATTAGTTTTAAAGGCTATAAGACACCCTTCTAATTGATGATAATTTAAAAAAGGGGGAAAAAACTTATATGAAATAATGTTTAAATAGCCATCATTTATGATGAGAGCCATCATTTATGATGAGCTCTAGAGAGCTCATCATAGCAATCATTTTAATTGCTAGCCACATTCTCTAAATAATTTGGCTTGTTAAGAATCACAAGGAAGGGATGGAAACCTTATCTTAAAATCACTGAATCTCAAAGTATGTGTGATATATCTGAAATCAAAGGGAGGAAGAAGTGTGGGTTTCGTAGGAATTATTTTCATGGGAGTGAGAGGAGAGCCATTCTATTGTTTATTTCATGTTGCTTTTTGGAGTGGTGGCTCTCATTTCAACACTTCATCATTATCTGGCTTATTGTGACTGTGAGACATGCATGAAGGAGAGAGATATAAACATAGGCTTTGAGATTATGTTTCCGCCTTTCTGAAAAAAAAAATACTGAAGATGTAGAGGGTTTTTTTTATGAGAATGTCATGTATCTGGTTGCATGCACAGGCTATAAACTCTGTTGGAGTCTGTGATAAGTATAATTAGAAAAAAATGAAAGTTGAAGTTTGCTCCCATAGAACTGAGTTGGCTTGCTACATGTTCAGTGTACGTGGTAGTGAAATATGTATTTTGCCAATGAATATATTGAGATAATGTTTACAAATGAGCTATTAGCTTTTGAACTTCTTTGATTTGTTAAGGCTTCATGTTGAAAATTTATCTTTACATTTGTACTTATTCTTGGCATCTAGTTTTCCTTTTACACCATTTGCTTTTCCATTGAGTTAAAAGCCAAGCTGTGGATAAGCAGAGCAGTAATGGAGCTTGTAAATTCTTTGCTCAGGAACTGTATAAAGATGCCATGCATTCCTTAATGAGGAGCTAAGTGGCTTCTTGCGATTACAAGCTTAATCATTCCTTGATCCAGAAGCTATTGAGCTACTCAATCTTATCATTCTTTGCCTACTCCAGCAGCTGAGATTGTAAATTCCTGTAACGCGAGCAACAGGCGAGGAATAGTTTCAGTAACCACAGCGGCCCATCTCTCTCTTTGTCCATCATAATTTCTGTAGGATGGGAGTGAAAATATTTGGCTTGGTTTGAAAACTGAATTACAGAAAATGAAAATGCATCTATATGAATTATTTATTTTTGTACAACTGCAGAGCACATAAGTTCTTTACTGTGCTAGGTGTTTGCAAATGTAACATGAGGAGCTTATAATCAAACTAAAATTCTACATCCTACTCAGACTTATGCAATATATTTAAAATATTATTATGAAATGCCTATAGCTGCTGTGCACTTACAGCCAGGTTATTTATAAACCTTTGATAGAATTTCCTAGCATGAAATGCAAAATTTAGACTCTGCAGTATATAAAGTATATGAAAAAAAGGACTGATTTTCAGAGAAGATGACTAATGCCAGACTTTTTTTTTTCCAGATTTAGTAATGCCCACATTTCCCATTAAGTTGTGTTTATGTGCTATATTTGATGTTTAAAAGTCAGCTGTTTCCTCTTACTGTCAGAAAATATTGTTACAGGAATAGTTAAGGTCTTTTAACCTTTGTTGACTTATGCAAAAGGAAAAAAACAGATCAAAATCCTCCAAAAAGCCAGTCTTTGAACAAAGATAACTGTGAAAAGTTTAAATGAGAGGGACAGAAGAGCTTCTGCAACTGAATTCTGCAACAAATGATGTTTTTCAATGCTTTATAATTTGTTGTGAAACTGAATTGTTGCAGATGTTATAAATGCTGCTGCTGTTGAGGAGTTTAAAGATATTCTAGAAAGCCACTGCAATTTTTCTGGCATTCTGTAAAGAGATAGGACAGTACCTCATCCTGAGGTATTTTAGTTGGATGATTTAAAGTAAAAGAATGTCTGCTAGATAATCTATTTCACTGTTTTCCTTTACACATTTAAAAACTCTCCTCCTTCTCTTTTTTTACATAGCAAAGGGATTGTTAGAAGAGCAGATACAGACAGAACATCTCTGATCATTCTTTAGCCTGAAGCGTTTCCACTTACCTATACACTGGATGCCCTAATTCCAGTAATACACACTAGAGAGCTC
Source organism: Nothoprocta perdicaria (assembly GCF_003342845.1). Lineage (NCBI taxonomy): Eukaryota > Metazoa > Chordata > Aves > Tinamiformes > Tinamidae > Nothoprocta > Nothoprocta perdicaria. The sequence goes on from NW_020454716.1 coordinate 688,308, forward strand.
CTAGAATACTCCAATGTTAAAACCAGATGATAGGCAAAAAGCAGGAGCCATGATTTGTTCAAGAATGAACTGTTTATTCAGCCCTCCTGAAATCATGCTCAGTGTTACCCTATCTTCAAATGACTTGAGCTATATAAACACCATGTTACAGAAAACCAAAGGGATTAATACTTCTTTAGAGAATGTAAGGATCCTCTCTAGAATTTGTTAGGCATGTGACTGGTTCTGTCTCATTCAGAGTGGGTAATAAGAGCTTTTCCTCCCCCTGCTGTGATAATCACAGTGTTTGGGCTTGTTTGTTCATAAGTATTGCGTAGGACTAGTGATGTTGGACACCAGTTAGAGTGCTTCTCTTTGGAGAATAAGGTTCATTTCTCTTTGCCATTAACTAGCAAAGGTGGGCAACTTCACAGTCAGAGAAGCCCTTCCCTCCTATCCAGAGAGCAGCAAAATGTTAATTTGAAGCTTTTAATCTATTAAAAGGAATTAACATACCCAAAAACTGACTGCATTATCAAAGGTAGTTAAACCATTAGAAATCAGAAGTAACAATGTCTAGGGGATTAAAGTGCCAAATTTCACATACTCAGTCATATTTCTTTTTGCCGTTATTTGCAATCACCAACATTAAACATTTCAAGAAATCTCAAACGTCATGTGATTTTAAAAACTGATTAAACTTATGAATATCTTCTCTTTTGTGACTGATGAGCATTTGCAGCTCGTATTTTCAAGGTTTTCTCTACAGTCATGAGGTCTGTTATATACTTTTTTTTTTTATATAACATTCCACTTTCATCTGGTTCCAGAAACTGCAACTCTAAGAACAGCAAATGGTGTGATAGCTGTTACAGAAACYGAGGAACTGGTGACACTGCTGTCACTTTAGAGTTATAGCAAATAAGGGACATACAGAATCTTGTTGAAATGAGCCATGCTTTAGTGCTTAATGAAAGACATGAGTATCTCTGGCAGCAGCTAATTCCAGATACTTGGCCAAAATGAAAGATCTTCCTAACAAGTGTAGACTCTGGTTGTGGTAGGCACAGCGGATTTTACCTTGGATGAGCCTTGCAGGGGATCAGTGCCTGTTCCATCTTTTGCAAAGTACAGAAAGGCCTACATTAATAAGTAACAACAGCTAGTATTGACTAGCTCTGAAAAGGGTATGCTGTAAAAAAAAAAATGCACCTAGTACTGTACATTCAGGTATTAGTGATTCCTAGTATACCCTGGCATCAGTGCCATAAGAGTCTGGCACTAAAAGTGAAGAATCACAGATTTAGTACAGTTTCCTCTACCATGTGTACTCTATACACACTTTTCAAATGAGCATAACTTTGCTTTTCAACATTTTAACAAAACAAAAACAACAAAAAAAAAACTTATTTGTAGACATGGGATATACCTGAGCCATCTTTCTCTATCCACACACATGTTCCACAGGCAAGCTCTCCCTAGCTTTGCTTCCCAACATTTTCTCAGGAACACCATGCTCTTGCCCCTTGCACTCTGTTTTATACTTTCTAGGCCTCCTCTTCTTTCCTGTTCATCTTCTGAGTGGCTCCTTACTTCTTATTTTCAAAGACAGTAAGTTTTGAACAACTGCCATAAGATGCCATTTCAGCTAGTTTTCTGCTACTAATTATCGTAGAGATTTTACTACCAAAAAATATCATCAAAAGTTGCTATTGATACTTCCTGGAAAGTATGAGGAAAAATGGCAGGAGATGATGTTTATACTGTCCCAAATGCCCAAGACAGAGCCTATAAACTGCTTTCACAGCCCTGAAGGTGTATGGGAGAGGAGGTGAGAAAAAGAAATCATTTGAGAATTCAGTATGTTTCACCTCTATYCCCTGCCCTCATGCAAAGTCTCTGGAGATAACTTTGTGGCGGAGGGTTGCCAGGATGGTTACTGATTTCTCTAAAAGATCACTTAGTAATGAGTTTAGCAAATATTGTCTCGTTTCTCTATTTTGTTATTGAGGCATCTCATTTCTCCAGGGTACAAAAGCTAGCCCAGCGTTTTTGCCTGCCCAGCCCTTCTCAACTTTTGCCTGTCAGTTGTGATCCTTACCTGTTTTCTTTACAGGCTCTGGCATCTTGCTTTTGTTTCTGCTGAAGCTCCCAGTTGTATCTAGAAAGCAGGATCCGACCTGGACAAGGATGAGACTGCAGGGCTTTTGCTACCCCTAAAGAAACACTGAGTGGAAGCCCCCATCCTACTCCTCCCCGTTGATCCCTCACTGTTGTCAAGTACGCCACCTTATCAACAGCAGGACACACTTGACAGGCTACATCAGCCAGGATAAATATAGCCAAGTTCCAGCAGCCAGAGAGCTCAAACCACCCAAGACTGGCCACCACTAATCTGCTGGTACAGACTGGAGCACAGTCTGATGCTGCACGTGCAGCATATTTTTGTCTCCTTGCATATATATAATTAATTAAGAATTCCTGCAATGTTCCTGTTTACAGCACATTTTGCAAACTTGATTTGACAAATCCTGTATGCAGGTTCTATATTTATTGTATGTATTTGCTTGCATACTTGCTGCCTTTTTCAGGCTCTGTTATTCTTATAATTGGGTCAGACCTGAACAGCTCTTCAGAGAGATTTTTTTTTCTCTTCTGCTGAAGGCTGTGTTTGTAGAACTAAATATGAGCCTTCAGGAAGGAACTTATTTCTTCAGAGGCACTTGTACATTTGTACATTACTGACATTTGCAGTCACAACTGGAAAGCGTGACACTACTTAGTTTGTCATCCTCTCCAACCACCCACTTCTTCTGCAGCATAAGTGTCTTAAAACTGCCTTTTTTTTATAAGCGCTGTATGAAAAATGGTTCCAGGTCTTTATTAGATACCCCTAGAAGTTTAAATGTTGCTGAGTTACATAAAAAGGATATTAGGGGGGGTAGCTTATCAGGAAATTATTCTGATATTGCTGTTTCATGCTCCAATCTTTACCGCTAATTTATTCGTGCATTTAGGATCAATCAATATAGCAACCGTGGGCAAACATCCAGCTCTTGACTTTGTAAAATATCCATTTCCTGTTCCTTTTGTCTCCCGTTTTGGATTTTAGGGAAAACGTGTAGGCCCCACATTCAGTACATTTTAGCTGCCTTCAAAACTAAAAAAAAAAATTTGTTTTAATTGCTCTTGATGTACTAACCTGAACAAAAATGAATCTACGGGATTTCTGCTCTTAGCAGGTATCTTAGAATAGCTGGGTCTGTGTGCAGCCCATCATTCTCTGTACTTTGCATTTGTCCTTCACATCTCACTGTCCGGGTAGACTGACAGGATAAATATGAGCATGCAAAAATGACTGCTGTTGTTCCTCTCCTGATTTTGGGTCAAATACTTCCCCTTGTTTATATAAGGAGTTATTTATCYATGAGTAAGGAAGATGGGCAGGATGTGTGCTATGCACATTTTCCTCTGTTTCTAAAGGAGCAGAGTTTAGTGTGATATAGTTTTGACCTGTGTCTGAGGCATTTCACTGAGAATCAGGAAATCTAGGCTGTTTTCTTTGTCTCAAATGCCTTCTGAGAGCTTGGTTCCCAGAGTATCAAAAATCTACCACTTGACTAGTGAAGACCATCATTGTTTTCTTAGCTGACCGGAAGCCACCTCTGCAGTCCTTAAAACATGAACCTCTTGTAATTGCCATCAGAGTATTATTTTCCTCAGCAATTATATTGCCTAGAGAAGTTACTTTTGCCATCTCATACTTTCATCTTCTTCTATTAGTGAGGATGCTTATGCCTTGATAAAATATATAATATACTGATTGCTTGATCTGGATTCATGAAATTGTTCAGTTATCGAGGTACTGTTAGCATCATTGTGTTTTATTAGCAGCAAATAAAATAATGTAGGTAGAAATAACACCATTTATATGGCTTGAAAGGAAGGAAATACATATACCTATGCTCAATGTCTTTAAAATACAGGCATGTAGGATTTATCATGTTTTTCCAAACCTATATTCTTTCAGTAGGGGTGTCCAGTAAGAAATGTTTTAAAGCAAAAAATGAGACTCTGAAATAATGAAGTGGGGGGGATCAATTCATATCTCTCACTGATCGCATCCTGGATGCTAGCAGAGATTAGCATAATTACATCTTGAATTTTGCTTTGAAAGTCTTGGAACTCTCAGCATTCTTGACTCACCTGAATATTCATTTCTTTCTWAACAGTTTCCAGTCGTGGTTGTTCCACTGTTGAAATACAGACAGTAAAAATTGGAACTCCGTTTTTGATTCTGAATGTCTTAACTTTTGGTTTGCATAAACTAATTGTTGCTCAGTATTTAAATGTTGTTTGTACTTTTATTACATCACCTCCTATTCTTTTAAGACAAAAGATAAAGCTGTGTGAAGCTGTATACATAAAACATATTAGTCTCTGATGGTGGTGTGCATGTAACAGAGATCGCTGYCTCACTTATGATGTAAGGGCTCCTTCAGGGTAGATGAAGAATTAACCCTGCCATCTCATGGCTGATGGAAGAATTGAATCTGAATGTTTCCCTTTGGGAATGGATGGGATGCTCTAAATCATGCTGCCTTTGAAAGGCAACACAATCATACATGAGATGAAATTCTGAGGGTGTGTTATTTGTGGACAGCAACTGTCCACAATAAGCTGTTGTTTCCTAGGGAATTTATGGATTAAGGGGCTGGAAACCTTTTCCCAATGCTTTTTATGTTCCCCAATCTATAAACATATACCTGTGTGTAATTATTCCTTGCGAATGTATAATTTTCCTTTTTAGGAATGCATTTTTTACCTGTGTAAAACATCTGCCATCTTATTTTTTTTGGAACTCTGCTCGCACGTTTATCTATTCCATATCCATCTTATTGCAGATTTGATTCTCTTTGTAAATGTTTAGTGGGAGTAGTTTTAATTCAGCAAGTGACTTCATTTTGACTACTTTTGTGCTCAGAATTAGGCATATTTGATACATGTACTGTACTGACTTAGTCCATGAGTTGTATGTTCTCTGTAGATCCTTTCCAGGTTTTAGAAGCAAATTCAAATTTCAGAGCATATGAGTTTCTTCTTCTCCTAGTGAAACAGAGCAACAAGTATTACCTCATCTGAAATAGAGGACTGATCATATTCCACAATTATAACTTTACAGTTTTTGTCATTTTAAATAATTACTTTAAATAGGCCGTCTTGTTCAAGGAAGAGCAAAATAAATGTTTTCTGTGCTATTACACTTCTGATGACCAGGTGGCAGCATTGTAGTGTTAATGAACTTTTTTCTAGCATTTTCTATATTTATTTATTTATTTAGGTAGCCACTTTTAATACTAAAAATTCTGTGCAAGTGAAATATAGGATAGGGATTGCTTCACTGTCCCCAGAATAGCTTCATGTATATAGCGGATTGTGTTAGCTTCTGCTCAGCATGCAACATGAAACAATTTTTAAGACAGTATATGAAGATTTGTCCTCTACCGAAGTGAAAGTAACATAAAAACATGTAAAGAAACGTTTAAAAAAATTATTGGAGTTTTGCTAGAGGAGTAAATGAGAGGGAAAAGATATCATTTCTTGTCAAAGAAACAATCAGTCTGAGATTGTTGTTCGTTGTTCTGTGCCAGACCACTGTCATACACATCAGAGTCAAGTTTAAAAATGACAGCAACAGATGACCTGCAGTGACAGGCTGTGTGGTGTTTCTTCTTGATTTTGGATAGGCACAGTTTACACAGAAGAACACAGGGATTTGTTAATTATAGGCAAAGTTAGCAGCACCTCCTTCTAATAAGACTAACCAGCTTCCCATTAAAACAATATGTTTTTAAATGGTTTTGACTTTGACCAAATTTAGCTATTCAAGCAAAAAGTATACACTGTGAAGTACACACTTCAGGCACTTTTAGCTTTTTGTTTCTGTCACATCATGTGATTTTTTTTTTTTTTTTTTTTTTTTTTTTTGCCTCAATCTGTCTATTTGCCTTTCAGGTTTGTTTTGTGAAAATATCGCCTCAGCAATCCAGTAGTATGTAAGGACAAGGTCAGTGTAAGTAAGAGATTGCTGGGTTGCTGGGTTGCAGATTGCTGGGTTGCTGGTACAAATGCTGCAGATAGATGGGATAGATAGCCGAGCTAGCTATGTGCAGAGCACGGGGCTAGCAGGATTCATTGGCTCAAGTGCTGTACCCCGTGAAACCAGCTAGACTGTTTCCAGGAAGAGCTTGGTTTCTTAGTACTGTGCTTTTGAAACAAGAAGCTCTGGGGCATATGGTGCAAAGGCACTTGACCTCACTGACTGTACTCGGCTCTTAGGTGCTTGCTAGACCGGAGTTAATGCTGATCCCGCTTGCCCTCAAACAAGCACTTTATATCCCTACACTGTACATCTCATATTTTAGATCTTTCTGGACATTTGATATTAAGTAACTTTTAATTCAGGAGTACATCTTTGGCTGCCTACATGAAAATCAACCTGAGCTGCTCCATATTATTAACTGTAGGGAAAAAAAATAAAAAATAAAAAAACATGCTCCGTGAAAGCTTTTTAGACTATATTCTCTGAAAATTTTGACTGTGTTAGTTGTGGTCCACTATAGAGTTCAGCAGGTTTTTAACCGCATTTGTATCTGAGCTGTTGTGGGGCTGTACTTGAAGCCACGCACCTAACCTGAGAGAAAACAGCACATATGTCTTGTGTGCCAAATAATATATATTTCAGTTCCAGATAAAATGGAAGGGAAAGCTGTCTGATCTGAGTGAAAGGGGCAAGGAATTGGACCTTCGGGGAGAAGAAGGGATCAGACAGGATAGAGTGGGACAATGAAATAACAATATGTGAAGGTAGGAGTGGGAAGAAGAAAACTGAGACTAGAGGTTGTGGGAGGGGTAGAAATGTATCTTCAAAGGACAAGAATACTGAGTGGGAAGCTGGGGTAAAAGTGGGAGGGAGGGAAGAGAACTGGGAGCTGGTAACTGAGGCTGAAACTGTAAGGGCAAGTGAGATTGGAAAGCTCAAAATGGCTGAATAAATGTAATGGAACTGAGAACCATTCACATAAAGAGAAGCCAAGGGAGGTCTATGTGAGAAAAGTTGGTRTGGAAGGAAGAAATAAGTCTGCCAAATGTTGCAAGCTTACTTAGAGGCTAAAGTGACTGGAATCTAATACAGACATGTCTGGTGACTGGATCTAGAGGCAGAGAAAAGCTGAGTGAGAACTTGGGAGTGGATAACTGGGACTGGCTGGAAAAGGAACACAGTGATGGCGGATGGGAGAAAAAGTGAAAGAATGTCTAAAGAAGAACTCTATAATTATGTTCCCTAAAGCAAGGACATAAAACTCAGGAAATTAGTTAGTTAAACCTAAGAGAAACCCAAACTGATTTGTATATGCAAATGCCTAGCTCAGCACCCAAACATTCTTGACTTTGCATAAAGCAAAGGCATCCAAGCAATCTGCACAAAGGCACCGGGTGGTCAAAAGGCTTCTCACAGAGGAGCCCTAGCACCCTGCTGCTGGGGAGCTGAAACAAAAGCTCAGGGGGAGCCTTTAAAGCACAGAAACTGCATTCCTTCCTACCACAAAGCCGCTTCCCCAATCCTTTGCATAACCTTGGTCTCCCTAACACCTCCTCCCACCCTTCCTTCTCCTCCACCACCTCCTGCTAAACCTTATCTACTCTACCACATCCTCATTCTATGCCTGCCTGTAGACTGCTCTGCTCMTTCTCACGTACTCCTTGGGCTCCCCAAGAGTAAAAAGTAGCCCTGTGGGGCACCAGAAGCAAAAGGAAGGGGATGTGTGGCTGTATGGYGTGGAGCCAATGGAAAGAAACACGGAATTGAAAGGAAGTTGCCCTGAGAGACCCCATCTAATTGGCCCTGCTTTGAGTAGGGAGTTGGAAGTTAAAGGGTCTTCCAACCTAAATTATTCTTCAACTGTGAGGTGAGGGGTTTTAAGGGAAACAAATTGGGCTAAGGCAGATACAGCTGAGTTAAGAGAGAAAATGAGGAAGAATATCTGCAGTCCACTGCGGTTTTCATGTTCTTTGGAAGCAGTTCGTATTCCCCTGCTCATGGAACAGGATTGTGATGAGACCTGAGTTACAGACAGGCCCCTCACACCACAGGTGCAGCTGAATGAACCGAACTGCAACATGCAAAGTGGCTGAAGAAGAAAGGTGCCGCTGAGCAGGGTTGTGTCACCATGGCCTCCTGGAGAGGGGTTTTGTTTACTTGTATTATCAGATGAGATTAGTAGCTTCATTAAAGTTACTTTATTTACTGCAAGAGTTTTGTTTTTAGGATTTAACTATATGGATATGTGAAATTGTGTAAAACTGTTCTGAGCATCTCTTAGAAAAGGAAAGGTGAGGGAGCAAGATAACACACAAAACGAATGAGAAATAATTGCAAATTCTTGGAAAGTGTAGACTGTGCCCATAGACTAACTGCTGTAATTTGTGTCATATCTTAGTCTTTTCTACCAAACATATGCTATGTAATCCATAAATTTTAGATTCCTAAGAGCAGGATCTCCAAGAATATAACATTCCAGACCTTGTCAGAGAAAAGTATAAATTTATTGTATTGTCATGAGAGATGAAATTTCTTCTTTGAATTTACAATGTGCAGCTATATAGTAAGCAAAATTAGAGGAATAGATTAACCAAACTGAATTGAACGGTGTCATGCGATAAATATGCTTGCTATAAGGTCGCAACTGTTGAGGTGAATTAAGCTTGATGATTGTGAAGTGATTACTGTTGTGCAGAGATTTGAAAGAAGGAAAAACCCCTATGGAAAGAGATGTCAAAAAGAAAGGAAAAAAAAATATGAGACACTGAGGCAGAAGGTTTACTGAGAGGAAATAAAAAGCCCTGCTGTAATAGAAAGTGGGGATATGTATTTAGTACAGGACTGCAGCAGTGTGTGGATCTGGAAGTAAGACCATGGAGATAAAATTTAGTCAAGGAGGAGACAAAAACAATAAATATTAGAATATATGTTGAGTTTTTTGGACTATATAATTATACACTTTCTCTGATGCACATAAATAGCAACTCAGAATTGAATGTGCCTAAAACTGTCTTGGGCAGGGTAAAACTAAAAAGGATATGTTATCTCAGTGTATTATTGTAAGCAGGTGATTGCTCAGTACAGCAAGTGCAATTTTGTTATCTTCTACACCTCAGATACTTGACTGGGGGGAATCTAAAATGCTGTAGGATTTTCAGGATGTAAACATCCAGGAGGATGTAGGATAAATTTTGGATTTAGTTTTGTAATAGTTTTCTAAATAATATCTTTCTTCAAGGATTGTTCAGGAGCTAGTCAGCAGCCAATAAAACAGGTTGGTTTCTTTAAAGCAGGTTGAAAAGCTCATATGTATGTTGGATGTATAGCTGTAGTTTGAATGCTTGCTTTGAGAGAGGGATTGATGATCTCTAACATCACTGGTCTAAGTATTGTTCCAGGAAACTTGTACTAATGGATCATCTTTCCACATAATGACATGACCTACATTTTTGAGCACCTCTCCCTCTCTGTGACTGGGCTATTTCCAGAGAAAGAAGTGTTCTTGCTACTCTGTAATTTTCCTGAAATGGTGATTTTGTCATATTTATTTTGGTATTTTTCTCTGAAATAGCCTAACAGCTTCTTCTTGCGTGTGCCACTGAATGGCGATAATTCAGCTTGATTAGACAGCTTACTTTCCAAAGCAGCTGAGTTGGATGAGATACAAAAGGCACTGTGGCTGAGGAGCATCATCGTTTGGTCTCCTTCACAGCTGCGACACTTGATTATTCAGACTCTATGCCACAGATGAAAAACCTAACCAGAAACAGATGGAGGTGGAATATTTTTAGAAACACTACTTCAAAGTTAATAAGAGGAAGAGAAAAAGATTTCAGCTTTGGAAATATATACAATTTTAAACCTACTTGTTAAAGTATATTCAATAGGATTTGTAAAAATATTTTAAGTACAAATAATGTTGTCCCCAGATTTTTTTCCTCAGATTCTTCCCTTTCCATTTGCTTGTTGATTGAGACTGAAACTCATATGCAGTGAAAACTTTTAGTTCACAGGTATAGCAGCCGCTCTAAGGTAGTATTCTAAAATAATGCACAGACATCAGATCATTTATTTAAAGGTTTTTGGTGTTTCTACTTGAGTGCTTATTATAATTTTGTATTTTTTTGCCACCATTTTATTGCTTTCTGTGTTAGACTTCCTGGGAAAGCTGGAGCCCAGGTCTCTGATATTTAACAAGGCTCTTTGATAAGCTTGAAATGAGTTATCCTAAATGTCTTCACAATTAGCTCACCAATTAACTGTTTTCAGTCATCATAGTTTTCCTGAAAGAGGAAATGATCCTTCTCCTCTGAATTAATAGTGAAATAGTGCCAGAGAGTGATTAGTTCTGCTTTTCAAATTGCATGTGATAAAGATGATATTTGTTTTTTTTTAATGAGGAGAGGAATTAATTGTCTTAAGCCTGCAAGTCTAGTAAAGGCAAATGTCTTCTATCTCTTGCTAGTAGCCAGTCTGTAGTGCAGAGTCATCCTTACAACCATGCAGAACAGTCTTGAGTTCCTCGCTCAGCACAAAAGAGACTCTGACTATGTCAGGGTTGAGTGCTGTTCTCATCTTCTGAGGGCTATCTTAGGACCAAAATACGATCTTCACCTGCGGTCCTACAATTCCTATATCAATGCATATGGCATTTATAAGGGTCTATTTTAATGAGTCTTACATTACATAAGAAGTAAAATGTCCCTGTAAAATTTTAAAAACAAAATTTCTTCTTTAATTGTTTCTGCTTTAAGAGAAGAGCAGGGTTGCAATATTCTTATAAGATGGAAAGAAAATTTCTGTTGATTATTGCTGCTTTTGATAGAAAAAGTTCTTAAATCCTTACACAATTTAAATCTGGTGTCTGGTGTTGACTAATGTATTTATTATGTTCGTAAATTAGAATTGGGAGGTATCATATTGTGATTTTTTTAAAGTGGGAGTTTCTTGCTGTCTGGGTCCAAGGAGTCACAGTAGTCCTGTGCTGTCACTAGACTTTTAATTTCACAGTGACATGATTAGTACAGATAAAAGTGATTACATTTACATATAACTTATTCTAAGTTCTGCTCATCACTTTCAACTCGAGTTTCCGTGGGGAATACTCCTAGGAGCAAGTTCAGAAAAGTTCCAAGCTACTTAATCCATTTCTTTCACATCACGGTATTTGGCGTGTTCAGTTACAACATTTGTTTAATACTGTTAAACAAAAATCTTCTCATTATTTCAGACTTCTTTATCTCTTTTTGCCTCATATATTTTGTAAATCAATCTCTGCCAGCTATCTTACTGTCTTTTTAAAAGTTCCAAAAGTTACAGTTCTTCTATTAACATTGGTGGCACCCTATGAGTATATGCTGCATGTCAGAAATTATTTGTCAGGTACTTCAGACATGTATTGGGTTCAGGGTGAATATTGTGTTGGTTTCTTTGATGATCTGCAACTGCAACTATACTGTTGCTTCTAGAAACATCAGTCGTGGTGCTGTTTCATAATTTCTGAGTGTTTAAACACAGCTGAAAAAAAAGTTATGTGAAATGCTAAAATGCTAATTCTGTCAGTGTTAGTTGACTTCATTTTCTTTTCTGTGTTTAGGTGCACGAGGTAACTTTACTATTGTATCTTAGGCATTGAATTTCTTATTTTGCATTGTGAGTGTAATCTATAAAATGCACTTGTTATTAGCTTCCATTTGTTTCCTTATAGTAGGGCCTAAAATCCACCATTAAAAACTTAAAAACCTCTGGTACTAGGTTTTTGTAAATAGATGATAAAAGAATAGTTACTCCCCAGAAAAGTTCATCAACTAACAGCAAACTATCACAGTCGGGGTAACAAGCAAGAGGAAAGAGCAGGGGCACGAAAAATAGTGAAATCATAGAAGAAAATGAGTGAGTTGTGTTCTAATCAGGGTAGAGTTGTAAATGCTGTCCTTGGTCTAAGTGAACAGAAATTGTTATTAGGTCTTTACTTGTACAAAGATCATGATAATTTATACCAATTATTAAGTACTGTAGCCTTTTTTACAGTGATGCATCTCACTGACTATCTTTGCCACTTTGTCCAATAGCACTGGTGGTCTTCCCAAGGAAATTGAAAAGTAAGGAGAGATGAAATACAGATAAGGCCCCCTAACCCAGATTGCTTTCTGTCCACATAGTGTGTGAGCTACATCTCTATAAATAAAAGCACACAAGATTTGTCTGTGAAGTAATCATTTATTATGCAAACACTAGGACTTCATTATATCAAATTTTATTAAATATGTACATGTTATTACTATTTAAAAGGACAAGTATTATTCCAAGATCTGCAAACTTCTCTCTAGCTTTGAGAGCTGAGGCAGAGCCTGTATTAATGCTAGTTTGAAAGCTGTAAGCTCATGCAGTGTCACTGTGAATGACACAGCACCACCTTTGAAGGTAAAACTTCATCAGCTGTATWCTTTAGTTACAAAACAATCAAAAATATTTCCTGACAATAATATATTTGTACATGGTTTATAATTCCCAACTCTGTCCAACTTCTAGGATGGAAGCAAAGAATTCTGCCATCTTTAGGATTCTCAGATGCTGAAGAAGGGGGTTCGTACCAGAAACATCTGATGGTAATAAAGGCACCTTAGAAATAGAGAGGAGGGCACAAGAAGCAAAGAGAAAGTTGCGTCCATCTCCTCTGCTGGTATCCAGCCAGGAGGTCTTAAAATATTTCTTGCTCAGGGTCCCATGGCCTCAGTGAGGATAATGCTTCCTATCATTGACCCCCCTTCCCATCACCTCCCCACTAAACTGGTAGGTCAACTTCTTCTTGACCTTCTTGACCTCCCCTGTCTTTCCATAGTTTCTCAAAGCTCGTGCCATCTTCTGGTAAGTCATTTTCTTGCGATTGCCTTTCTGGATGCCCCAGCGATGCGCCAGTGCTTCTTTGTGTTTGGACGAGAACTGGAAAGTCCCCTTTTCCTTGTCAACCCACCAGATGCTGTCCTTCATGTCTCCACTGCGAAGAAGGTCCAGAAGGAACTGGTACAGACGAATCTTCTTCTTGCTGCCTGTGTGAGAGTTAGAGGAGAAAGGCATTGAAACATAAGTGTCAGTTTACAGTCCCTGATGAAACAGGGGATTTATATAGTCCATATAACTATTTCAGGTAGCTTGTGAATTCACCTAACTTTTTCAATCTGCAATATTTATAACAGCAACAGATAGTGTTACACCATGAAGAACCAAAGTGAGTTTGTGCACCAAGAAGAAAAAAGATAAAAAGGAATTCCAAAGACCTAAACCTTGTTTTGAAATTAATTTACTAATTTGAAACTAGATGGAAAACATGGCTAATTTGAAACTTATCTGAAACTAGTTTGGGCAGGTTGATCAGAATCTGATTTTCAGGTACTGGCCCAACAAAGCTTAATATTAAAAAAAAAAAAAAATCAGTTCCTTGAGCTCCTTGCTTTGATTTTTCCATTTATTAATGGAAATGGGAGCAGACATGGCAAAGACTAAGAGGAAACCTGATTAAGTAATGCAGAAAATAAAGTGGGAATGCTTGAAGAAATTCAATTTGAAATCTAGACACAATTATGCTTCTGAACAATCCTGAAGACAGGAAAGTGCTAGGGGAGAAAGAGGGAAAGTGAATCTTGGGAGTGGATAAAATATGAGCACAACAATTCCACAGCTTTATTCATTATCATCATAGTAACAAAAGAGCTGTTCAACTCCCAGCTCAGCCAAGTCCCACAGTTTTTACTGACCTGCTTCTCCATGCATAATTCCAGGCGCAGGGTCCACACCATCAGTCTCCCCATCTGATACCTCCAGAGGGGGACTCTGCCTTTCTATGTCCTCCTCATCAGAACTGGGCTGCAGTGGAGAGGTGTAYGGCAGGCACATCCGGGGCAAATAGGAAACCTTTGGGACAGTAGTAGTGCAGGGAGGAAACAGTGACAGAGAGTAGGACAAAAAAAAAAAAGAGAGAGAGAGAGAGCGAGAGAGAAGGGATGTGGAATTATTTAGGGTAATAGCTAGTGGCTTAGTCATTGATATTTGAAATAAATTTAAGGCAGTTAAGAAACCTATCCAGTTAACAGCTAACACTGTCAGACCTTTCCCATGTGCTACTTCCTATGCAAGTGATATTGCCCCTCTCCCAATACCTCCTCAGTGTAGTATCCTTCTCTTTCTAATTTAGATGGCATTTCCTCTTTTGGGAGTGGAATTTGCTGTATTGCTTATGCAGAAGAACCTTACAAAAAGGTGATAATAGTCATGCATAGAACCAGATTTCCTAATGGACTGAGAAATCACTTTCTTTTTTTTTTCCCCTTTTTTCTGGGTTCATATTCATGTAACAGGTGCCTTTGTCCGACATATGAATTACTCTATGAACATTCTCCTAAAATGAGATTTTGTAGGCAGGCCTTTCAGAGAAAAATGCTATATTGGTAATACTTGCTTTGGAAATACTGTAATTGCTTTCAAAATATTGCAAGATTCCTGCTATGTAGTGTCTGTATACCAAGACAGTGTTTTTCCAATAACTGTTACCTATTCCCTGTGCAAAACTGTTCTTGGAAAACTTTTTTTTTTTTAACATGGACTTTCTAGTGCTTTTCTAGTGCCCTAGATGCACTTCTAGTGAATTTTAAATGCTCTTAAATTTGGCAGAGCTGAGCAGTTCTGCCCTGACAGAACCACTTTTACTGCTTTGGGCTCTGTTGTCTTCTTTTTCTTTCTTGGATATAGTACCTGCTGGCAGCACTGCAACCCTGCAGCATTGCATCCAGCTCTGGAGCAGGGGTTACACAGATCGGTCAGCTTCTCAGCTTGAATTCCCTTCCGTGGAGGGGAATAGGTTTCCCACTAAGACAAAGAATACATCATACTGAATACGTCACATTCTCTTCTCCTAAGGGGTTATATGAAAATTCCCTCCTGATGGGGATTTCTCATCTGGAAAGCTAGCAAGCTGTCTTCTGTGCTGGATTTCCTCACCATTTTATGGGGGACACTGTGGAATCTACCTCCACTCTAAATTCTCTCTCTCTGGTTTGGTAGGGATCACAACTAGCTGCCATGAGCTACTGGAGAGTCAGAAACAGATCCTGTGGGAGATGAGAATAAGGAACCCAGTTCCTACATTAAAAAACACTATCAGAAGCAAATAAAATGCAGTTTTCATGAAATGTTTCAGATTGATAGTCCTGGAAGGCAAACTCCTTATGAACTGCTCTTCTTCCTTCCAGTGAGAAAGGATGCTTTGAGCATGATTCCCCTCACCCAAGCTTAGGCGCTGCAGGGGGAGTGGGTGTTCACCTCATGACTCACACCGTCCACCCGACATTAGGCCCTGCTGGGTGGTGATTGCTAGATGAGCTTTGCACCACTTTAAAATGTCCCAATAAGGAGTGCGCAAAGGGCTGGTTTAGGGGTGCAGCAGATGGCGGTTAATGAGTTGGCAGATTGGCTGGAGAAGAACATGGCAGGAAGGCCAGCATTGGGTAACAGTGTGTGTAAGCTTCCTGTCAGATCCCCAAGAGCGAAACTTCAGCCCTCACCACAGAGTCACCTTTAGCATTTTACAGTTAAGAAAGCTGTGGCCTCAGAGTTCGGAAGGAAGGGAGAGACAACGTTGGTGGGGGAGGGGGAGTGAGGCCGTGGGACAATGTCCTACAGGGAAGGGGGACAGAGATATGTCACTGGCACCACATTGAACTGAGGAGCTGGCTGAGCTTCACCTGCTCCTTGTCTGCTGCCTATTTGGGTACACTTGTTTTCCTAATGCCAAAAACTCAATGTAGGTCAGTGTCCTGAACACAAAGTTGCATGGGACTTGCTAGTGTGTTTAAAAGGGTTATTAATACAGTTCTGGAAAGGAAAAACTTGAAGAAATTGCTACTTTCCATATCCTGATGCTGTCTCACGCTCTGTTTTCCTACCTTCTCTTTCAGTCTCTCATCAGAATAGCTTTTCCTTTCTTCATTTATTATTTGGTGAGAGTACCTGTGGGCAGGCTATCAAACCCTTTTAAAGAAATCTTGTTTTAAAAAATCTAATTTGAGTCTCAAATTTGATTTTGAAAAATAAAATGATTATCAACAGAAAATGGGAGAAATATCTTTGCACATTCTTCCTTTATTTGCAAACTGTAGCTCTGATATTGCGTGACAGCCATGGGYGCAGTTAGTAGTGGGTAAATTCAGCTGACGATTAGAGCTTGCCTCCTGGTTCTGTTTCCCTGAAGATGTCTTTAATAATAGCATGTGTTGCCTAGGGTTGTGGCTGAGGCACAACAGAGTCTGAACCTCAAAGCATGCTGAGTACCACTTGCTTGAGTTGCTATAGGCTAAAGTAAAACCCCAAAGATCCCCAGCTGGTGAGGAAGAGGAGACTAGTGGTGAACTGACTATTCATATCATCTGCAGCTTGGCATGGGGTAGGAAGAGGGAATGGGCAGCTCTTTATTCTCTTTTATCCTGAAATGAAAGGTAAAAACTGAGTTGCATGAAATAAGATAAGCAAAGCCACCCTCTCTCTCTTGTTTTCTGGTGTGCTTCCAAAGAAATCCAAAATGAGACTAGTTTTAATCGTGGTCTTGGGCTGGGTGTAACAGTTTATCATTACGTACGAGCAGTTATACTGAGCAACTGAAATGGCTTGAAGCTTCCCACAGACTGCTGGTCCATGAAACGTTTTTATATTTGTAACTTTCTGTTCCTACTTCTTTGTTTGAATCTCCATGTTATATTCTGTTGCTAATTTTTATAGAGCAAAAGGTGACAAGATTGAGGGCTTTCAGTACGTCAATTTCTTGTTGATATATAACTTAATCACTCATTTTTCCCCATATTTGTTGTTTATTAATTATGTATTTATATATGATTTCATTTTGCTTTGAGCAAAGACACCCGTAATAACAACTGCATGAAAGCAGTTGCACTGACAAAACCTTCACCATGGCACCGTTTTATATAACATGGTAATTAGTGAACACCTCTTTCTTTGACCTTGTATGCCTGGTATTCAGCAAATGATCAGCAGCTTGCCTGTCCTGGGGAACTCCTTAGCACAAGGTCACACTGCTCCCTCATTGTTCCCTCTAATGAGTTTGGGCACATTCTTGTGGACCCATGGGTCAAAAGGGATTTCCACACCCACTTTATCCCAGCATATTTGCAGTACCAGGGAACGCCTTATAATTTCACTCAGCGGCACTGCCATGACTATCTTTAGTGAACAGTGGAGTTATTTGTTTTACTGGCAGATGATTGCCTGCATTTAAAAACTGAGTAGTGCTTCTAGGTAGAAACATCCATAGAATGCCCGCAAAATGCTTCATGGTGGTAAAATTACCTGCGACTTGCCTTTATTTGTGTTTTGTGTAGGATTCTGTGTATGTGAAATTTTGAGGGCTGCTTGGAAATATTTAAAGCTTTCCTACTGTTTTGTGGCTCAGAACGCTTCCTAAGAGTCAGATACCTTTGCTATAACAGCACACAGCTTCTCAAGTGTGGAATTTCTAAAGTGCTCATTTTGATTTCATTTTAAATAAAAATTGAAATTTCAAAACTTTCAACATAATGGAATTGTCATTTTATGCACATTTTGAGGAACACTGCCTATTTACTAAGGAGCAACCTGTGAACTTTCATTCAGATGAAAAGAATGCTTAAACTGCACTTGTCCTCAGAATGAAGAGTTTTTTATCAAGTACTCATGCAATAATAATCCAATAATTAATTTTATCAGCATCTTGGCATAACAATATGAGCTTTCTGGTGCACCTTGTTCCTTATCCTTAACTATCACCATAACTTCTGAGCAAGAACTGATGGCCATACCTGATGGTTGAGTCCAATGTGTGTGGTTGGGATGGCAGAATCCAGGACATGCATCTGTTCAATCTCCATGTGCCTGTAGAGCTGTTGCAGCTGGGGAGGCTGTACGCTCTGCAGTTCTGTGAAGTGGTTGTCCCCAAAGGTCTCAAACTCACTGTGCATGTGGTGTGGATGATATTCCCAATAATGATCTAAGGAAAATAAAAAGAGTTTGTATGTCATTACAGAAGTAAAATATACTGCATTTATTTGTCCTCCATTGCTTCCTGCTCCTGTTACTGTCTTTTCTCCCTGTCACAATCCATAGATTTCCCTATAGAGTTTTCTTTTCCTAATCTACTAAATGCACATGACTCACAAGTGAAACAAACTTCATTAGGAAACTTCATTAGGAAAACACTCTTGGAGTGAACCATGATAGATTCCAGTGTTATATAGCATAAAGTGTCAAAAGGGTTAGTGCTGGCACCTTTCTCGAGAGGAGACCTTGTTGATCTTGTGATTTCCTTCCTGAGGCAACAAATCCCACTCTTTTACATATCTTCAGGTTGTTGTTAGAGCCTTCCTCATGGTATGGCAGTAAAGAAAATGAGAGCTCTTTTTACAAGTACCTTCAGTCTTTTTAATCTGGTGCCAAAATTTCAGACCCACGCAGAAAAAGCATGGGTCTTTGCTTGATCTTTCGTCTAGTCTTGTGTTGGTACCTTACACATTTTCAGTATCAGTATCAAGAGAATAAAACATAAAAACTGTTGCAAGGGTTCTGTGTACACTCTGGTACAATGGGGCAAATGTCTGGTGCAAAGTCTCAATTATTTTTATCTTTGTAATCTATTAGAAATGTGTGTGAAGTTTAAATTCTTTTCAAAAACATGAAAAAGCACTCAGATAATCAGTATACTGTCTCCTACTTTGAAACTAAATTCCATACAATTTGCAGTTTTTAATTTCTGTTCCATATAAATCTCCTAAATTCTCAGAATTTCACATTTTCTGCTCAAAACTTACAATCTGCCAGAGGAAATTTGAAGCCTTGCAAGCTCCATTTCTCACACAGAGTAGCTGCAGGCATAGTTATGCATATATTTGTGTGCACTCTGTTTTTTAAAATCAAAGTCAAGATCACATCCTTTGCTTTGAAAGACCTTGGAACTAGTCTTTAGTAATTTCACACATCATTTTATGCATAGTCATAACTTCTTTATGATATTCAGTGTAACATTTCTAATTTTTATCTCTTTAGTCTTCATTTTCTCTTTTTAAATTATTCTAAATTATTTCTCAACCTTCATATATTTTCAGGATGCTAACATATATCCTCACAAACTACACTTAATGCAGTTGTGCACATTGACTTTCTTCATCTTTTAGTATAAATCAGTACATTTGACGTCCCAATCATTCTTGTGCTGCAAACTTCTTTCCATCTCTTGACATCCTTCTGAATATATGATGGACAGAACTGAACATGTTGTTCCAAGAGCACTTGCACTGAAGATGTAAAGGGAGGACTAACTGTCCCACACCATAATATGATGCTACTGTGTGTGACTGTGACATTATTTGCATACTGGAGTGCTGTGAATATTTTTGTTTTTCAATACCTGCTTCATTTGTTGTCTCAGCTTTTATCTCCTCATCTATCCTTGTTTATCTCTTGGATATTTAGGCCTAACCCACTGAGGAGTTTGAAAAGCAGAAAAGTGGTTTTGAATGTGGCCTCTCAGTGAGCCTGACATTCCAAGATGACATGTTCATAACACACTTTTGTACCTGAGAAGCTGTACGCTCTTTTTGCTGCCTTTAGGGCTCAGGCCTGTAGGTGTTTACTTGTTGGAAGCTTTACCAGACCCTTTCCAGACTAGGGCTTGCTATTCTGTCCTTCCCACTTTTTTTTCTATAATAGATAAACCAAGTCATGGCATGAGAAAGCGACAGAAAAGTGTTTATAAAGGGGTTCAGAGAGTTGCTGCATTTACTTTGTAATTTCATTGCTTGTTGTATAGTGCTTTCTGTGGACTACATATACGGATTTTATAGACAGATGTTATGAAGCTTAGTAACATTTCTTCATGTGTTAATGCTGGAGATAAATTTTGTTTTTTCTGGGAAAGGAATGAATCTTTCAGGATATAAAGTAAGCAAGTACTTTGCATATTGTATTTACTTCTTCTCCAACCCAAGGAATGTCAGTGTGTATGTGAGTGTGAGGCTGCACATAGTGTTCTGGTACAAAGCTTTGAACTTATTCAGTCTGAAAGATATTGCATCGTTTGAAGGCTGAGCCGCACTGACTCATGCTTTTGTCAGGTTGAATTGCTGCAAATTACTTATAACCACTCATGGTGGCAACATGGTGGCCTCCATCCATGGTGGCCCAGCAGCCACCATTTTTATATAATAATAAGTTGTTGAGAAGGCATTGCAAGAGTACTCGGTACTCCTGTTCCTTAGGCTGATCGGGCAGGGCTTCTCGCGCAGAAAGTCCTTTGCCAGATGGCAATATTTCTGCTCAAAGACCACTTCTATTTGGTGATCTATTGCAGCAAAGGAGAACCTTGAGGATCTTGAGGATGATGAAGCCCTCTCTCTAAGGCTGGAGAGTGCATAGTGTCAATAATAGCTCTAGCTGTGGAACTTCTTCCTGGTAGTAGCTAAGGTGATCAAGAGACAAGGCAGTTTATATCCATCATGCACAGCTAGGAGTATTTGTGCATGTTCTAGCAGTCTGCTTTGGAGTCTTTGGAACTGAAGTACTATAATAATATTTTAGTATTAACTTAAATTAAAAGCTAACTTATTCATTAACTTATTCATTAGTATGGTAATACTAATAATGTACCATTTGGAAACTTACAGTGATCACACAATATTTGTATATTATAAATTTGTCATAAATTAYTTCAACATAAATTACATCCAAATACTCAAGCTGTGACAGAAGAAAAATCCTTATTTCATTCTAAATTATGTGTAATTTCAGAATGATCCTCGGGAAAAAAATGTTGATTTAGTTACTTTAAAAGAGAAAATCCTCATTCTGTCTCCACAAACCGTTCTACAGTTGCACTACCCTGCCTAATTTAGTGCACATCAAAACATAAACAAATTATAAGTATCTTCAAGTATTGGAGTTATCAGCTTTGCAGCTGTTTCCTTCTACCTTATGTGTTAGTGTGATGTCAGTCATGTGTTGCAGTTTGTTATTTCCACAAAAAAAAGTAAAGGTTGAGGGAAAAGAAAGGAGAGAAACAATCTAGAAATGGAAAGTGTCTCTTCTTTGGGCAAGGAAAATCTCACTAAAACCCAACCTATAGATACACAATGGAGTCATTATGAGAAATTTCATGTGAAGTGAAAGAGGATGTGAAAAAAATCTCTCTTATAGAGACATGGAGCTCATGTTTGTTTTGGTGTTGTATGTAGTGAAAGGTTAGAGGAAGGACAGGCGTGAGTTTGGAACTCCCTCCGATGACAGAAGGGATGTTAGCCTGCTGGGAAGCAATAGTGGATTTAAAGGTATTGTGGGAATATTCATCATAGAGATAGACTTGCATGCTAGAGCAAGCTATAAAGTTTTTAGCTATAAAATATAGCTAAATTGTCTTGGCCATCCTGTGTCCAAGAGAAATTACTCTTCTCTTGTTTAAACAGATAAATAACATCAGGACAAACAATTAGAACCTGAAATACATTTTAAAAAATATTAAACGGAGCAACTAGCTAAATCTGCATCACACAGTGCAAAACCATGCAGAAATTCATGAGACAGCTTTTGAACCAGAAAAGTGCTAGCTATGCTGGCACAGCACTCTGCCTGATCTGCGAGCAGTGAGAACAAGGCATCATTTTGAAGTCTAAGCAGCTCTGATTCTGCTCGTGCCTTGCAGGTATTCCCACTCATTTTGAACAAAGAGGTTTTTTACACAGCGCCGCACTGTATGGCTTCCATATTCCCACTGTATTTTACCTATCTGAAAAAAAAACAAGGCAAAAGAATTCCCATAGAGGAAATGAGAGAAATACCAAAGGACACTGCAAAATCCATGTCTTGATGCTCTAAAGAATCACTGTGTTGAGCAAATGCCATGTTTCTAGGCAATGCAGCAATGTTACGGAGAATGACAACAGAATCTCATTAGCTCTCACTTTGCTAATTAACAAAATTCATAATTTTAGTAATGCCAAACATTAGAAAATCCATGAGTCAGGCTGCAAGAAATCTTAAGAATGATTCAAAATAAGGGGATTTTGGAGTTCTTTCTATTTGCCRTATGTTATTTAAGATTGAGGTTCACATGTTTGGATTTTCCTGTCCTGCAGTGTGGGCTAACATCCTAACAAGGATTTTAAAGAGTCATATTATTCCAAGAGGAGGGATGAAAATAAAAATAAATAAAAAACCCACAAAAACTACTAARTTTAATGAACCTAGAAACAAAATGAGAAGTGGTTGACATTTAGCTTCATACAAATAATGATTTTTTTTTTTTTTTAACTAAACCAATCATGTTTAGTAATAATCCAGAGACAAAAGTGCAGTGGAGTTTTGTAACTACCAGGATTGCGTTAGTGTTACAAAACGTGTTACATTACGTTTACAGTCCCACCAGCATATAAGCTTAAGGTAGGGCAGTGGACTAATACCCTTGAAGTAGCTTCTGCCCTGCATGTCTTTATCTCAGTGTTTATTACAGTAACAGTAAAATAGTTAATCTACAATATACAAAATAAATACAAACAATGCATGTTGTGATTTAGCATCTGCATTTTCTGTAGTTTATTTTTGTTAGTTAAATTTACCAATTCACTTGGTAACTACACTAAACTAGTGTAGTTTCTGCAGCATGCACTTTACTGAGTTACACTTTATTGTATAGTTGACACTTGGCACTCAAGTGATCACTCCCCTGCATAGCCTTTAGCTGTTCATTGCTAATTGGTAAAGATTCAGTTGAAATATATAGGTTGGGATTAAGTTGCCTCTTCCATATTTGATGTACTTGATGTACAAGCACTTTAACAACATTGCTGGAGTCTCTTGATTAAATGTAACAAAAGTTTTTTGAGAAAAAAAAATGTCTTCAATGGCTGTGTAGGTGTCCTCAGCATTCACATTGATTAGAGTAATTAATATACTTAATTCACATAGGCTGCTTTGAGATTTGTTTTGTTTGCCAGAGAGAGTTAAAACGTGCTAGTGATCTGAGGAGTACACCTTAGGAACAGCCTTCCAGTAAGCCAGACCAGACTTGATAATGTTATGAAGGATAAAGAGGTATTGTTGCCAGAGGTAGCCTAGATTTGATGACACAAGAGTTGTCTCCCAGTGCTTCCTCCTGCATGGCATCTTTTATATTTATTAATTGTCACAATTGCCCTTTGAGACAATAACTGTTATCTTTATTTTATAGCTGTGGAAACTCAGGTACTGACTATGAAGCAGAAACCCTGAAGTTGATGGGTTTGATTAATATGACTTAACAAAATCCATGAGATAATTTATGAAAACTAAATGATTTCTTTGTCTCTCGGCCTTCAAAATTTTGTATTTACTTTTTGAATGCAATATAGGGGAAAAAATGAGTTAAACATACAGCCTATTCTGAAGATTGTTGTCCTTTAATATAGTTTTTGCTGGCACAGACACAGCAGTCCTATGTTAGGTAGTTATTAGGTGTCTTAAACCACGCAGTATCTACTGTATCTATAAAAGGCTGCAAGGGAAACTCCAGGAGCTGCCACGGCTGTGGTGAGCGGTACAGCAGAACGGTGCTTTTTCTTCCTGAGTCAACACCGACCCTGCTGTTTCCCCGGCGGTGTTGCTGGAACATTGTTTTGCACAGGAGAGGAGACTCACAAAGCTGTGCTCTCCCCTCTGCATCGAGGGACTCCAGGGACCATAAGACAAGAAGAAACAGAAGACAGCAAAACTTACTTCAGCACCACCATTAATTTGAAATCACATATAGAAACTGAATCAATAATTAATCCTACCAT
The DNA here is from genome assembly GCF_003342845.1 of Nothoprocta perdicaria. NCBI lineage: Eukaryota > Metazoa > Chordata > Aves > Tinamiformes > Tinamidae > Nothoprocta > Nothoprocta perdicaria. The sequence goes on from NW_020454716.1 coordinate 712,227, forward strand.
ATTTTTTATCGAGTTTATATACAAACAGTTACAAGGAAGTTTTATGTAGATATAAAGAGAGGAAGTACTTGGGTGCATTGAAGGAAGAGCGAAAGTTTAAGCTAGGTGTGGCAGCATGCAAAAGAGATCAAAAGATAGAGAAATATATGGAGTTGAAAATGGCCAAATGTCAAAGCAACAATAAAAATGAAGGAACAAGCAGATCATTTAGGACCTAAGTCTAAGAAGAATTGGAGATGGCAGCACAAGAAGAAAAGTACAGTAACACAAATCCATGTCCTCAGAGTTTTGCAGTAAGCAAAGTGGTTTTAATCTGCAGAGAAAAGTTAAAATACAGCAAAGAATGAGGGATGGAGATCATGAGATCTCACCTTCCAGGCAATAACTGAATGATCTGGCAGTTCCTTATGTTACTCAATATGTACTAAAATTCTCTTCTAGTCAGAAGACCGTTACAGTTGCTGGGTTGGAATGGTGCCACTAATCAGAATGAATTATTGTAGGGTTCTGATTTGAGAATAAGTACCTATATATTATAGATCAAAACAACATGTTTTTTCTTTTCCTGAATGCCCGGTCTCTCTCCTCCAGCATCGCATGAGACTTTACACTCTAAGGAAATATTTTTAAACTTACCACCATGACTCTCTCCATCACTGTTGAGATACTGGTAATAGTCATGGGGCTGTCGGTAGAGATCTGACTCATAGGGTACCATATCTTCAGAGGGCTGCAAAGAGAAGAGGAATTTTTAGGACTGTAAGCTTAGATATTCCTTCAAAATCATTCCCATCAGTTTAGGGGGTGTTGCAAACACATTCCTATTGCTGAGGGAAAGAATGGAGTGGCTTCAAGATTTATTAAACCAGTAGGAATAAAAAGCTTGACAGCAAGTGCTGGCTTGCAAAAAACAAACCAAAAGGGAAAATTCCACCTCCTTAGACTCAGTAAGAGAGTTTTCTGCTGCCTGCTTAGCAAATCTTGTCCTGTGGTATTACACAAGATTTTGAGGTCCCAGCCCCCAAACTTCTGCAGATGTTAGTGCTACCTCAGGCATCATGCCCAGGCCAAGAAGACATCACACAAGCACAGCACAGAAACCTTTTCTTTTGCTGTGACAGACATTTACTGTTCTTCCTCCAGTACACAGGTGACACAGGAAAACCATCCTGCTTGTGGCCTTCCCTATGGCAAGCAATCCAACATAAGCATTTTTCAACTTAGTCTGTTGTTTCAGTAAAGGTAGTGTACAATTTGGTTGCTTTATTTAAGGTTTGCTTTCACCTCGTTCTCAAATGAAGATGAGAAAAGCACAGTGGTTGTACATAGGCTTTTATAAACTTTTCTCCTGTTAAGGTCATTAAAAGATTTTTTTTTCTGTATGTCAGGACCAACTCTAACTATTTTAAAATAGCCACTGTTGCCCCTTCCTATACGTGCCATAGTTAACTGTGCCACCCCTTCAGAAGGCCCTGTGCAACAGGCCCTAGAAACACATTCCTTTTAATTGTCCTGGTCAAGGGTCCAGTTTTTGGAGATGGGCTCTTTTGCCCCCCCACTGCTTCTGAACCCCAAAGGAGGCTGCTGGAGACAGAGGAGGCTGAATTCAAAACCAGAAAGTTCACATGAAATTTAAAAGAGCGAAAAAAAATCTGGGAAAGATAAAAATTTCAAATCCTCATCTCCCTTCATGAATCTGGCTCATTTTTAGAACCCAGGATTTTTCTAAGTTTACGCTATGGTGACGGCATGCTAGAAAAGCAGGCAAGCTTCTCTTTTTTGCTCTTTTAGTTTCCTTGCAAACATGAAACTTAGTGCAGGAGCTTCTATAAAATCCAGCTTGATTTGGGAGAAAAGCAGCTGGCAAAAATAAGATTTTATTTTCTGTGTGTGTGTGTGTAACCTAGATCAGAGTTGTCATTCCTCATTAATTCTTCTAATTTAATTCTTCCAGTTAACTCCTTGAAGTCATTCTGTTGTAGGATTGTTATGCTCTAGGGAAGTAATTTCTATGATGACATGGAAAAAAACCCACGACTAACAGGAAGGATCCCTTCCCATGGATTAAAGTATTAGAACACAAAAGGTTAAAAAGAAGTACTCTTAGAAAGTAATTGGAAGCTTTTTGGAACCCCACTGGCAGCTGTGTGCATGGTTAGCACATCATATTAGGATGTGCTGCTACGAGTATCTAAAACGTCCTGACTTCCAGAATGCAGATGAATTGAAATGAACACTAACGAGGTGTGAGATCCAAGCAGTCCTCAAAGCCAGGGGCAAACTCTGCCTCGCTGAAAGCTCCTGACATCAACTGTGGTGGTAGATAATTGTTCTGTAGAGAACATCAGAAAATTATTACCACAACAAAGACCATTTGAGAGAAAGACTAAATGAAAGGAGATGATCATAATTTGTTATCTACTGCAGAGGACCAGACTCCTCTTATTTCAGATCTCTAAAGGGAGTAGGTCCAGTCTCTCCATATCAATATTACTCCACTAGAATCACTCCTCTTCTATACAAGGATTTAACGGAAAGTAGAACTCATTTTCCAGATTTTACAGAGCTGATGACAGGGGACAGTACAAGTTTTCCATCTCTCCAGTGCTCCTGTTTTTCCTCTACGTATTTTCTTTGTATTTTTTTCTAACCACAACTGGTCATACGCATTCAGTCATCCTAATTCATTATTCCTTTGATCTCCTACAATAAAAGGTACTGATGCCATTCTTGACAGGCAAATAAGAGGATGAAGTTCTGAACAAAATTTCTAGTTTTCATTATCTTTGCAAATTAATTAGCCCCACTCCCATTTCCTTTCCATACATACATACTTCCTGTCAAAATCATGTCAGTATGAAGAATGTAAACAGAAAATGCATATTATGTAAATCAGGAGAAAGGGAGGTAAAAAAGTGATATAAATGTATACCATTCAAATGAATAATCTTTTGTTTCCTTTCAGCTGAAGTACTAGAACGTGACGAAAATTGTACACATTCTCCATATCTAAATGCATCAAAATTTGTAATTTTGATAAATATTTAGCCAAAAGTAAAAAGAAAAATCATTTTCCTGTCAATTTAGACTTAAATGACCATGTTTAAAATTTCTGCTCCTGCTCCTGATCATCTACAAAAGCTCTATCACCTTTATATCTTTACAGTACCATAGTATGCTAGGCAGGCCAASTAGCAGTCCCAAAATAGATAAGAAAGAATATCTCACTTCCTTATTTGCATTTTCCTTAGTTGCATTTTTCCTTAGTTAATCTCTTCTTCCCAAAGATTTCTCATATTCCCCCATTTCAGTCCAATATACTTGCCAACAGCCAATATACTCTCAAATGCTGAGAACTGAGAAGGAATTATTTCTGCCATCCCATTCAAAAGCTAGCACTAAAGCTTCACATGGATATTAATGATCAGAGCTGTTAAACAAAAGTGATTTCCTTAATATTTACAGAAATTGCTGATTGTAGAGTTGCAGATACTCAGCATCTAAAAATCAGTCTGCTTTTATATAGATTTTTTTTTTTTTTTTTACATACTTTGTTTTGAAAGTCTGGGATGTAGAATCTCTTTCTTACTAACTGTGGGAAAAGTCTTTCTTGAATTTATTTTTCTATTCAGTGATTCATTGGATGAAATACAAACACAAATATGTCCGTATTAGCACATGCAACCTTGAGCAGTCCTTTTCCATAAAGAACTTGAAGTGGCACCACTTTTCATCTTGGTATCTAATCTGCAAGGCTGCAAGCAGCCAATATGGAAAGATTTTTGATAAATGTTTAAAGGTCTGTGTATCATATTTTCCTTAATTATGCTTATSCTATGAGGGAGTGGGAAGCTTTCCTTCTTTCATTAGAGAAGCCACTACCAAGCCTGTTTGTGATACGTCTCAGATTTTTAGTGCTTTAAGTCTCACTAAAACAACTGTAATAGGGAGAAGAGGTTTCACCATGTGCTGCTGTTGCCTTTTGCAGCAATCATTACCCACCAGCCCTGTCCCTCTCTGGAACCTTCCCACCCACGCAAGCATTTCACTGTCTTACTTCTAGCACTTCTATGACACTCACTGAACTTTTGTTTCCTCAGATAAAAAACAACAAATTATGTTACAATTTAATTGCTTAACTAGTTTTAATGGACATTTTTGGACAGTGTTCCAGTGATTGTTTTCCTGAAAAAGAGTGACAGGAACCTTTGTTAGGAGCTTACAGCTTTGGTCTACAGTTTTCTCTTTTCCTGCATGCCCTGAAGTGCAGTACATGATCAAAAATTACCCTCATACATGAAGTCAACAAACAAGTCTTCATCTGTCACTGAATTTGGTAAATGGAGAGTTGATTCTACCTTCCTTCTTTCTCCTGAAAATCTAGATGAAGCTGTTGCAAAAAGGGAAAAGCCACAAAACTATTTGTACATAGCTGGCATTGTTTGAGAGACAGAAGGGATTCAACTGAATAACATTCTGAAAATTGTTATTATTCACCAAGGCTTTGTCAGATGATTCCAAGCGATTACAAATTAAATGAATTCTGATAATTTTTTGTTATCCTGACATAACTATCCACTGGCATGTGATTCAGAAAAACTCCCCACAGTTTCCAGTGATGTGCTGCACAGAGGAGGTTAAAGGCCAATATTTCCTTGGAAAAATKTACAGTATAACTATTTTAGAAAAGATGAGGATAAACATTGAGATGGTCACTTCATGGCCCAGCCTCACTGGCCCACCTTGGACACGCAGTTGTGTGGAACAGAAAGCCTCTGAGGTGCGTTTTCACTCTCATACGAGTACATCTCCGCTCAAAGCTGAGTACTACAGGTGGCTTCTTAACGATTCACTGATAACCTGGGAACCTCTTTAGATAAAGATGTTTTCTGCTAAGTAGCACAAGTAGATCCTATCATCCATTAAAAGACATGGTCCCTGTTTGCAGGACTTTTCCATAATTTAGTTCTTAATCTTCAAAGCAAGATGCAGGAGAGCTTAAACCATCTGACAGGCACCTACCAAACGCAGTTTAGAGTCTCCTTGTGTAGTCAAGAGGAAGGCAGTTATGGACCCACCCTCAACTGAAAGGGGAGGGGCAGCGGAGAGAAGTGCTGGCCTCACAGAAACCCCAGTCTAGCACAGGCTCGTGTCGCCCCTCTGAAAAAAGTCCCAAGAGGCAGAGACTTTTATAATGATGCCATGTGGGGCTCTAACTGTAAGTGCTCAAAGCAACTAAGTGTAAAACAATTTTGAAAGCACATAACGAAGTTTTATGTTTTGAACATTTTAATCTCAAAAAAAAAAAAAAAAAAAAAGGTCCTGTCAAGTGCTGCTCTAAGACGGAATTGCATTTCCACTGCCTGTTGTCTCATTCACCTCAGCAAAGGTAGCCTGAATGCTTAGCTTCAACAAAAACTAGAATATAAGCCAGACCGTGTTAGATTTTCACTCCTTTCAGTCAATGTATGCACTGATATTGAAGACTTAATAGGTCACAGAATATGGCTATGAGGAAATGGGTAGAAAGAAAAATAACACTAATAGTAAAAATAATAGGAGACACTAGTGTAACAGGAGACAGATTTTGTGTGTGTGTGTGTGTGTGTGTGTGTGTTTTTTAAGCCCAACAAGTAGCATATTCAGCAATCTTTATGTATTTTAAAATTTTCTCAGTTTCTTTTCAGTTCTTATCCAGACTTATTTATAACAGATCTGCTGGGTAAACTCAGTATTTAAGAAAAAGAAGTCTTTTTAGGATCCTCTCACCCTGTGGGTGAATAATGGATTTCATAGACACCAGTTGATGAACTGCTAGAACAATGGATTTCATGAGAATAACAAGTATTTTTTTCAGTCAGTATGGATACAAAATATGACAGGAATTAAGAGAGACATCTTTTGGTATGGAAAATAAGGACATGTACCTTTAGCCTTCATGAGATGGGACAAGGCAAGTACAATACAAATTTTATTACAGTTCCTTTGCAGTTGCTGTATCGCTTATTCTCTTTCTAAACACGGCAAATACCATATGTCATCTACCACATAAAAGCCAATAAAAACACCTTATCTGAGATCTTTTCAGCTACTACAGAATTAGCAAATCCTGTTAAGGCCTAATTTAGCCGGTTTTGAGATTTCTCATTACAGTTTGTCTCTGACGAGCTGTTTACTTAGATTACATTCTTTGCAAATAATAATCGCCAAACTGAACATAGCATAAATTACAGCAGTGTAAAAATGCTTCAGAATTAAAGAAAGAACAGAATCAGCCATATAATCATAGAGAAGAAAAGAAAATTTGTAACTAAAAGACAGAAAGATCCAATTAAGGGCCATGTTTCCTCCCCACCCAGCTTTGCCACCTGCTTTTTATAGCCTGGAATAGGAAAGTTTTCAACTGCATCCATGGAGGTTCAAAATTATTTAAGATTATTTCATGGCTTGTATTTTAAATAAAAGTCACAAATTATGAAGTGTAAAATATGATCAAGAGCAGCTGAATCTGAAGACTAGAACTTTGTCATTAATAAGAGATCAAAGACCTTAAATCTGCAATATACAAAAGCAGCATTCGGCAACTCTTTTTCTCACAGATTGGTAGATATTTAATACATAAACTATGTCACAGTCTCAAGACTAATTAACAACTACAATCTGAATCAAGACTTGGCCTTATACCACAAAGACGGTACAGAAGAAAAAAGTTTATGGACGGGCTATACATATACCCTACAAAAATACCATGAGTTTAATCTTTGAAAACAACTGGAGATCAAAATCAGATACAAGTTGAGGGAGGAAATGTTAATTTCCCATTCATTGTTGTCACTAGTTTTATATATTGACCTGAGCCCAACTTCCTGGCAATACAAATACAGACCAAAAGAGAGACATTTTCAAATATTAAAACTTTGTCTTTTGCTGCTGAGCCCAATCATCCCTATTAGGTATAAACCCCAGATACTCACAGGGGGAATGAGGGGAAATCCTTCCATTTTGCAAGCTTGCAACATTCAGCCAACTTCTCAGTGATTTTTTCTTGATTCAGTTTTCAAACATCCAGAATAACTGTCTTTAAAAATCACATAAACAAACAAACAAACAAACAAAAAAGACGCAACAAAAGCAAGACCCTTGGGGTCTGTGAAGTCGCCTCGTGGATCTCAGTATTGGAGAAAGACCCTAACAAGTTTTCATAGTTGGCCGTAATAGGCTCTGAGGTGAACTTCTTCCCGAGCTGTATCTGAAGTTCCTGATTTTATCAAATGTCTGTAGAAGGGAGATAGCCCGTGGGTCTGTCAGAGCGCCGTGACATCACCGCGCTCAGCCGGTTTGCATAAATCTCATTTCAGGGAGCTGTGGCGCTGAAGAGGAAGTCTGCCCTTYGCCAGAGCTGCCATGGGCAGGTGCCTCAGCACAGTGAGCAGCCCGGAGGCCAGGCCCGCCACCAGTAAGCAAGGAGAGCTTTTATTGACTGGGGAAGGCTCTGGGCTTCCCGATGGAGAAGCAACGTAGTCATCTTGCTGCTCACTGCCTTAATGATTTGTCAAGGTGCTGACAACTGCTGGGAACATAGGCCCTGGCACAGGCTTGTCTTGTGCTGGAATTAGGTGGTAATAATGAGCAGAAGAGAGAAAAGAGTATCCAGTCTCAACTACAACAATGATAGGTTTCTACAGGAAATTAAGGTTATGCCAATGAGACTTTCTTCACGATCTTGTTTTACAGAGTGAAACAATTCAATGAAAGCCACTGGGTGCTCTGATTCGTTGCTCTTCTAGGTCCTGCAAGGAGAAAGCAAGGGGGCAATAAGCTCCATGCAATGGCCTCTACTTCTCCCAGAAGATTTTCTTTAACAGTGAGTAGAGCACAGTTTTAGCCATTTCCTTGAAAAGTGAGATGCTGAAACTTCTTTTTCTTCTGCTCTTCTTCTTATGTGGTGTTYTCTCACCTCCTTATCCCACTGTTTTACTTGCATTCAGCTGCACTGAGCATGTGCCCTCCCTACAAATGGTTCTGCGGAGGCAAGAGTGAGTGGGCCATAGTGCAGCACTGACTGGGTGGAGCCTTGCAGCTCGGAAGGACTCTCTTATTCTGCAAAAGGCCTTCTCACTTTGCAGTGAGTTACCAACATTTTGGAAAAGTGAAGTTTCTTTGTCTGGGTTGTTCCCCTTCAATCTATGCCCATGGCCCACAGGTTCTGCTTTTGAAAGCAGCCTGTTCGCCACTCACCTGGGGCTATGTCTGAGGGGGAATTTCAGCCACTACAAACTTCCTCCCTCGTACACTGGTAAAACCAGAGACCACTCACAAGTTCCTCTCATTCCCCACCCTAAGGAACCCCACAAACAAACCATATTAACAATGGGATAAGATTGAGAACATGATGGGAGATTAACTCTGGAAGCCCCCAGTGTTGAATTTTAGCAACGTTAGTTGATACACATGCATTTCAGTTTTATTTTACTGGTACTAAAAAACTAGAAATGTATAAACTGCTTAACTGCTTAGAAATGTATAAACTTTTGTCTCTGAGAGGATTCTTGAGTCTCTCTTTTGATGCCAGCCTAGTATTTACCAGGTCTACCTGGGTGAACAGGAGAGAAAATATAATCCTGATGATAAAATGTAATAAAAATAGACCTGAAGGAGAGGAACAATAGCATACATAAATCCTAAAAGGGGTAATTGGATAACAGATGATAAAAGTAATTGTGGCAGTTGTATGAATGGCATTCTAAACAGAGAAGACATGCCATCAGACTCTCCATACCCTGACATGTATCATAAACATTTATTGAAATGGATGAAACTGTAGTGTTTTATGGAGAGGGTCTTTTTATTAAAGTGTAGCATAACTATATTTAATACCCTGGGGGATATTGTCATGCTGTCTGTTAGCACAGGAAATTACCTAATAAGGATACATAATTTGCACTAGCCTTACTGTATTCAGGGAATGTTAGATTAATAGCTTTACAAACACTAAYGATCAGGAATGCTCATAAACCTACCAAGATTATCAACATAAATAATCAAATTGATTCTCTGTGTATTGAATTAGAAGAAGATAAGATACCATAAACCTTGAAGAGCAGCAGGAAGTCCAGAAGCTGAATAAGTTTTCTGCAAATGAGAGTATCTCCATAAATGGAAATGCCAGAAATTAAACAGAATGATTGTTTATGGCATTATATCTGTATAGGAACAGTACTAGTAACAACCAGTAAAATTCAGTCTGTATTTAGCTGGGGTTTTGTACTATATTTGTTGTCATAGAATTTTCTCACTCTTAAAGGAATGCCTATTAAAGGAAATACTGTTGGTTCRGATCCTTGCAATGCTTTATGTGATGACTTAAACATAGAAAGGCAGGTGAAATTACAAAGTTATTATATAGCAAAAAATGACATTTTAGATATAGCTGTAATATATTCTTGAATTACAGAATCTGAAAGAATAATTTCAGTATTGTCTGTCAAAATGCTCATGAAAGATAGCCAAGTACATATGAATAATTACCAAACCTTTTATATATCTCTTTTACTATTTTGTCTCAAAGTCTTTTTATCACATTTTTCTTCTCGTAATAACCTATGCCTGAAATTCCAAGGTCTCTATTAATAATCTGTAGTATTGACCCAATGCCTAGTAGTTCACAAAACAATGAAGTTCCTATCCTGAGATGTTGTTTTATGTTAAAAATAAAATTGAAAAGAAAGATGGAAAAAAACATGTAACTGAAGGAAGTATTTATGCAAATATATTTGTCACTTACTACAATGAGATGTTTTCAGATTTGTTTGTTGTAATTTTAAATAGTGCCTTTATTCTAAAACATTTTGGTCTGACTTCAGTGGGGAGCAGATTAAAAAGGTAGATATTGATTTAAGGAAGCACATGGAGTAAAGCTGCATGGAAAACAGGATTCAGGCAATAAGAGGGTTTGACAGAAAGCACAATGGTATTTACAAGTGATAAATGATGGCAGAGCAGTAGAGCAAGAAATAAATGACATGCAAGGATGAAGAGATCTGTGTAGAGCCTTGAAGATGACACCAGTAGTCTAAACTTGGTACCAAAGCAGGATAGAAGCAGTTGGAAGGGAAGGTGGCAGAAGATGAATTTAAGAATAGCGTTGTGAATAAGGAGGCAAAATGTAATTCTACCCAAGATACATGAATTTCTAGTGATATTCTGTATGAGTATTGTCTGATATGACCCATATGATGTTGCTGCTGCTCACAGGCTAGGGATCCTTTTTCATGATGGGAATTTTGGGGACTGGAGAAAAAACTGTCCTGAGATGAAAGATAAAATTTCTGAAGACATTTAACATTCATTTTAATCTGAGATATTTTCCCCCTAAACATCGCCTCACTGTGTGCCTGAGGTGCCTTTAAACGCTGTTTTTCCCCTCCTTCTACCCATTTATTCTTCAAACTTTTTGTAACCACAAGTTACCAAAGCAAGAGGGTTTTAACTCGCAGCCACATCACAGAGAGGTCCCTTTACCTCAAACCTTCTTTGGTGTTCACAAGGTAATCTTTCTCCCTGTTGAAACCACATACAATATCACTCATTGGAAGCCTCTAAATCAGAAACAGGTGCTTACACAGACTCTCTACTGAATTTGCTTGTAGTAGGAAAACAAGTCCTCTAAACAAGAGATYCCCTTATATCTTGCACATCCTTCCCTGGACTGTTAGCTATTAAACTTGTTTTATCCAGAGATGTCATGGCTTAGGAACTTACATATCATTCCTTAACTTCAATGTCCACCCAGATGCCATGTGATGCCCTCTTCTCTTAAGAGCTGATGTGGTGCCTGTGGAGTCAGGGGCAGAGTTTTCCACACTGATGTTCCTTTGTGGGAACTACAGGCTTATTGCTGTAACCCCACTTGAACGAAGACTTTTCTTGGCTAGGTGAGATTCCCTGCTAGGGTTGATGCAGTTTGTAGCAGCAACAAAGTGCTTCTGATGGTCTGCCTTGTGTGGGTTCCCAAATTTTATGTAAGTGCATCTATACAAGAATGTTAGCCAGTGGGAAACATCATAAAAATGTCATTAAAGTATCACAGTCTTAAATAATTTTACCATGTTGGCAAAGATTTGAAGTACAGACTGGATTAAATTTATATCAGGATGAAAATACTTGTTTTCTTTTAAAGGAAGAGGAATAACTTGGTTCAGTGCTAATCTAGAAAGCTGCATTAATATTTTTAGGAACCACCTTATGGTAACCAATCTCTTACAGTACTGAAAAACTTCATTTATCATTTTATTAATAATTTTAAACTGTCCATGGAGCAAATTTAAGCAAAGAAGAGAATCTCCCTATGAGTAATTCATATGGCTCAGGATCTGCTTGCATCACAGCTATATTCGATTGGTGATTGTATTTGGAAGGACTTGTTTTGGCTTTAAGGCATGTTCAAATAGCCATGTGATGTGGTGTCAGTTTTTAATTGTCTTCTGTATTSTGCAGACAACAGAATTTCAGGACCAATTTGTACATTTTTGCTCATTTATAGTCATTCACTCTCTGAAAATGTTTATATTTATTCCATTTCAATCAATTAACRTAGAAGCATGCTATTATGCCATCTACTCAGGAAATCTAAATCCCAGTGTCACTGTTGTCACTAAGGTGCAGTAGCATTTAAAATCTTTTCAAATAGTTTTACTTTGACCCTACAATCCAATCTCTCATTTCCTTTTAAATTAATCTGGAGGATTTTCCCCCAAGTCAGATATGTTAATAGTCAAAATTAAACTATAATGATGAGGTGCATTTAAGACAATTTGCTATGATAGTAAATTGATGTACGATAGTAAATCATTTTCTGTGCTTCTTGGAGCGATGATAGGGATAGTAACTTCAGGCGTGTTTTAGATAGAACGTGAAATAGCAGCGGCAGGTTCGGTGTGTCGATGTATGTTAAGCGATGTCTACATGAACAAGCAATATGGACCAGTAAGAGCATATTAGTAGATAGGAACTTGGTGATCCTGAAGGCTCAGCAACCATCCTGTATTTTCTTTTTTCTTTTATTTTTTTTTTGGTGGAGGGGAGGACTGGGTGTCCCTTCAGGCTGGCTCCAGTCTGGTCCCATGGACTGAAATCCCGTTTGGAGTCCTGTATTGCATTACCTGGTTCAGTTTATTTGGGAAAGAATCCAGTTCATTTGCTCTGAAACTGCTCTGTAATGCGACTAGTAAGTTGTGAGGATCAAGAGATTTATTTTAAAAGTGCACTTAAAATGTTTTTAAACTAAACTGCTGCTCTAAATCCACCCTTAGAAAGGATCTATTCCCAGGTCCATAGCATTCGAAGCCACGGCTCTTTGCACAGTCTCCCAGGACACACTGGGCTGTAGGATGAAGCATGGATGCWAGCCCCGGGTGCCACCTTTATCAGTGTGTATGACTGGCATTCAACAAACAATACTCTATTGTATATAGGGAAGGGATTTTTCCTACTAGTTTTTTCCTTACCAGGAGCTACTGGTAAGAAAAAATAACTTTTGAATTAGTTGCTTTAGCTTCCTTTGTAACCTTAAACCATCTCTGAGAAATTAAGTGGGATATGTTGCATTCTTTTGTCTCCATTTTTGCTTTCTTTCCTGTAGGTTTTTCAGGTAACTTGAAATCTGCAGTGACTGCTAAAAATCTGACATATTCATAAAGCTTATGGTAGAAAAATTGCAACAATCTAGAGATAAGTAGCTCCAGCATAAGTTGTTGTTTTTTTATGACCACCATCTGCTTACTGCTTTGGCAAATTTTACATCAGTCTTGTGAAGATTTCAGGACCCTTGAAAGGAATTACCTTCTTTCCAGTTGCAGTTGTTTTGCGTAGTATTTTGGCACTGATTTTTTTTATAAAATTGAGCTGTTCACAGTATATGGGCTGGAACTTTGTTTCCTCCCTCCTGGTGCTCCGTTGGGTTCATCTACTGGTTTCTTCTAGCCTTTTTTTTTTTTGTCTGTTTATTTGTTTGTTTGTTTTAATGCAAATAGTTTTCCCTACTACCATTCAATATTTATCTCAAACTTCTGGTTATGCCAGATATATTACATAATGCCTTAAACAAATAAGTACTAGGGAGAAGCAAKTTTGTAAAGGACCTGAAAAGAACAAGAAACTTGTTTTTGATGTGGTACTTGACAAGAATTTAGTGGAGAAATATTAAAGAGAGCTTTTGAACAGTGTTTTCAGCCCCTGTTAGACTGGAGAAAGGAGAAAGGGAAACGATCGTCTAAATCAGCAAGGCCAGTGAGAAGGAGACTGCCATAGCYCAGGTAGCTGGTCAGTGAGAGTTTAGGCAATGAGAAGAAAGTTTGACTGTACACGTGTCCTGTGAATTGAAACTGCCTATCCCGAAACCTGGGGTGCTGATTGGCRAGGTGTCCGTGATTGCTTACAATGAGGATAACAGAAATAGTTGCACTAAAACAAGGAGGTAGAAGGGAAGGAAAAATGAGACTTTTTATTTATGTTAAATTTAGTAGCAGTGAGACATTTTAGAATAAGCAGAAGAATAAGCAAAGAGGTATTTATGTATGTCAGAAGATGGAATTATCTTCCCATTCCAAGAGAAGGAAATTCACAAATGTGTCCCAGCTAACAGTGTGGAGAACCTAAGATTCAATGACTAGGAAGATTTCCTTCTAGGGCAGATGTGTAGGGAGAGTGTAGAGGAACAGAATGCTTTGGATGTTAACTCTTTGTAAATGGTTGAATGGGRAAAAAAAGGGAAAGAGGAACTTGGGGTATCTTAGCATGTAGGACTGGATCAATTCACAATAATTCCCAGAAGGAGTTAAACATTTTCTGGGGTTAAAGTGAATCAGAATCTGCACATCGTGCACTGGAAAATCCCTAAATGATTTCAGTGGTCATTAAGAAAAGGGAAATGGTTCTTTTCTGAGTAGGAGATGGTAGGAGACAGGGGTGCAGACACCAAACCAGGTCCGCGGCTGAGTATTTATAACTCAGCTGACTCTGTCCCCAGATGGTAGGATTCCTACCTGCTGAAAAAAGGGACAGATTTTCCCTGCTGCTTTATCTCCTGAGAGAGGTCATTTACTAACCACTGAGTGGTAATACAGTAGGTTGAGTTAGGTTCAGTTTGTTAGTGATACTCTTGCAGTTACCTACAACATGGGCAAATATAGATAAACCTGTGATAACATGTGCTCCGTTGCTAAATTATTGGCCTTATTTCCATTCCTGTACCTCTTGGCTTACTCAGCTTCATTGTCTTTTCAGTCCTGGACCTCTCTTACATATGAAGCCTTCAATGTTTAATTGAAATACATTCAAATACTGTTTTTTTTAAAATAAACAGTGCAAACTTCTAACAGACTAAATTTATCAGTGGTGATAAACAATGAAAAGAAATAGAAAATGTCTGCCCCAAAGTAGTAACCAAATTTGCCTCTGCTGAATGTATGGAAATTTTTGTCTTTGGAACATCAGTCAGAAGACAGAGTAGAGACCTCAGAGATGCAGATAGTGCTCATTGAACCRTCCCACCTACAGAGTTTCTTCGGTCCTGCTCCTGTTCCTCCTGCTCATTCACATTGTTGCACCTACTTTCCTAGGTATCTCTCCTTGGTACTATTACTAGATGTAGCGTTTTTACCTTTTTTTTTTTTTTAGTAGTAATTCATGTAACTATAATCTTTCTAGACAGCACCATACTCCCCCACCCACTCTGTCTCAGGTGTTGAAAGAGGATCTGAGGTATGTACAGGATTCCTTTACAAATTAAGGTCTTCATATTATTACTTTTTATCTCTGCATGCCCAGTGCACCTTATTATCAACATGGGTAACTGCATTACTGACCACCCTGCCATGCCTTCATTTTCCAAGGCCATCACTCCTATGTGCATTGTGCACAAGTCCTTTGCTTCTCACTTACAGGAGATGTGTGACTGCATTTCCACTTCTAGTGTATGCTACTCCAACTGTGTATGTTCAGTGGAAAACTCTGCTTCCTACTGTATGTTTTTGAACATGCAGACCTCTTTGAGTGTTTTGGAATGAAAATTATGGTGGCAGGCACAGAATTTAAAGCAAATCCGGTCTGCAGTGAAACACAAACCCACAGCAGTAGCTGCTGGACCGAGCTCACTGTGTATTTTCCAAACAAGCTGACAGCAGTAGGAATCGTGGTTTATAAAAAGCTGCCAGCAGTGCTGAGCTGGTGAAGAGAAAGAGGAAGCTGCAACGGGAAAGAGAAAAAAAAAAAAAGGACAACCAAAGGCAACTTCACTTCTCTGCCTTTACTGTTTTTAAATAGATTTGGCTCTAAGTCGCTGTTGGCAGGGCTGTGAAGAACAGCAAGAGCCTTACAGTGTTTGTGCCTTTCTGAACACCACCTGCAGATTGGCTTCCCAGGATGTCTGTGTGTGTTGATATGTATGTATACGAATSTGTATATGTATGTATGAATATATACCATGTTACCAAAGCTGTTGCTCAATAGCATGCCAGTAACTACAAGGTTACTAGAACAACAATTGCCACGTTACTCCTCCTTTGCACAGTATGATGAGCTGGTTTCCTGGACTTGTTTTCTGATGTTCACATCCACTTTTGGCAGTAAATTTCACTTGGTTGATACTTCTTATCCTATGAAATGTGGAAGATTTGCTTCTCATCCTCAAAATAACAGCAGGAGAAATGATTTGAGGCACTATTGATTGGATCATCTTATGTTGGGTGTCAGAATTATGGGAAGGTGCTCTTGAAGATCTCAAGTGGGAGCTGGGRCACAGGCTGAATCTTCTCCCTCAGGAAAAGAAATCTGTTGTTCTCTAGCCAAAGGGCAAGTCTCCTGTTAGGTTATTTGGGTGCCTCTGGGGTCTTSCTACATGTACTAAGCCAGGTGACAGAAGACTCGCTGCACAAAAGCAATAMTGTAACTGGATAGTGAATTCAGAAAGCCGAGAGAGAGGTCATGTGTGAGAGGCTGGCAGTTACAATTATTTTGACTATTTTGTGTYGTTCTGAGATCACATCTTTGATCCCTTGCACTGTAGCTGACATGAGATTAACTTTCTGTAGATCTGTTAAGCATGCTTCAGGAAGAGCACATTGCAGAGGGAAAGACCTCTGGGACTATGTAGATTTCCCTGAAAGAAGGACATGGCAGAGAGTCCCTCAGGAACCAGGGACTGAGCCTGAGGTTCATGACTCCRCATTTGAATGCAGGGATTATTTAATCCAAGTGAAAATCTTACAAAGATGTCATAATCTTCAGTAGCTATGCTGATCCTAGGAACAAGAGTGCTGTGGGCTATAAGAGAATCAGGCATCATCCTTGAGGATAAACTGCAGGGCTGTTTGATCTGTCCCAGCTGTAACAACAAACCTGTCTTGTTGCCKTGTAGGTCACAACACTAGCCAGCCCTCATTTGTAAGCGTGAGGCAAAGGTAAGTCATGGAACACATGAATCCGTGAGTTTCCTGGTAGCTGGAAGCAGACTGTAGTTGTAAGCGCTTCAACTTTATAACACTGTTTTCTTTCCCTTTATGGCCCTTTTTTGGCACCAAAATCTATTAGCAAAGTTGCTCATAGTGACTAAGATACCTGTAAATACCAATGTTTCTGCAGCTCTATCACCAGAGCCTTTTATATTTAGCAAATGGCTATTAGATGGTAGTGAGATCTGCAGCACTATTTTTGTCCGTTATGAAACTTTACAACATCAAACCTTCAAGAGAGAGGAAATAATATAATTATTATAAGTTACTCTTTGACAGTGAGAGAATGGCCTCATGAATATTTATTCTTCTTCAGAATCTGTAGCAGAGAACATTCCCATTTTTTCCCATTTCTATTTTTCATGAGGTGAGAAGAACATAAATGATGAAAGATGCTCAACTGACAATAAAATATAACCCAGATCAGGAAGCCATTAACTTGCTCTTTGTACAAAATTAAGTAGAAATAATTTTCTGTGGGCTACTGAGCAGTCTCGACCCATCTCACGTTCATTTTCTAAAATCTTTACAGTCTTGAAACAATCAAGATTTAACTTTTGAAGTTAGCCTATAATCCTATTCTGTGAGTTTACAAGACATTATATTCTTAAGTTTGGTTCATATTTATTTTCCTATAGAGAATCACCTGCATTTTGGAAACCCAAAGATCTGATGAGTCAAATTTTGGGAAAAAAAACTCTTTCTCCGGTGCAGATAAATCCAGAGACTTTATATATATGTTTCAGGGGAGTGTCGTTATTTTCTTTGGACTGGAGTGAAAATGCAAAATATTTCAGGAAAGTTCAGGTTTCCAATTTTCTCAAATTATACATAATAATGTTCTAAAAACAGTTAAAAATGTATTTTGGATCAGTTTATTGCTGAGCTTTGCTATTCTTTTCTGTATTGCAGTGGCCTTGGTTGCACCTGTCTCCAGCCCATGATTATGTACATRCATATCTGTATAGAAAAGAGTGAGAAGAGATTTAACCCAGGTTAGTAGATWTTTTTTACTAGTTTCTTATTACACTGTTGAGAGCATATTACTTGTTCTCTGCAAAGCCCAGTTTGATTAGGAAAGAAACCTTAAGAACAAGAGTGAAAACAAGACAAAGAAAAGGACTTCTATTTTTAAAATATCTTTTTTTTTTTATGGTTCTCTTACATAAGCACAGAAATTTTTGCTCTTCTTGCATGTTCCCTTCCATTTTTTCTACCAAATTTGGAAATTTGTATGTTTGATGCTGACATGTACTGTTTGTCCTGAGTAAAAGAAACAGGGTACCTGGAAAATGAAAATTGGGCCCAGGATTCCTAACTACTACTTTCTGAATTGCCATCCAGTTCAGCCCTGCGATTCTCACAAATATGTTCTTTCATTCAGTGATATGAATTTGTTAAATACTGGGAAATTCTGTCACCACATTTTTTTTCTTTTTAACAGGCTTAAGATATATCTAACTGATAGGTACAAGTTCAAGCTTATATTCTTGCCTATACCACATGATCATCAAAACAGAAAACCCCAGTATTATGTCAAAGGTGAAGCTGCAGACTAGCAGTGTCCAGAGTGGACTCTGTTTATGACCATCTCTGTGTGAAAGAATAAGGTTCCGGATTGCCCAACTCCGTATATGCCAGATTTTCTTAAAAGTCTCACATCCTGTCCTTTTCCAGTGCTGTTCACCCTGGTGGTCATCCATCTCTACTGATCAAGAAGTGAGTAGGTTTTTTTACAGTTAATGTTTTCACTGGCTCCTGCTAGACTGAAAACTAGGGACACTGTGCATCATCAGAACCTTAATGCAAGTGAGAGGCCCCTCCTGTAGAAGCCCGCTGTTATTTCACGTACGCTCTTGTTGCTGATAATCGGTGGATAAACAACTTTCATAACAGCTCTGCAACTCGCTCTCGGCCGCCGGGCAGTCTGACAGTTGGCGTGCTGGTTAAGCCAYGGCCTGTCGCAGCCCTGGGAGCCGCTTGCAGACAGCAGCCCGCTTCASTGGTCATCACGGGCTCCCTCAGGCTTGGGATGAGGTTCCAGAGGTTGGGGCACGCTTGTCACACAGCTCTGTGAAGGGCTCCTTTCTCTCACAGAAACTATTTTTGGACAGTGATGTGATTTGATCCTCTGTATTAGTTCAAGAAAATGTGGATTTTGTACATTTTGGGAAAGTTAGAGTAATTGATTATCCAAAACTGGTGAGTCTTCCATGTCTTTTCAYGCTGCCATTTCCCTCCCAAGTTCCAAATCCACTGAGCCAAACTGAACAGATCTAATAATGTGTCCCTTTCTCTTGCATTCTGCAGCAGAGGAAGTGCCTTTATCCTACGAACCGGCAACTCGGGAACCCTACACTTGAGCTCCAAAAGCTCAAAGATCAGTGRGTGAAAAGAGAAGAAAGTGAAACAGATGCAATATGGAGAGAGGAACCAAAGCTCTTTCATATTCACTTCTCTGTGAAGAGAGTCATGACAAGGCCCATGGCAACAGTTCAGAAAGCAAAGGAACATTCATCCATACTAAACATTATTTATGTAAAGCACAAGTCTAAGAATAGGGGACTGGAGAAAAGCAGGAGAGTGCAAAGGTCCAGAAAGTAGAAAATGATGTAAGAATATTTAGGAGTATTCTATAAGATGACATGTGACACAAACAGAAACATGTAGGCAGGCAGATAAAGGTGTTCTCTTCTACCTGTTAAATTTATCTAGCACAATGTTTCAATTTGGCAGTCAGTTGGATTGAACATACTTTGAGACATGAGGCTTAAGAGTGAGATCAAGGAGTACAGAGCTGTTTGGTTTAAGTTATAGTCTCTGTTCCTCTCTGGCTGACCCCAAATGCTAGGGGTGACCACACATTCCTTCCCAGCAGGGCCCTGCCATTCCTTCCTTCCACTGCTCCTCCACCCAGGTCAATGAGGTCTTCTCTTTGACTCTCTCTCTCTCTCTCTCTCTCTCTCTCTCTCTCTTTTTTTTTTTTTTTTCAACCTGGCTTCCAAAATGTGCACCTGTGCTGCCTTGGGCATGACCAGGAAGGCAGCAGCAGTGAGTCAAGGCTTTCACTGCAAACCTCCCTGGAGGAGGCTGAGGGATTTGGATCTGAACTAAAACAGGTCTGAAAGATGCCATGGTAGTTTGTTGCAGAAGTCCAGTGCCGTGATGGATATCTTAAAGCAGAGAGGGAAGAGTAATATTAATTCAGTGAGCTTAGYGCATGGTAAATGCACTCTGCCTTGTCTACACAAGATTCCTCGAGCATGTTTATTAGCATATACTAACTAACAAGTGTGTTACCATCAAATTTCTAAATAATGGAGAGGCAAATATGATTCTGAAGTTCTGAAGCTCACAGTCTGGTATGAATTTGACTGTTTTTCTTTTTGCAAGGAGGGGAGGAGGGAAGAGAGGTTACTTCTAAGCAGGTGTTTCAAATATTCATTGTAGTTTTTAGGGTATCCTGCTCAGAGTAGAATTTATAAACCTGGTTATATGTTAGTCAGTTGTAAGTAGGTGTGGAGAATATCTCTTACTGATACCAAATTTTTAATAATAATTACTGAAGGAACTAGCAAAAAGGTTTATTCTACACCTTTTATTTTTGTGAACTCATTTTACCTTCCTGTTACCCCCCAAAAAATCCCCTTGTTTTATCAACAACCTGAATTTAGTGTTTCTTCAACTCTCCAACGTTAAAAGGATTAGGGATCAAAGGCGCATGGCAGGACAGCTCTGCGGTCTTGGTAATAGCCTGCCTGTCAATCCACTGTTAACAAACTGAGCTTTAATTAAAAGCGTTGTAATACTTGGTAGGTTTTATATTAAAAGGCGACTAAAAGATTTCTTGTTCTTGTTGCAGAGAATGGTCTGTATTTCAAACAATGGAAGATAAATAAAAGGAGCAGACAGGCTCTATTCTGAAAGTTTATGATATTTGAACCAATCTCATGATCTTTTGTCATCTGCAGTCRGCTTTTGACCATTTGGAGTTGGCGGGTTTTCCCACCCTTCTCTTAATGCCCGAGCAGGTAGTACAGCGCTACCAGAGCTTGAGTTCCAACTTTGGAAAGATGCGGGATTTTTCTGTGAGGATGGGATGGTGATTCATTCCGAGCTCTCACAAGACACTCATGCAGCTGCCCCTGTTTCAAAATCAGCAGCCCCGCCAGCTTGTCTCCATCAGCCTTGAGAAAACAGGAAGCACAACGGCCACCACAGGAAGCGGTGCGTTCTTACACCCACCCCAGCGAGCCCCGCTGCTGAACCTATTGCAAAAYGCCAACAGAAGCCTGCCGGGTGCACGGGGAGAGAGCAGAAATCTGCTGACCTGGGGGGGCCYCTGCAATTCCTGCCTGCAGTTTCTCAGGCCTGCAACTTAACYCAGTCATTAACAGCCAGCATCATGTGTTCTGCAGTCACTGCAGCTGAGATCCCCTGCAGTGGGAGTTCATCTTTGTAGAGTTGGGGGACTGATATTATTCTCGGTTATTTTCTATCATCCCAATGGCATGCGGAGCAATGCAGTAAGGTGGCTTTCTGCCTGAAGGGCTGGTGGCTAGAAGAGAGAAATGGAGAAGATGGGGAGGACTGTGTTTTATTCCTAATGATTAACTATGTACTCATTTCCTTGGTAACACAGGAGAAATGGGTGCTTTCGGGTGGAGATACACATACGTATCTTGTGATGTGGATGTTTTTCATAATAAATAAGGAAAAACATTTCTTGCTCTCATGGTTGCAGAGAAAAGATTTCAGAGAACAGAGGTGCCCTGTGCATAGAAAAGGAGGAGCCCAGTGAACTGCACTGAGTAGGAAGTACTGTTCTGAGGGAATGCTGTGGGAATGAATAGAACTAGGAATGGCTGATGGAGATGAATGGATCAATCTGCAACACGAGGCAAGAGAGATACAATAGGCAAAAGAATTTGAATTTTGAGAAAGTTTTTGTTGTGCTTGAATCCTGAAAATGATCTTGAAAATTTGTTTTGCAGAGTCAATGTAAGTTTATGTGCTGGGTGATGGGCCAGTGAAATAATATGGCAGGAGAGGATTAGAATGGAAAATTGTGCTAACTGTTGAATCTAGATCCGGGCATCATTTTTCTATCAGTTATTTCATATAATAATGTAAATGGTGACTTGGGCCCATCAAAACTATTATAAATTTTTGTTAAATTTACTGAATTGTTTTGGCTGAATAGCCTTGAAATTTTGCAAGCTGAGAATTTTTTAAATTTCATATTTTATCAAAGTTGAAAGTAGAAAGGTGTATGATTATTGTTTGAAAGAAATGCTTAATCCAACTCATAACTAAATGTCAAGGAATTTCCATTTGAGTAAGAAAACCATAAAAATATTTCAGGGTTAAAATGAATTTCCTTTATTTATTTATTTATTTATTTATTTAACCTGTAGAAGTCAATTATTTCTTTAGCTTAACCAGCTAAAGCTAAGCTTTAGCTTAACCAGGCAGAAAAAGGTTAGATTCCTGATATAGGCCGGAGAAAAAAAGTGTTGGGATTTGCACCTGGCTTGGATGCAAYAATCAGGAAAAGAAAAAATAAAAGCAAACAACAAACAAACAAACACAAAGCTCAGATGCATAGGCTCCATGACAGACCCATGGAGATCTTTAACAGCAGTGGCAGATAAGAGCTATATTGCAAGAGGTCTGGAAGTCCTATACAGAAAGAAGATGTAGATTTAAGGCAATGTTACTAGATAGATCCCTGGAGAAAGCTCCCTGGGAAAATGGCTTGATTCTACTCAGGCAGGAAAGTTACATGCAAAATCGTTAGAGTCTTGCCTGGATGTGGATTCCAAGAAATATCTTATTCGGCAGAATGAATAAATGACATATCGCAGCACCCCTCTGCTCTGGTGCCTAAGCGTCTTCTTGCTCTGTCTCATTTCAACAGATGTCATGCTASGCAAAAAGAAATGCAGTTCTGCAATAAATGGAATATTTTGTCTGATTCTGTTAGTATGAGGAGTCTGTCCAGCTCTCTGTTCTTCAGATTATGTTTCAAATGCCGCTTATGACACTTCTAACACAAGTTACTTCTGTTAAATATTTAATCTGAAATAAAAACTTGCTAGTGTTAAGTACTTCATTTTATACAGATTGTTTCCGTTTTGCACAGTCATTCAGTGGGCAACTTCAGTTTGTCTCATAACTCCCCTCTTTACATGACTCTCTTAACAGGACATGCTTCGGAATTTTTCTATAGCTCATAACTTTTTTTCCCCTGCCATGACATATATTTTCATTTCAAGTGTACACAGAGATTAGCAACAACTTCCAATATTAACACAACCATAATTCTTCATTTTGATCTAACACCTTTCTTTTCCTACTGGTTATTCTGTGTGGTAGCTGTTTTCAGAGATCAGTAAGTGTTCATAGAGTTTACTGGATAGAACACTGCTCTGTAAAGTCTGAACGTTTTTCTTTATGTCCTGAGCTCCTGTGTGATCTGTTGTGACGTAAAAAGGTCCTAATTGTCTATAACTTTTCTCCTGAAAACTGATATGCGGTTACCCTTTCCTCTTGGTAGCAGACTGAAATATATTCAGATCGTAGTCAGCATTACTGCCCTCCTGTTTGTTTCTAATGAAATCTCCCACTTCATGCATTTGTCAGAGATTTTCCTTGAAGATCTTCAATGATTATATGGACAAATTAGCATATTGTTTAATTTTRAAAAATAGCCGGACCTGAGCAAGGGAGAGATCTTATCATGCTTGTTCATGTGAAAATCAGTCCTGGAAACCAAACATTCAGAAACAAACTATTCCACAAGTTCCTACTTACTTATGTTATTCAACTCTGAGCACAACTCACAACTAGCTTCCAGRTGTTTTTCTGAGGTCTGATGATCCTTTCAATCTGTTTCTAGCTCAATGTGACTTTCTCCTTGTGACCTATCCAAAGTGGGTATTAATAACTTCTGTGGATAAAAATGTAAGTTTGCAATCACAAACTATCATTCGTATTCTTAGCACTAAAACACAAAGCTGGTGAAGATGATCAAGGAAACAGGAGCTTTCAGTCCTCTTAACCTTTATGGGCTTGTTAGAATTGTGCATGCTTTCTGAAATTTTTAACATATTAGTGGTCTCCAAGAATGCTGTATGAAAATAACCTAATCGGTGAGGCAAGAAATAGAAGGGAAGGGGTACATTTCATGCAAATGTACTCAGAAAGTGTTCAGGACTGGTGACTTTTAAGTGCTTAGGAAGTTGAGAGAATCTTGTAGTTAAAAAGAACTTTTTCCGTGCCTCTCTGCAGAGAAAGCGGTGGTTAGTTGGCTTGGTGTAGCATTTTGCATGCTGAGTAGATACAAAACTGTCTTGAGGCTAGAAGGCTAGAAAATCACCCTCTTATGTGTATAAGCATAATTGTAATAAACTGTAATATGAGGGCAGATTTGAAAATGTCTTAAGGATGTGGAAGTTCCCGGTGTGTTTTAAGAGCCAGATCTGTGCTAAAGAAGACCAAGTTGGTTACATTTGATTGCATATTTTTTAATTATTTCTTCATTTCTTTTTGCAGAGAGAGCTTTTTCAAAATGGCAAGCTGCGGTTCTCTCTCCTAATTATGGCTGTACCTGGCCAGTCTCTGAAATGGCTCCTCTAGCTTTTCTTTCAGCTGGTCATGCCAAGATTGTAGAAGGCCTCGGTAAGCATCATAACCGTGTAGTTTCCTAGGCTTTCACAAATATATGAATAACAGGAAACACCATTTCTCCACATCATTCTATTGTGCATATTGATCACTTCAACTCTATTTTGATTTTCTTTATGTTTGAAAATTCCCCTGCAGACTCTGTGCCTCCATTTGTTCTCTCCAATTCACTGGTCAGGTTATCGTTCCTATTCTCTAGCCAGTACTGTATTTCAGTAGTCAGCAGTTTCTTCTAGCCCCTCATAACCTCATTTTGCTATGCCGCCACTCCTCAGAACTATTTTGAGAAATATGGTTCATGTTTATATGCTTATTTTGTTGTTTTGYTGTATGTATTAGTTGAGACAAGAAGGGGATTGGGGTGCCAATGGAGAAAGAGAAAAAAGAAATGGAGACTAGAAATTCAACATAAATGTAGTCTCATCACTTTCAAACTAACCTGGTAACATGTATATTCCAGTCCATCAAAGGTCAAAATATRTTATATTTTATAACAGTCACTGAAGCCTGGAGCTGTTTAATTCAGAGGTAGGATTAACAGGAAAAAAATAAGAWTTTTTTTGTTAAAGAAAAATAAAAAACCCCTCAAAACTGATATGCAAGTATGGATATGTCTGTGATGACTTGGATATTAGGAGCTAGTAGAGAATTTAAAACATTGGCTGTGTTCAGTTTCTACAGTATGTGAAGGAAGCAGTTTGTTCTCTCCTTAAACACATATACTAGATTTTCATAGGTCCTGAATTCTCTTGATTTAAACTGCAGTTGCTGGAACATTTAGGCTACTGGGTGTTTAACAATAAATAATCTAATTCTTCCTGTGCTGAATCTGATACAAATAAAATACATAATCAGCAGTACCTTTGCAGCTAAACCAGAGCAGAACAAATACTTTCCATGATGTAATCAGAATGTAAGAAAAAGTGAATCATGAGCTTTATRCGCTGCTTGAAACAAATGTTTTAGCTTTCTTTAACTAAATCAGTAACTAAACTATGTAARTTGTGTCTTGTGAAAGACAGAGGATTTCTACAAGCCAACTCCATTCTGGCTACACTAACTTTTCTTACAGGGAACAACCTCCTTATGTGAGGATTATGTGACAGGGCTGAACTCAGGCTAAGGTCAGAGTTCTGTTTCATCTCTTTATGATTTTTTTTTCAGCTTTAGCTTCATTTAAATTTATGCTTGCCCCATGTTTCAGTTATGCAGATGCTTACAGGATGTTTTCCCCTTTAAGCTGACAGCTCAAGTTTGAATCAGATGACACCATGGTTGCAAACACTGTGCCCTGGGCATTGCTTAGGGAGAGGCTGCAGCCATCATAGACCTCCCTGGTGCCTTCCCACTTGCCTATTCTGTAGCCTTCAGGAACTCAAGAACCTTCCTTACCGTAGAAAACTTCAAAAGATCAGGTAGAAGATTTTCTGAAAAAAGAGTTAAAGGCCGCTCTGGAAGGTGATCTGCTCAGATCTTCTTTTTGGTCCTTCCTATCTCATCCTTTCTACAAAAGATTTAAGGAATAATTTGGTGCAGTTTCTTTCAGAACTGTTAGTCTCTGTCCCCAGCTTTCAAAACCATTGGCCTCAGTCTCTAAGAGCATGTGAGGTGAAGCTGGACTTCATTTGGGATTTGCAGTCCTGGAAGCAGGTGACTCCAGCCAAGTGCTGGAGTYTCTGTTAAGGTGAGACCTCCACTCGAAGTCGAAGTTTCCTCYAGTGCAGAGCCATGCAAGAGGCAGCGTGTAGACAGGGTGCGTAATCCCTGACCTGTAGGTATAGGTATAACCTATATAATTCCAGTCCTGAGCAGCACCATTAACCTCGGCAATGAACATTAACTTCTTCGCCCRTTAATGCTACTGTTTGTTTCACAGAGGATACTGGTTTTGTCAGGTGAAAGAGAAATAACTTATTTTAGAAAGTCTCTTTCCTCCTACACCTCACATTTTATGGCAGAAATGTCATAGGGCTGAGCCATAGCACTCCAGCACTAAAAATTGGTAAAAGAATAGACCATAAACAAAGTTTTTATTTTCACATACCTATGCACAACACTTTTCTGACTTTCTTCACCTTTTTGGTGAATTAGAAGGAAAAAAAAGCAAGGTTGGATGGAGAAAAGAAACCAAGAAAAAAAAAATAAAGCGACTAGACCATTTCTGCCCTGCATTTGTTCCATTTGGTGATAAGCTTGACTGTCTCTTTCCCCCACCCATGCAAAGATTGAGCTTTAGGTCAGAAATGGCCTGATTTTGCATTTCTGCCTGCTCATCTGGTTTGGGTGAAGTAAAGCAGTGGGGCTTTGCAGAGCGGGACAGCTGGGTGAGCTGCTTCTTGCTCGCTGATTCTTTCTCTTTCAAAGTGAGTTGCACTAGTCCTTGTGGGAAGGAAGGAGAAGATGGTGGTTTTGCACAAACATTCTCAGTGACTTTTATTTTCTGAGGCAATCTTGGAATTTCCCAGGAGACTTGTGTTTCCCTCAGCTCCTCTGATATATTTTGTATTCATGTACTGGCCCACTTTCTTCCAAGGCTCTGAGTCCAAACCAAAGACTTTGTTGCTCTCCTTTCCTGCTATAATGGAAAAGCAGCCTTTAATCATGTGRACACATTGGAATGTCGGGCAGTGATCACTCCACAGAGACATGGAGGTAGGGCTGCCTTCGCCTCTGCTGGACGCATTTTATCTGAAGAGTTAGTGCTGATTTGTATCGCTCAGCCACACCGAGGTTATACAAAGAGCAGCAAAGCCCCAGGAGCATAACAGTCGGTCTGCTCTTAACCTCAGCCTTTATCTCTCACAGCCAGCTTCCTTCCCACACCACAAGCACCACGTGTTATTTTACACTGAAGCAACGCTGAGCAACCGAGCTCTGTCTGCCCAGAGAATGGAGACGGAAAGGGAGGATGGAAGGAACAGAAGATCAGTGCGCAGTGTGAGGACTAACAGTTGTGGAGCATTGCTCCATCACTGCAGCCAGTGCCTAACTTCTACATGAGGGGGTGTTTGCAGTGATGGAAGGGGGCTCTTCATCACTCATTCCTTTTTTGGCAGGCTGCTACCTTCTCCTCTAGATGATGAGAAATTAATTTGACTAACACCTGCTGAATGAAATGAGAGAAAGCTGAAGGGTGAAAGCACCTGTTTTAG
Source organism: Nothoprocta perdicaria (assembly GCF_003342845.1). Lineage (NCBI taxonomy): Eukaryota > Metazoa > Chordata > Aves > Tinamiformes > Tinamidae > Nothoprocta > Nothoprocta perdicaria. The sequence goes on from NW_020454716.1 coordinate 739,576, forward strand.
GCTGTCTGAAGGCACCCATGACTAAAAGCAATGCCCCCATGTGCCCCAGGGGATATTCTCATGGTACCTGGCTGATGGCAGCTCCCATAGGGTTCCATCACTTAAAGGTCACATTATTCCTTCCTSATTAAAAATTTGTTAAACTGAGTGAATAAAGTAGGAAAACAATAATTATTTCCTTTTGTGTGCCTCCTTATAAATCATCCCTGCAGGGAAAGATTATGTTCAGTGGAGTTCAGGAGGAGCAAGGCCTTCTAAAGCCCTTGCTGAGGGATAAAGGCTGGAGCATGTGTGCCTAGAAAACAAACAGAAAACAAAGGAAAATCTAAGGCTCAAGGGAAAAGTCTGTCTGAGTAAGAATGCGCTGGCATTTGTTGCAGAATTACCAACAAATACAACRAAGATATTTTGGTTGGTGGTTTTATGCTCATAATGRAGGGAAATGTTAAAGAAATCGTAGTTTTTCATACTCTTCACCTCTTTGATCTACAGCTACTTATAAACATGAGATGGGGTAGGCAAAAAAGCACAGAGACAGCTGCAGAGAGCAGCAGCTGTGACACACACAGGAAATTTGGATGGAAAGAACCATTAGTGCATTGAGACCATCTCTTCGCCTGCTACAGGGCCAGCCCCCTTTTAGCAGACTTGCAAAAGCAGCTCCTTCGTGACGGATCTGAGTGCTTTTAAGATTTGTGCTTTTTAAATACCCTTTCTGTGGAAAAGCCCTTTCAGAAATTAATTTCTTCTTCACCTTTTCTAATTTAAATTTTTGTCCATTGTGCAATAGAAGGAGACCCGTGCTCTGTATTGGTAAGACTTGTCAAAATACAATTTGGCTTCTAGAAAGTGTMTGAACTTTGTATTTTACTTTGGTCTGTATTGGGCAAAAAATGATTTTTCCTTTTTTGTTCCACAGCCTGTTCAATTAAATTACATTTAATTTACCATCCTAGGATAGGCATATGACAACTAGGAACAGCAATTTTGCAGCCAATGTGTTGAGCAATGGGTATGTGTCTTAAATCTTACAGGAAATAAATAGCCGGCAAGACTGTACATGTCTCGGCACATCTGTTATCAAGCTTTGAATATTCTAGTCTTCCTTTGCAGTCCATCTGCTTATCGTCTCAATCCCCTCAGAATGGCATGGATTGCAAGGTTGATAAATTAAGATTTTAGACCATCTGTGGCAAGTCTGCATGTAATTCCAGATCTCCCAATGGTAAACTATTCCATTTAGAATTAATTCCAAAGATGAGATCCAAAATAAATGTTTCACATGTAGCTGGATAAATCTTATGGCCAATCAGTGTCCAAAAATATTATATCCAAAAATATAAACCTTTTATTTTATCTTATTACAAACTATTAAAAATACTTGATGGAGGTTTTGTTGTTGTTGCTGTTGTTTGTTTGCTTATTTATTTATTTATTTATTTATTTATTGGAGAGCCATAGCTGGAAAATTACTAATTCTGTTGGCAAAATAAGAGATTTGAGGTCTTGTTTGGCTTTCAAGCGGAGTCTATCCTCTTCCTTATCTTGCCAAAGATAGAAAACCATGTGTCTACTGTCAAACTCCCACAGCAAACCATGTGGAAAACAACAGGCTATAAATAAATCCTCCCCAACATGAAAGGCGACTATCTGCTGCTTCCAATATCACCCTCCAAACCCCAGACATCTAGCCCTGCCCTCACCTATCTTTGTACAAAAGCCACATTGTAGCACTCTCTTCCCAACTGCCTCTCTCCTCATGGCTCCTCCTACTACATTTGTTGCTCCCTTTCACTCCTCAAATAATGTCATTTTAATTGCCTGTAGTGTCCCATATACTTTTGTGGAAAGGTGGATTTCATAAAAGGAAATGGAATTGAAGGTGCTGCCTTAGGTGGGTAGGATCCTCTGCTTGGGTCTGGTTTGTAATGTAGGATACTGGGTTAGTGTCCTGGCTCCTGGATACRTTAACCTGCCCCCTGCCATGCCTTCATTTCCCTGGTGGAATAAAATATTTGAGATCTGTTGATGAAAAAGTGCTACTATCACAAAAGAATTAGTTGAAACTGTGCAACAGAGCTTAGAATCCACAGGTCTGGGAAAGGACAGTGAGGCCAGTCCTGCAGCTCCCGCTGCTGTCGCTCACCTGGTGTCAGTTATGCTGGCATTAAACACCCCGTCGTTCTTGAGTCCACCAGTCTTCTTCTCTTGGAAGTAGGTGCTAAAACTAGTGTTGTCTTGGTACAGCTAAATAGTTCACAGGGGGAATAGTGCATCAGCCTATGAAGTTACAGCATGTTTCTGTATGTCCTCATAGGCTGATGATACAAAAGGATGCTTTCTGGATAGAAATGAAATGGATATATTTGGAACTCTGGGATACACAAACTATGTGATAGGAAAGCTGATGCAGAATTGTAAAGTTTGGTTATAGTTAACTGTTTAGGAATGAATGTGGGAGCTCTTTTTTGTTTGTTTATCACTTTGGCGCTGTGTTTTAGAGTGCTATAAGTAAAGCAATGACAGCCAAACTGAACAAGAGAGCTTGTTTGACACTAAAAAGGAAATTTTTCATAGTTAGTAGAGAAGGACTCTTGCTTTGTGAAGAACTGGCTGAAATCTTTATTGCTTTTCTGGATTTCCCTTTTGGCTAAGCTTTAGTTGTTTGTTAGATGGTGGCAAAATAAGAATTTAGAAGAGGACAGGAGAGGAGCTGAATTCCACTGAAAGAAATTTTTCATCTGTGAATTTTACTAGATTTTTCTAACTTTTAATTGAATTTTTGCACAAGATCTATAGGTACCTTTTTATGAAAAATGTATTTAGACAAAGTCTGGAATTCTTTGCAAAATTTAGCAAAACTGTAGGTTTATGGATTAAAGTAGGGAAGTTACACCTAATTGAGCTATGGAAACATGACTGAAAAAAAGCATTTATCTGTACATGAAAACATTAAATAGTTACAACCCTACATGCAGAAAAATGTTTATCAGTAGAAGTTTTTTGAATGCCTTGGTTTTAATCTCTGCTTTTCCCAGCTTTTTAACCAGGCCTCTTAGGCTTCTGTCATTCTTTGGCGTAACTTACCCGCTTTCTCTGCATATTCTTACCTTACATGCTTCTTTCTCCATAAGTTCCTGGCTCTGAGCGCCTGTGTCTTGCTGACTGTATCCATGACTCCCTTTGCCTCTTCTCTTTTCTGTGTCCTCATGTCTAGGCTGTCTAATGTTCTCCATGCATCTTGCATGCACTGCCCTGATGTGTTTCCTGGRCGCTCTCAAAACTGCTTTGTTGGGAATGTAGTTACAATGCTGTAGAGCTAAACCATAGTTCAGTTCCATCTACATGCTGAGGAATAAAGCATGTTGATACTAAGCACCTCAACAACATATGTTTGCTGTGCAAATAGGCTTTCTGTGTGGAAGGCCAACTTTGAAATGTGCAGTGTATCATTTGAAGAAATCCCTTGGGGCTGTGACCATGTCAGACAAGTGTCTGAGAACTTGGGGCCAAAGGGATGTTCATGGTAGACTGTCCAGTCACTCTCTGGTCATCAAGGTTGTCTTTTAGATGACCAGTGCAGGAGAGTAGCCAGTCTTGGTTGTTTTTTTAATCTCGGATGTTTGTTTAATCTGTGCCTGAATTAGGAGAAGTCAGCTTGCTTCACTCAAAGGGCCAGAGCAGGAGGAGCTAGGACAAAAATCAGTGACTCTATTTTGCCATAGGCAGGAAGCAATGAGRGGGAGGGGACCTTGTTTCTCCAGCACAAATAATATTTTTGTGACTCTTGTAATATGATTCAGCAGCTCTGATGTTGATTTCAGTAACAAAGGGACGGGAGATGGTCTGTGTGGGAAGGAGCATCTTGTACAACTTCCTCTGGGCTCCTCAGCTGTGTTATCAGGGGTGGGCAGCTGTGCAGGACAGGGCCGGCTTTAGGGGAGCCAAGCCCCACACCGCGGAGCAGAGGTGTGTGGCCATGGCAAGGAACGGGAGTGGGAGATAAGCTCTCAACCTCAGCACCTGTGATCCTGGTGTGGCCACTAGCTCTGCCAGTCAGCCATTAATGAGCGGATCATTTGCTCACCGTGAGTAAATGCCTGTTCTAGGGAAAAAAAATAAATAAAAATGACATGTTTGGTTAAAACATCTGCAGATCTTTGCATTATCAATTGGGGATTCCCTTTTTTGTATTCTGATTTCAATTCTGGAGGCTTCAGGTTTTTGAACTTTTCAAGCTACCCAATCATGATAATTAAAAAAAAAAAAAAAACTTTKGAAAGAAAAAGAAACTGAGATTCCAGAGGGACTGTCATTCTAGCAAGAGGCAGGACTTCTGGGAACACAAAGCAAAAGAGAAAATATAACACACTTAATGTGAAGTTGTGGCGGGGAGGGGGAAGATGGCAGCTTTGTATCTCTCTTGACTTTTCTCAGCTATCTTTTCTCTAACACAATTATATCTGATTTTTTTTTTCCATAGGTAACTACATGAAGATCAGTTTTCTGGGCCTCATCTTTGAGATTCTATGCTTGACTCCCCATTTGCTCCTCCTATGCATTTCTTTGAGTTGGTCCCTACATAACTTTCTTCCCCTGGCTTCTTAGTTCCTTCTTCCAATTCTTCCTGGGGATACTAAACTTACTTCTGCCAGCCACTTTTCAGCACTCATTATAGCACCAGGAAAACGTTGCTTTGTACTGGATTGCTTATCTGGGATGTTACATTTGAATTGCTCTGTTTGCTTAGCCAAAACTTCAGGTTTCTCAGACCACTGTGTGACAACGAGTCCCAGCTGAGCTTCAGTGGCACTGCTCCTGCTATTCTTCTGAACCCGGCTGTGTCATTATGTCTGACACCAAGTTTCAGTCTTGCCTGTGGCACTCCCACTGTTGCTCCAGTACCGGGCTGTTGTTGTTGTTGAAAKGAAAAGGGAGAAGAAATACTTTGAAGTACTTTAGATGAACTTTTCTTCCAGTTGCACTCTGTTCCAAACAAGCTCTGTCACCTCAAACAAACAGAAATTGAAAAGCTAAAATCTTGAAGTTTTCCTCTTTCTTGAAGTCTTTGAGGATTCATTCCATTATACATCATGCCAGATTCAAACATACCTGGGAATGTTCCCCTTGATGTTTTTGTAGAACTCTTTGTATCAAGTTGCTGAGCAATTTTGTAATCTGCCCCAATGGAGACTGCAGTGATTCACGATTCACGATCATTGAACCCACAATAATGAGACCTGAGAGCCTGGTAGGAGACTGTAAACCTCTGACTTGGCCTCCTCATGAGCAGAAAACTGCACTGGACTTGGAATATGAGTGGTGGATACTTAATGATGAATCCTCCAGTATTTAAGAAGCTGAAAAATTCAGTTTGTAGCTCAGCTGACTTAAGGTGGGAATCATTCTGAATCACAGCATGACTGCTTTGGAGAGCCTTGCACTCAGTGAACTTCATCCACTCACTTCATTAGAGTGGCCTGGTATCTAATCCTTGCTGCACATCCTGTCTCACATCATGTCACGCACATACACAAGAGTGTAAGCACCAGCTTTACAGAGCYGCTGCATTGAGGGGTAGGTAACACTGCACAGGGTGGAGCCTGCAGCTCCTCGGACGAGTGAAGCATCATCGGTCTCGCTATTCTCTCTGCAGCTGGCAGTATGAATCTTGGCTCTAGTGACCAGAATATGGACCTCACTGTGTGCCCCCTGGGGAGAGGTTTAAATCTGCCTCTGTGCAGGGAATGAAAGTGTGGATCTTAYTGATAAAATCCTTGTATGTCTGGAACTCCAGTATTGTAGCCCAGGTATGGAACTGCAGCCTGTGCTCCGTGAACTGGCAGGCGGGTGCTGTGGCCTGAGCTGTACCTGTAGAGGTGAAGAAGATGGTTAGGCCRCAGAAAACAGGGTTCAATGATTTTAATTGTTGAACGTCATGTACATAAGAAAACCTTCCTTCATGGTCATAACCCAGCATTAATTACTTTTATAAACAAGATAAAGACTCTTTATCGAACACATACTTATGCCCAGCTCAGCAGGATAATATGGTAGGCTCTTTATTATTTAACTCCAAAACCTTAACAAAGAAAGACCCCCAGGCAGCTCTTCTGCTTTATAACCATCCAGCCCAATGCATTGTTCATGACCAGATCTGTGATTTTCCCTCCTTTCCTCCCTTGAAAGGACTAAGTTGAGCGCTTTTTTTCAGGATGAAGCTCACTGAATTTTCTATAAGCCCCCTTGGCTTATCTGTTTGTTACACTTCATTTATCTGCGCTAACCTGCTCCCTGCTTGTGTCTTTCCCTGACCAGGCCCATCCCTCTCCTTCTTCCTCTAGCAGGACACTGAAGTCTGCCCAGGCAAGMAGTAGGCAGCCAGCGGGCAGGCCATTCCTTCCTTACAACCTATAGGCAGTTGCAGTGGCCCACACAGCGCTCCCAGCTGGAAGACGTTTGTCTGTGCATGGAAGCAGCCAGCCAGGAGTCACTGGAGCTAGTGGCCAAACTCATGGTGAACACAGAGTTAACATGCTTACAGAAACACTGAGGTTTACATCTGAAAAACCAAATATAAAAATAATATGATGAGTAAGACTAAAATTCCCTGTTCAGAGCTTCCATGGGGCCAGCTCCCTTCCCCCCCCATTCAGTCACTTCTCCTTTTCTGCTGTGCCTTGCAGAAATGTGTCCTGGGATGAGTCAGAGCAGGACTTCCAGGCAGTAGCATTGCTGCCTTTGGCTCCCACCAAAAGAACAGGCTAAAATGCCTCTGCGGGGGCCTCGGGCCTCGCAGCTCCTTTCACACACTTAGCAGGCTCTTCCTCTGATTCACTTGTTGCCCGTTGATGCTGCTTTTCCAAGTTATAGAATCACAGACAAATACAGCTTGGGAAGGACCTCTGGAGGTCGTTTAGTGTGGTCTCCTGTGCAAAGCAAGGCTGCCTTCAAAGTTACAACGGGTTGCCCGGGTGGGGTCCAGGTGAGCTCTGAACATCCTAGGAATGGAGCTGCCTCCGGCCTCCATAGCCCCCGTAGAGCTGCGGTCCCCGCACAGCGCAGGTTACCATCCTCCTGTTCAACCCCTTTGCTGGGCATGCCCGTTTTTCTGCTTGCCCGTGCCCTGTCTCTCGAGCAGCAGCACATGCTGCTATGGGACTCTTGTGTTTGCTCTCTTCAGAGGTGTCGCTCAGGCGTCAGTTCCTTCTCTCTGCAGGGAGGGCACTCTCAGGGCCTGGCTCTACTTCATCCTTGGCCCTATTTATCTTTCAAAAGGGAGCTGCTGACTGTAGAATAACAAAGAAAACCAAACCAAACTGAACGCTTTCAGTTCTGGGGACAGAGTGCAGGGACATCTGTTAGGGAGGAGGAAGCAGGAATTTATTGAGCCACTCCAGTCCCTTCATTAGCAAGCTTTAGAGTGGAAATTCAGGACCAAAATGTCCTCCAGGAAAAGAAAACACCTTCCAGCAGTAACTAGAAGGCCATGAGGCCACCAGAGTGGGGGTCGCCTCCTAAATCAAAAGTAGGTGCTCCGTATGTTTTTCATCAGGCACTCAGAGCCTAACTGTGATCACTGGCATTGTGCAGAGCGAGAAGCAATTTGGCTGCAGCTTCAGGGGAGGCAGAGAGGGCAGGGAGCCAAGGGCATGGGGTCTTCCCCGTGTGCCTCAGTGGTCCCTGGTGTCACGGAGAGGCGGCCGGGCAGCCTCCGGGCCCCGCTTGCCGAGCGCAGCAGCCTCTGGATGGCTGCAGGCAGGGCTGGCAGTCACAAATGCTGGCCCAGCACCGGCCCCGAGCTGCGGCGGGTGGGCCGGTGCACTGGGGTCTACTGAAGGGCACACATGGCCCTGGGTTTGGTTGCTTGTGTCCAGGAGCACTGTGAGAGCTCATATATAAAATGCCGACTTGTTTATCTTTTCCTGACCCGTTTCTGATGAAATTTCCCCGCTGAAAGACGTTTTCGAGCGAATCCCGAAAGGGAAAAGGGAAGTTGCTCATTTTGAAGGTGGGTAGCACCTCCATGCGGTGTCTCCCGAGAACTACAGTTCTAATTCTATTTCCACTTTTCCCAACGTTTTATCAAGTTGCTCTCCAATAATGTCGTTCACCCTAGATGTGCGAGAATAACTGATTTTCCAATTTTTCCTTTTACATTTGTTTTACCAGCTCTTTGGACTGAATGCTTGAACCTGATTTTTCAGGCTGGTGACCAGGCATTAAGCATAGCTTTTTGATTGAGGCTTTTACTTTTTTCTTGATTTGAGAGACACTATCAATTTTGATATTACTTTTTGGCCTATTAAAAAAAAATCAAAACAAAGTAGTTACATTTTTTGCTTGGGCTTTGTGAATCACATTGTGACATTTGTCATTAGTTCACTGATAGTTTTGAGTGAGTTTTGAGTGTGTGCAGCCTCACATCTGTGTTCAGCGAGCTGGCCCGGTCCTACCCGTACAGTGTGACACTTGGGCAAGAGACACAGGAGACCACAAACCTCACAAATGAAAGTGCTGGAGGAAGCCTAGTAGAGATACTAGAGCCTGCAAAGCAAGACCATGAGTTTCAAATCAAAGAGGAGGAGCATTGGGTATGCAGTGAATGTGCTTCTTAATTTACCATTGAATTTATCTGATTTTTTTTTTCTCCTCAGCAGAGAACATTGTTCAGTAAAGAATACAGAAATCTAAAAGTCGCTTTCAGAAACATCAGGGTCAAAAGACTCTGTTGCATGGGGCAGCAGGAGCACAGAGTAGTTCTGTTCCCTGCTCCAACCCTTGCACAGCTCTGGAGACAGAATAGCAGCTTTGGGACTGATTCTGCTGGACTCTGAGTTAGCTGCTCTGATCTCTGGACCATCACTGAAAAGTCACTATGGTTGGGAATGGGGACACACGCACTACAGCCAAATGTCTAGGTGTGAAATGCTGCAACCGTTTAAGTCAAAAGCGAACTCTCATTTGCTTCCCTGAGAGCACGATATCACTTTTGATTGTAACGCTCCAAAATCCTCAACGTGTACGTTAGGTTACCTGAGGAATGTCTCTGTAACGGTGGTCATCACAGATACAATCTTGCAAAACAGGGAACTATCAACTAAACTATCAACTAAAGGAGGGAGAATTGGAAATTGAGATGACGGTTTATGCAGGGCTGTGGAACACGGGAACCTGAAATCTTACAACAAAATGCAAAATTCACTTCTTTTGAAGCTCCACCTTCAGAGAATCCAGTTTCCTGCAAGCATACTCTGCTCACAAGTGAGAAAGACACAACTTTCCTGCAGCTGCATTTGTGGTGGTGCCATCGGGGAAGGCTGTGCTCCTGGGACACGAGCGCAGAGAGAGCAGCTGAAGTGCTCAGGGCGCCGGTGGCTCAGGACTCTGGCCCCCAGGCAGGACACTGAAATGATGCAATGTGCATCACTGCAATGTGATCAGGGTGAGACTGGAAAGGAGGGGCAGTGTCTGCGTCTCCTTATGATATGGGCTTCTTCCCAACAGTTGGAGTGAGAAACAAATTCTTTTTCCCAGGGAAAATGGTAGGAATTCAGGAAAACGTATTGCTTCAAACTAGCTCAGTCTGTGTAAAAGTTGATCCTTTTTCTGCTGATTCCTTGAGCAGATGCAGTTTCTACAACCATCTATTAGGTCTGCGGATATTTATCACCTGCAGTAGCCAGAACATCACTGATTGTGAAGTTTCAGTATTAAATAAGTGTCGTCTTGGAGGATAAATGCACCCCAAAAAAAATGTTATGAGGAGGAAGTGGATAGGTTGAAAGTTATTGCATCTCTTAGACACTTTTGGGGGGATAAGTCTTAGGACTTTATGAGTCTTAAGCGGCTGCTGCCTTTTCCCCTAACATCCAGAAATTCTTCTCAGAAATACATTTTCTATTTTACTTGTCTTTACACATCTGCAGCCCCACAGAGTTCAGAATCCAGCCGAGTAAAGCAGATGTTTCTCCTGCACGAATCCCCAGTGGGTGTTGGCGGCAGCTGCTCCTCGCGGCCCCGGGCCCGCTCTCCAGGAGCCCGGGACGTTTCCTGCCGGCCGCTTCCCGCCGCGGGGCCCAGGGGACCCGGCCCGTTGCGGAGCCCGGGCCGGGCCGGGGGGCGGCAGGAAGCGAGCGCCG
>NW_020454716.1:750350-768959 GCF_003342845.1 Nothoprocta perdicaria
GCTGCGCTGCGGCGGGGAGCGAAGCCTGCTCCCTCCCGGGACCCTCCGCTGCCCTTTAAACCTGCGCACCCCCGTTCGCATCTGTGCGCGCCGTGTGTGGACGTAGCTCTGCCCGAGCGCTGTGGGGAGATAGCAGCCAAGTCCCACCGGCGCAGGCAGCTCCCCCAGGGAGGCCTGTGGCTGAGAGAGCAGCGAGTGCCTTGAGTCCTCCTCAGAGGAGCAGCTTCCAGCAGGGGCTCAGAGCGCTCTGCAGGGCGAATGGAGGGAGGTGGAGAGCTTTTTTTGGCTGAAATTTATGCTTCCTCCCTGGAAAGTAACTTTTTTTCCATTTCACAGAGTGCTCTTTTGCAAATCCAAGAGCAGGCAACCAAGCTTCCAGAGCAAACAGTTGCAACAAGCATTTTTCCTTTTTTTTTTTTTTTTTTTCCAATGAGAACATCTAAAATGTCATCGCATGGCAGCAACTGCGCTGAGACAGAGCTGAAGCTGTGTGGTCTGAAAAGGCCAAGTGGCTGGGAGGGGAGGAGGCAGGCGGGCTCCTGCAGGAATCTCTCTTATGTAAATATATTATTTTATATTCTCATTTCCAGTAGGGTTTTGCCTTGGCACTTTAAGTGTTGTGTGCGCTTTCTCACGCGCTGCCTGCTGCGCCTGTGCTCCTGAGCATCGCAGGGCAGGGGCAGCCCCAGGAGCAGGGCATGGGCTGTTCTCTTGGCTGGGTCTTCACTCTCCCTTTGACCCTTATCTGCAAGTGCGTAAATTGCAAATCYGCATTTAGTTACCCTTCCTGGGCAGGGAAAACCTTTTAGTTATTACAGTTCTAAGGCCACTGCAGAAGGAGCTAAGCAGACCTGGCTCCTGACCGTGCAGCTTAGAGACATCCCCAGGATGCGAGAAGGCTACAGAAGAGGTTACTGGTGGAGACAGGTTCCGAACGCCACACAGGAAAGGGCTGTTGTACCCAAGCTTGTCATTTGCAAAGCCGAGGAGTCGATGATGCGCTGGCTGCTTTAGGAAGGAGCCTGGTTCCCATCTTTGCTGAGTAAAGGGCACTGAAAATTGGCTTCAAGTCCTGGACTTGTTTTTTCTCCTATGTGCTTTTGCCTCTAACCAGGAGTTTAGTTACTCCATCTCAAAGAACCTTAAGTGTCCTTTACGACAGGTACAGTCGGTACAGTGGAAGTCGGAAGAATAATAATAAGAAAAAAATGAACCTGTTGCATTAATTGTTATGTTTTCTTTTCCAAGCCTTGTTCTCAGAAGCTGTTGACTTTGTGACTACCACACACACATCCTGGATTATAGCTCACTGACAAAATCAGGATGACAAAAGGTTAGTTTGTGCTGACTKTTATCACTGTCATTACTGTACGTGGTGTGCTGTGGGAAAGGAAGATGGGTCTTACAACTCCCCTCTGTGTCTTCCCTACTCTAGTGCAGCACCTGTGAAGCTGAAGCTGTGCTTCACAGATCAAGCGCTGCCTCTCTTGGTAGAACAAGAGGCTGGGCAGCTTCAGAGGGTCACGGATGCAGGGCTCAGAAGGGCTCCAAGAGACTCKGGTCTATGTCTTTGAAGTGAATCAGCATCTGCATCAGTTGTTTAACATTTAAAAGAAAAAAAATCTAGCGTCGGAGATTCTGCATCCTAGATAACCTGCTTGATCACCACTTTGATATCATTTACATGTGTTTCTTCTTAGCCAAGCCAAATCATATTTACCAGTTGAGCAGATTTCTCAGTGTCCATGAAGAAGAGCTGTGCACTTTCCCCCCTTCTCATGGCTTTTGCTATATGCAGGCTCTTCTCTTCAATCTTATTCTCTTCAGCTTATCTTTTCTAGACTAAACACAGCCAGGTCTTTGAGTCTTTTCTTCCAGGACGTGCTTTCTAAACTCTTGTTTTTTTTGTTTTTGTTTGTTTTTGGTTTTTGTTCTTTTTTGGTTTGATTTTTGTTTGTTTGTTTTGTTTTTCTTTCCACTAGAATATCTGATTTTTAGATCTATTTTATAGAGTACAGAATGCAGGCTGTTGGTCTAGGTCTTGCAGGTGTGGAGTACAGTGGAATTGCTCCCTCCATGTCATGCGCATAGCTTTATGTCCCAAGATGTCCTTTTCCTCTCTTACAACAGGCTTACATTGCTGATACATAACTATTTTTTGACTCGTGTGTCTTTCTCTCCCTCTCCCTCTGTCCTCACCTTTACTGTGATTATTTTGACAGTATGCTAAAGTTAGATTTAGTATAAAATCTTGAGCTGGTTTGAATTGGTTATATAGAGTTTTTGGGTTAAAAAAAAAAAAAAAGTGGTGAGTTTCATATGGGTCTGTAGAGTTTATGCTTCACCATATATTATTTTGCCACAGAAGGTTTTCTCTCCATAGCTGGTGACTTCCTGAGTTCCTTCTTGCATCCCACCTGCTCCTCCTGTCTGTGGTCATTGTGCCTGGATCTCAGTGTCCTCCTTTTGGGAAGCTGAGCAGCCCTGCCTGTTCACTTCTCTTTGGTTGCTCACTGCAGTTGGGCCTTCCTCCTGCAGTTCAGGCAGTGAATTTAGGAGAGGATGGAGGCTTTAAACATTGTTATTCTGATGCTTTACTCTGGGCTTGCTCATCCACGGGATCACGTGAGAGCACTGCAGGGAGGGTGAATGAAGCAGTGGAGGCAGAGGGGACAACGCTGCCCCTTTCCAATGCAGCCAGCCTCTAGATTGATACCTGCAGCCTGAATTTCATCTTGATGATTTCAGGCTCTTTTGTGCTTCTGTTACTTAAATCATTGTTATCTTTATCACTTTATCTTCTAGGTACTACAAACTGATCACTTAACTTGATCAAGAACCTTTCTGAGGATTGAAGTTACTAGTGTGTAACTCCTTAAGGCTTCTCCCTGTGTCCCCTCTTTTTTTTTTCTTTCTGTTTATTAAGGTAGGTGAGGCATGATGCTTCTCCARCCTTCAGGGGCCTTCCCACATGATCTCTGCAAATCTTCAAAGATAGTCATTCCTGCCTCAGAGATTACTTTGGCTACTTCCTTAAATGCTTTCCGATGAATGCCGTAATTCCTTGCCAATCTACAGCTATGTGTTTAACCCATGCTTTTTAAACATACTGTTCTCCTATTTCCTAATTCATTTTGATAGACACTTTTAACTTTTCTTCCGAAGATAGGAGCAGACATTTGTGCTCAATCTTTGCATCAGTTGCTTTCCTTTCTTGTTTGCCAATGGAAGTGTATTTTAGCTTTATTTTCCTCTTCTAACATGCCTTCTTCTCTCCCATTTTTATTTTGTGACTGAGGGTTATTAGTAAGAGCTCTGATTTAGTCTAAGAATCTAAATAACCAGTGCCCTTACAGGGAAGAGTAAAAATAGGGCAAGTATATATGACACTTCCCTGGACCACTCAGCCAGCCTCCAGCTGCTTTTAGACATGGGGATTTCCTGAGTCTGTTACAAGTTGTCTGACTATGAGCAGCCAATACCCTGATGCTTCTTCTGTGTCCTGMTGAATCCATGTAAAATTTTCCATCCAACCAGTCCTTTGGGAAGTCCTACTATATGTTACCTGCCAGGGAAGAGCTATATTTGGGCATCTTGTTTGTTTTGCAGCTGATCCCCGCTGGCTTCAGGTCACGAGCTCATGTCATTAGAAAAGACAATGAACAGTCTAACACTGCTAGAYTATTTGCACCACTCTGATTTTATAGACCTCCGTCCCGTTACCTCTCCAGGGACCGTAGCAACTGAGACCTTTCCATTGGGATGTTGCTGTATGCTCTCACAACTGCTCTCCTCTGCTCTTTTCAGAGGCTGGCGAACCCAGCTGAGACCACATAGAGATGACAAAGCAAAAGCATCTGCTTGATGGGACACTCTCCTTGCTACTGCTCGTGGCCTGTGAAGCTCAGCAGCTCCCCAAAAGTCATGTTGCCACAAGTTCCAGTCCTCTGTGTGAGAAGGAGGCCAAGTCCTGGGAAGGCCTTTTCAGTAGTGARCGGCTGGACGCCTGGGTCTGTTCCCTCATCGCCTCACTCATGGTGGGGCTGAGTGGGGTCTTCCCCTTGCTGGTGATTCCTTTTGAGACGGGAGCTGCTCTGCACTCAGAAGGTAAGACTGCTGCCGAGGTTAGCCTTTCTGAGGCTGGAAGTCCTGGATTGTGATTGAATGGCACGGGGATAAAGAGGACCTTGGATCATCCCAGGGTAACAGGAATACTGCCCTCTAAAGCAGACACAGTTTGTTGCTTTAGGCCATACCCATCAATTTGATAGGTTGGTTCTGGCTGGAGCTGGTCAAAAAGCATCATTTGGGATGTGTGCCATTGGGATATGTGTCATGGGGAGTTGCTTGGTTCAGGACGCGCCCCACACACACACACCGCTGTTTCAGCCAAGTGATGCATTTGCCCCTACTGTTCTTTGAAAATTTGGCTTGCAGATGTCATTTTGTCCCTGCTCTTCTTTGAAAACTTGGCTTGCAGATGCTTCTAATTTAGGTTTCTTTGTGCAAAAATCTCAGCTGGAGATGTTTTGGCTCCAGGCTGAGTTATAACCTTTTTTTTCTTTCTTTCTTTCTTTTTTTTTAAGCTGGATCACATCGTTTGAAGCAGTTTTTGAGCTTTGCAATTGGTGGGCTACTGGGGAATGTGTTTCTGCATCTGCTTCCTGAAGCTTGGGCCTACACATGCAGTGCAGCAGCAGGTATGAAAGCCCCTCCGCCCCCTCCGTGCCTAGAAGCAGCTCAGACTATGGSTACTTCTTCTGATGCTTCTTGAGTCTCTTCCTTTTTGAAAACACACACACACACACAAAAGTTAGATTGGGTCAGCCAGTCTACATGAGCAATGATCAATCCACATTGACAGCTGAACACATCCATCATTTCAGGTGGGAATACTGCCCCATTCTAGGGAATGTCTTCCCTAGAAATTTGACCCTATCACAGTGCTACTCACAGCCTCTTTCTTAATAATCAGGTGTGCTCCCTGGGTACTTCAATCAGTGGAAGCCCAAATGTGCTRCCCTCTCCAGCTCTGGTCAAGATGAAGTGTGAAAAATTGACTCTCTAGAGCTATTGGCTGAAATGGAGAGAAGGAAACAAAAAGAAGTATGTGGAAGAGCCCATTACTGGCCCATAAGCTAAACACTGGTTGGGTTGAGGTAGTGAGTGTGGTACTGGTGTATCCTCTTCATCCCTCAGATACTCAGGCTTGTTGAAACCTGTAGTGATAATATTTCTGTCTTGAAAAATTGATGACATGAGAAGCCAAGTACTGCTTAATCCCATCTATTCTGCAAACCATGAAATCCTTTCCCTGCTGAGAATCTGAGTCTGAGAAAGGGAAAAGGATGGCCTGGGTTTACCAGGCTCCACTGCACCCATGACCTGAGATTTCAGATCTTCTGTGGATCAGTAGGTCTCTTAATTTTCTCCCTCTTCACAGTTCTAGCACTGTCTGTAGAACTTGGTGCCTTTTTTTTTTTTTTTCCTCTCTTGTCTTCTCTACAGCGGTTTGGTTTCCCAGTGACTTTGCCTTCTTGCTGTAGCTTGTTTACTTTTGCCAGACCATCCTGAGCGCAAAGGTTTCCATGACCCATATATGCCCCACTGCAGAGTTTTTTTTCTTTTTTTTTTTTCTTCTTCCTTCTACTGTAACGTGACATCCATTTCTGTAGCCAGGCTGAATGGATGATTATCTCACAGGCTTGGCTGCAACTGAAAAAAGTTTATAGCTTTGGGCTTAATAACTTAGCCAGGTGTGGCAGAAAAGGGAAGGTGAGTCCTACAGCTCTGCTAATGGGGAGGGTTGTCTGGGCTTGCAGCTCAGTAGACCCAGCTGCAAGATTTTTGTTGATACCAGCAGGCAATATCCCCTCACATTTGAAGCTTAGACATTCTTAGTATTGTTAGCAAACAGTTTTGGTTGCCCTACAGAAGTAAAGGGGTGTTGGGGCTGTCAGTTGCAGTTCCCTGGGAAGAGGGCATCTCTTTAGACTGAGTAGATGAAACTAATTTGCTGTGAGCTATGTTTGCTCCTTACTCCTCAGAAGGACAGTGGAAACACCTCCTRTTTTTTCTTGTTGTCTTGGGAGTCTTGGTTAATCTGCCTGGAACAGGATGTGTCCCTATATGGGAAAACACTGTATCTTTTTTTTCTCTTGTCCCTCAGGAGAAGGGCAGAGCTTTCAGCAGCAGAAACTTCTTGGTCTGTGGGTGATCATTGGTCTCCTGACCTTCCTGGCATTAGAGAAGATCTTCCTAGAGAAAGAAGAGGATTGCCCGGGTGTGGTGAGTAGCCAGAGGGGAGGGAGTACCACTGTGCTTGGTTTATGAGTCAGGCACATATGTCCTATACTAAGCACCTCCTCTGCCCTATTGCCATGTTCTGCAAATGGGTCCTGAGCTGTGAGTAGCTGCTTGTCAGCTTTTTGCAACTTCTTTGAGACCAGGCTGTAGGCAAGGTGTTTCATCTTCAAGATTTGGTTTTGTGGTTTTATCTGAGATTTCTTATCTCTGAGGTGGTTTTGTTCTCTGTCACATGCGTAAAAGAGAACTCCCCTTTTATGTGGCCTGGGAGCTTCTCCTCTGAAGAGGAGACTTTCTCAAGCAACCTTTGGAGTATGACAGGTGACAAATGTATACTCCATTTGGTGACCTTGACCTGCTGCTGTGGGTTTCACTTCTGTCTTAGAGTTCTGTCCTTCTCTGGAAGGCATTCCTCACCGTCCTCATCTCCTCAGCGCAGTCTTGACCAGGCCCCTGTTTTGTGGAGCAGATATTGTGTGGAAGAAGGGGTTTATGGTTGGCCAGGCAGTACAGTGCAGTGTTTCAGGCAAGGGTCACCCTGCACCACGGGGTATATTAACAAAGTAAGGGAAGGTAACTTCAGAACAGAGGAGCATGGCTAGTCCTTGCAGGCTGCACAGCTTGTAGCAGCAATTTCTGTTAACTATTGAATCCTTGCTGGGCTGAGTTCTTGAGAGATGACACTGGAAATCAGGCACTGTGTAGCCAGATCTTATTCTGCTTTAACATGAGATTTTTAAACTCTGAAAGGAATTTACCCTTCTAATATGAGAGAGTAAAGTCTCAGATGGACACACTGTGTTGTTTGAAAGCAGACAATCCTAGCTATAGAATAATTCTCTGAATTTAGTTATCCTGGTGTTCTGGAGAGAACAAGTGTTTCCTCCTCTTTCTTCCGCTGCCCAGATCAGGTCAAGAGAAATTCAGCTCCATCTTTCCCATGGGATATGGCCCATAAGCTCTGTCTCAAACTCAGTCTCTCTTGCTATTTTCCGTTTCCTCATAGTTGGGAAAATCTTTGCTCATGTTGTCTAACAGTTTGTTAGCCAGTTAGCCTTACAGATGAAGTTCAAATACGTAATTCCATTTTACTAATGTGACAAAAAACTCTATGATATCTGTCTCATCTCTGGTAGTTGTAGCTATTAGAACAAGATACCAAAGCTACTGATTTGGGCTGCAGCAACAAAAGGAATAAGGTTGATAACTGGATTTCTCACCCCAAATCATGCTCTTTCTTGGGGCCAAAAAAAAAAAAAAAAATACTGAGAAGTTGTTTTTTCCCTAATTTAGGGTTCTGGTTGTAAAGCACCAGAGGGGAAGATTTCCAATGGAAGTAGTTTTCCCCTTCAGAAGGTGGCAGGCAGACCCCAAAAAGCGGGAATGGTTTCAGCTCAGTGTAATGGCTCCTCTTTCCAGTCTCGTCCAACAGACAACAGGATCAAGGTAAGACATCCACAAGCAAACTTCTAGATGCTTTCTATTTTATGCTTTCTCAAGCAAATATAAAGAGCTCTCTGTGGAAAGTACTGTTACGGAGTGGGAACTTGGTGTTTATCAGTTATGCTTGTTTTTGCTCTTTCAAAATGTTCACTGGAGCTATAACAGGCTGGAAATAGCAGACATACTAGAGAAAATCTGCTCTGCAGCTCATTCAAGAAAGGCGAAGTCACGTTACCAGACATGTCTTCATAATGGCCTGTTTTGACTGAATCCTGACAYCAAAACACTTGTACATTTTTTTTGCACTTGTACTTTTTTTAYACTAAATCTTATAGTCGGTATATGTTATTCATTTAAATTTTTGGACAATGATTTCTCTTTTCTTCAGTGTCTGCCTTATAGCAGCTGTGAGTTGCAACTTCTTGTTCAGGCAACTTTTAGATGCTTTCTGGCAGTTGAAGCTATTCATCGTATAATTTAGGGGTTTGGKTTCTCAGATTAGCAAACTACTACTCCCAGAAATGGTTCTTGTTCACTTTATCTATAAATATGTGTTTCCTATCCTTCAAATGGGTGCTCACTTGATCCTATGGTGAGCTTAGTTCTATGAGCTAACAATCTGAGAACTTTATTGTTACTGTTTTTGTAGGTCTAATTCTCTGCTAATTTTGCTTCTTGAGTCAACATGCTATGTTSTCAGGCAATCTGTAGTGTTGGGAGAAGGGGATATCAGCAAGCTCATAGGACTGGAAGAGGCAGAGAAACTACTAGGCTGTGGCTAACGTTTAGATTAGCTTTGCTTTCACTTTTGGTTTTAGTTTACTGTCTTTGTACTGTGGGAGCTCTGAGTAAACATGACAGAGTAGAAGACCRCTTTTGTGAAAGAGAACTTCCAACTTTAGTCTGAGAGCCCATAAAATTGTACAAGATCACAGGAGAGTAACTAAAACAAGAGAATGTGGTTTCATGAACTAGTCCAAACCTAGATATGTAGTCAGTCAGAGTCTCTTCAGTCTTTCCCTTTAAATCTGTTTTTCTGTAACTTTGTGGCTTATCAGCATATTTTATTCAATCGTAAGGTTGGTTTGCAGCAATACTGGGAGACATAAAACTTAACTTTATCCCAAATTCTAATTAGATTAGAGTTGTATACAGTCTACTTTGCTAATATTATCTATGTTAAAACTGGTTATTGTCTATTACAGAATTAAAACAAAAATTGTCTATAATTTGGGACTATATTAATACAGACTCACTCAAAAATACATTCACTATTGGTTTGCAATCTTTTTAAAGGAGTTTAATTTTTAAAGTATATTTTAACATTTGCAACTATTACTCTGTAACTTAAATAACAGTACTGCATGAGGTCAGTGATACTAGGTAAACTGAATAACTTCATCAAAAGAGCTGAATTTTCCATACATGAACGAAGCATTCCAAATGTGAAGCACTAGATTAAGAAACAAAGAATGCAGATCACATTTATAACATAGGTACAGTTTCCAAGAAGTCAGTACCTTGGAAAAATTCCAAGGACACACAGGGGAAACTGTTGTTAGAAAGGCGCAAGGTAGGTGCTTGCAAAGAACAGAGAAACCCATGGCAGGCTGCTTTGGTTCCAGTACCCACTGAGTACTGGCCTTTTACTTTTTTTGTTAGTTTGTTTTTGTTTTTAAGAAAACAAGAGRGAAAAGGTACTAGTTAAACAAATAGTGGGAGAACTGTTTAGCGCCTCCAAGATTAATAAACTGCAATTGGTTTTCTGTGGACCACRTACATAAGAACTAGAGCAATAATGTGTTCTGGCTTAAACACTACAGGTGATAAGGGTCCTCTGCACTCAAATATAATTTGGTGCTTTCTTGTACTGCAGTCACTAGAATGATTTTACTTGTTGAGAGAATAGAGTACTTCCTTGCTCATTCTTTCTTTTCCCTGCCACGCACAGTTGTCTTTGCTTGTTTGTAGATGTATGTTTAACTGCACAGTGACATCAATTCKGCAGCATGAACATAAACACTTCATCTAGCTGCACTGTTTAAGACTGAGGAGAACCTCCTATTAGATATTTTCAGAAAGTAAATGTCAGAGGCTCATAACTGTCAAATCAACCCAGTTTATATCTGAACACTCCCAAGGCTTTGCTTCTGTCAGTGACAGCTTTTGCCACTGACAAGAAAAAAATCATAATGTTTTAATCATGAAGCTTTTTTCTCTTTTTTTTCCCCCACTATTACAGTGATATAGGGTGTGTGTGAAACTTGCATGAATAATAATTACTATTCTGTGGGGAAAACCTAGTCATCTAAAATCCCAGCAGGAAAAGGAGAAATTTTAGACAGTCACGTTAGTTCTCATTCCTCATATTTAGTCTAAAATGGCTGTGTGTTTATGAGTCTGCATGCCTTGKTTTTTTTTGTTCTCTTTTCTTACAAAACATGAGGGGAATGTGTTCTGCATCTACTGTAGAGATGTTGTTTAGATTACTACTTAATGTATTTAGGCCTGCTTAATAGGTCATTTTCATATTTAATCATGGAATGCTTTTAAAATTTTAGAGCCTTTGAAAATATCTTGAGATTGTGCAGTAGAAAGTGCTGTGCAGAAAGGTGGTGCCTTCTGAGGGAGAGACTTGACTGAAAGCCCTACCTGAGCTGCAGCTCATAGGTGAACATGTTATTTTATTTGACCACAGCAAGAAGGAGGATGCCTCATGCACAGGTCAACAGAAATGGGGAAGAGCAGAAGACAAAAAAAGTGTGCTGATGGCCTGACTATAAAACTCATCAGCACTTGAATTCTTCCAGCTATACATTGGTGCCTGGTGCTATGGTGAAAGAAGAGGTTAATGCTCTAGTTTCTAGACTGTCTCACAGGTTGCTGCTGTGTAGCTGGAGCCAATGTATGCCAGCTCAGTTCTTGCAGCCCAGGAACAAACTGGTAGATTAGCTACCACCCAGACTGGTGCACCATGTCTGCAGCCAGCACTCAGTAATCTTTGTTAAACATGATGGGAAAACAGAAACTGTGAGCAAAAGGGCTGGGGTGGTATCCTTATAAATCAGTTTGGCCCACATAACCAGAATTTGTGTGGAAGCACTCGTAGGTGTAGCAGTGGTTAGCATGATAGGGAAGTCTAACATGGAGGCAGACTCATGTAGGGAAGTGGGCACATGCCTGCAGTTTTCAGAAACGTGTTTGTCAGCATGTGTATGMATATACATGCTATCCAGCCTTCTAGTGGGTGGATTTTTGGTGACCACCATTACTATCTTTTCTCTTGTTATTCTTTCTTAAGGGAAAGCAAACCCACAAGCACAAGCTTTTTTTAGTATAATGCCTGCAGATTTTTTTAGTTATAAAAAGCAATTTCAACAGCATTTGTTCTGCTGCACTGTTCTTGCCAGCTCTTGAGGAGATATTTAACAGTTATATAATAAAATACATGACTAGAAGACTAGGTTAGGTCATATTTATAGCCAGTCGACTTGTGTAAATTAGKGTTGCCTAGAATTGGTTTGATTTACAATCAGTTTATTCTTATATTTTGGCTATATATTTTTCCTTTTTGCTGCTTTTGTCTCTCTCTATATCTAGACCTTGTCATTTGCCCTTTTTCTCTCTCTCCTCCTCTAAGGTAGATTTTCTAATCTTGGACAATCTAATCTTGTCTACCCCAAAGCATAGTTTACTTTAAGACCGAATACAGCATTTAAGTTGTATCTATGCAGTGATGTCAAAATCTTCATCAGGAGTGCCATGTCTTGCTCAGTGTCATTTGATCATGGCTGCATATAACCTGTGCCGGATCTTGTCTGGTGTATGCTTTCATTTAAGTATCCTCCCTTATCAAGAGTTCTTCCTTCTCTTTGCAGATTAGTGGATACCTCAATCTGTTGGCCAACACCATTGATAATTTTACACACGGCCTAGCAGTAGCAGCCAGCTTCCTGGTGAGCAGAAAGGTAAGGTATYTGTCGCACGCTATATACTGGAGATACCCATCCTAAAGTGTGATGCAACATACAAAAATACCGAAGATGTGAGGAATCTCTCCTATTTTCCGGAAGCTTCTGGGAACACAGAGAAGTATTTTCAGTAAGAAGCAGCCCTGTCCTGGCCCTCTGAGCCAGAGCTTCTTCAGTCTTTCGGAGAATTTTGTCCTTTGTACTGACATGTGAGGAAAGGTCATCTGCCTTTTCACTGAGAACTGGTCACTTCTAAACCTTGAGTAACAAGAGTCTTAATCTGGAGAATGGGGCCTTCACATGCTGAGGMATGTTTCAGCCTTTCAGAGTGAGGACTATTTCCTAATCGAATTCTCTTTTCTGCTACAGGTTGGGCTCCTAACCACAACAGCAATTCTCCTGCATGAAATCCCACATGAGGTGAGAGGGCTCTTATCCTGCTGTCCTGAAGGACTGAAGGGATGCTTCATCTGCTAAAAGATAATGACTAAGTCTGAATAACATTTCCTTGTCCCTTGAAAAGATGCTTCTTCATGGAGACTGACAAATGAGAAGTTAAAAGAAGTCTTGAAGCACTTGTCTTGTTAAGTTGTCTCGTTAACTTGMCTTTGTGTTTGGGGATATTCATATGCATTAACTGTTGGCTCTTGGTTTTCTTAGGTAGGGGACTTTGCAATCCTACTTCGGGCTGGGTTTGATCGTTGGAGTGCAGCCAAGATGCAGCTATCCACAGCATTAGGGGGGATTCTAGGAACCTGCTTTGCAATATGTGCTCAGTCTCCAAAAGGAGCAGGTAAGGCTCCCTGGGGCTGCTATAGGGAGGCTTGTGGTAGCCATGTGTGGTAGCCATATTCATCTTCTATTTTCTCTTGTGATTTTGCCTCATGACTAATGAAATCTTCCTGTATTTGCAGGAGAAACAGTTGCCTGGATCCTCCCTTTCACTTCTGGAGGATTTTTGTATATTGCCTTGGTAAATGTTGTACCTGATCTCCTGGAGGAAAAGAATCCTTGGTAGGTGCTCCTGTTTGGCAGCAGCCCTTCTTACTGCCCAGGAAGCAGGGATGTAACACTTCCCCATGCCTGTTTTGGGAGCACATGAATGACAGCTTTCCATGTCCCATGGACAAGTTTGTAGAAAGTGTTGTGGTAAGTGTTGAGTTGACAGGACTACAGAGATGCTGTAAAACTCCAGCTGGGTCAGTCCTAAAGGTTTTGCTGTCCCAATATGTTATCTGTGGCAGTAGCCAGTAGCATGTGCTTAAGGAAAGACTAGAGGAAGAGACTAGAGGAAGCAAGACAAGTGAAAAATCACAGAATCGCAGACATAATGATTTTTGGAAGGAGCCTCTGGAGGTTATCCAGTCCAACCTCCAGCTAGAGGAAGTTGCTCAGAACTCCGTCCAGCTGGGTGATCCTGTACCCTTGCATATCTTGGCTTCTGGCATCTAGTGGCTTAGAGGCCACTCAGCCCTGGGGCTTACCCAGAATTTAAAGCTTATTTTTCTTTATCATTCACCATTTTGTAATGTTTTATTGTATCCCACCTCAGTCACCTGTTTTCCACACCAGAATTTTCTGGTGTATTTTGCCTTCTTGTAGTTGGTAGTATCTTGGTTTCTTGGAGCCTGGCAGAGGCTGTGGCTAATTGCATTCCAAACTCATCTGCACCATTSTAGAGACCTTCCCAGGCTTGCTGACAGAGCTGCAGTTGAAATGAGGCAGCTTAAAACAGTTTAACTAGGAACCTCAGCTTCTTGGCTCAACCAATTTCCTTTTGACCAAGATGGATAAAGAGCTCAAAAGACAGTTCCACAGCTGGTATCTGAGGAGACAGGAACCTCTGRTAGAGAAATGTTAATGGCAGCTGGGAGCATGCTTTTCAATTGATAACAGCTGCAGTGGCAGTGGTGTGTAGCCGCTTTAATGAAGAATAAATATGAGTTGATGCTAAATGAGTGGAAAAATTCATTAGCTTTTTTATTTTTGCAAAGTAGTTGTTGGCTCAACAAGGTTCCTAATCCCTCTGAACATGCTGCACAAGTGCTGGTGCTAGCATAAGAAAAAGGGCAGGAATAGGCTGCCTGATTTGCCTGATTTAATCAGCTTTTGTTGATTTGGAAAACTCAAATCAGACCTTTCAGTTGAATGGAAAAAATATGTTCCAGTTTATGGASCACTTCTTTGTTTGGGGTTCTGGGGAAGAGTCTTTGCTGAGTGAATCACTTCTCACAACCGCAGTCTTGTCTTTGTGACGAATCTGGAAGGGTATAGAGCAAACCAGTCAAGAGCCTCTACACTGCTGCCCAATGGGCAGCAATTCTGTGGCCCCTTCTAATTTTCCTGTTTCTTTTCCAGGAACTCCCTACAGCAAGTTCTACTCCTGTGTACAGGCATTATAGTCATGGTGCTGCTCTCACTCACAACAGAGTGACTTCTGCACAGACCTCGCGACTCCTCTCAGAGCCACTGCAGTGACTCTGAGCTGCCAAAGCAATAAGAACACTAATGTTACTTCCTGCGCGTGCACGTGTGGATCTGGCTGCTAGTATGAGAAGCAAGTGAGAAAGAGGTCTGGGTGTGCAGGCCTTTATTCCCTGGCTCTCCTATCCCTATTCTGCTAAAATCCTACACCTCAGAGCTTCCTCTTTTATGGAGCAAAAGATGGTATGAGCAGAAAAGAGCTGAACAACGGCTCCACGGAGAATGGACAGTATTTCATTCAGTTCATTATGATGGAACTGAAAGCTGTTGCGTGAAAATGAGACATGATCCCTGTAACTGATGAAGAGGTGAAGAGGAAGGACGTGTTCTACCACTCAAAGYGTTGAAGACGGAACAGGGATGGCAAAACAACAATAAATTAACAGCTTTAACTAGAACTCTCTACCATTGGGAGTTATGCCGCTAGGAAATCCTGCATTGTAGACAGTGGGGGAAAGGTCTCTTTCCAATTCAATCTCTGGCTCTTCATTGAGACCACTTGTTTCTAAAGGTACCATTAGCCTTGGTAGTCCAACTTTTTGGCATATTTTGTATTGATTTATGTTGAAATTGAGCCAGAAACTTGAGGCATTTTGGGGTCGTTCACAAGTGGCTCAGTGTGAAGATTATTTGCCTCAGCCCTAACCACTCCAGTAACCAGCATGGCATAGCTGTTCATCAGAAAAATGGTCAGCAAGTATTTCTTCTATTGCTAGACTATCAGCTCACCTATATCTGGAAGGAAAGTCATGGAGTTGCTGCTACTGACTTCCCTCCCCACCTCATCCCCTTAAGCATTAGCTGAGTGTGGTCCTGAGCCTGCTCTCGACCTGTCTCCCCAACCAGCTTCCCCAAGCCAAGTTTCAGAGCTCTCTTGAGGTGGAAAGATTGGCATGTTAGCCCTGTCCAGCATGCTAGAGCAGCCCGAGGCTGAAGTTTGGGCAAGGGCTGAACACAACACCTTCGGTCAGCTAGAGGTAACCCAATGCTGGCTCTTCCTCTGCTCAATGTAGGATGTTTAGGAACATGCTGTAACCAAAAAAAAAAAAAAAAAAAAAAAAAAGGTAGTCTAGTTCTGGGCTTTTTACCTCACAGGGGAGTTACAGTCTGTCAGGGATGAATGAGTAAGAAATAATACTGACAGTATTTCCTTAAAGGAAAGGGTGCAGCAGCAAAGAACCCAGGAAGAGCAAAATTTAGAGGGTGAAACTGCTGGTGAAAAGATTAWAAATGAGTCTAGGAAAGCTAAATGTGCTAAGAGAGAATAGGATATGAAAGGATGGCAGTAAGTATGCTTTAAGAGTTTGCTGATGTGTGACACTTGGGATTCAATTTGTTGACCATCTGAAATCAATAAAAATAAATGATGTTTCTAGTGTTTTGTGTGCATCCCAGCTGGCAGACTGACCAGGCTGCCCCTTCCAATGGGAGATTTTAGTGCTACAGAGATCTGTGCAATTGCTCGCTCATCCATTCCGCAGAGGTTATCCTTGCTCTACATAAATCTGTTAAAAAAGTGACCTTACTGGACGCAAAACAAGTGCCACAATTTGAGTTGCACCAGTTCAATTCTGTCTTTAAAGAGTTTTTGTAAATGAGTATAGCTTTCCAGGCTGGACAGGGCTAGTCTCTAATTTAGAGGGTGATCTGTCTCAGAGCAACGAGGCAGGTATTCTGCCTGTAGCAGAGGCACTTCTCTGAGAAATTCCTTGTTGACACTGTTCTATTTTTATGACCGTTTCTGCCCTACTTTTTGGAGAGAGCTGGCAAACTTGTGTCTGCTGTTCTCTCTGCCTCAGTACTGCTGTCTAAAATCTGTTCAGTGTTCCTCACTGGTAGGTTTACATCACTAACTAGCTTCACTTGAGCAATGAGAGCGCTTAGTGCATTTTTCGTTCTCTTACAAAGTTGCCCTCCTTTTCAACTACTGCCTCTATCATCCCTTTGTCACAAAGTCTGAATCGAGCATCCACTTGATGTTTTCCTGGAAGGAAGATTCATCAGATTAGCTTACAGGGACTCAGCATATTAACCCCTCATTCTAGTACTTTGTAATTATTTTTCCTTGGAAATGGAAGCCAGCTAGACCCTATTGTAGCAATCTGAAGGAAGCCCGTTTGCATAGAAAGATACGCCCACTCTTTCCCTAGATTCTTACTCAAAATGCAGCTGGCATTTAAGTCCAGGCATTACCAGGTGAGTGCACAGAAGCCAGTATTATTGCATCAGCACTGAATCTTGCTAAAACTGGAAACCGTAGCCCAGGTTTCGTGCTCTCCATTCAGGAACATGAAGTGGATGGCATTGAAGAATTAATTTCCGAGTTGCTTTTCTTGGCTGGTGCCGCAAGCCTGACAGACTGCAGTTCTTGRGAAGGTACCCTGGTGCAAGGCAGCACAAGGCTTAGAGGATGGGCTGGCTAATTTCCTGCTATAGGCAGCATCAGCCCCAGGCGAGGACTAAGGATGAAGAGCCTCGGGAGGAAACGGAGCATCACTTTGCCATATTTGTCACTTTTAGAAATGCAGACAGAATCATCTTTTTCTAGTTCTGCTTTTTTTTTTTTTTTTTCCCAGCTGCTCCTATGCGTTTCCCCCTTTCATCTATATTAGTCTGCTCTGTAAGGAGACAATAGAGRTGAAATAAATGGTTTGCAATGTGCGTTTTTTTCTGGTTTTCCATTTTGAAGCTACTTTTCTTTGCTTTTGAATTACAGAGCAGTATATTTAGTAGTCCAGACTAGTTACTTTACCCCTTGAGCCTGTGCTCTCTTAAAAGAGAGATTCCTGAACCATTCTGCTATTTCTGCTGCCATGGCATTGTAGGCCAGGAGTGTTGTAGCATATGTGGAATCATAGCTTTTGGATGTGGGTCTGCTGGCTGAGAAGGATAATTATGTGAGTTGCTCCTTTTTGAGGGGAGTGCCTGCATGGCAACTGACTGCTCAGGGAGTTTAGCAGCCATTTTTGTGATTAATGATTCCTCAGCTAAAAAACTATTAGACCTAACTGATAGTTACCTTCCTCATCACTTATCACTAAGCGGTCACCTGCTGTGTGGAATAAAGGTATTCATCATAAATCATACATGGAAGGAGCCAGGTGAGCTTGTGAGGGAATGTTGTGTCCTCCAAAAACACAGGTTTAATGTATGTCTTATCCCAYCTTTCACCTGAGAGATTTTTATGGCTATAAACAGTGAGAATCATTTACTACCATTCACTGCTTATGAAAGACCTTTTAAGGAGAAAGAAAATGACAACCTAAGAGCTGAAAGAAGATAAAGGCAGCTAAGTGACTGAAGACATGATTTCATGGTATGTGAAGGTTTTGCCAGGACTGTAGCTTTTGGAATTTTGYCCCTGGATTGACTTTGATGCCCTCTGTGGTGAAAGATCTTTTGTGTTATCTGGGGAGCAGTACCTAGAGCAATGATTGTATTTGAAAACCATTTTTCATCCTGGTGTGAGAGACTCTTAATTTAGCTGGTATGTGTTAGAAAATTCCTTCCATGGCAGCGCTGTCAGTTCCTCTCAATTTGGCTGCCTCCAAGGCACTAATGTGCAGCTGCATGGATGGTAATCCCATCTGTCCAGTCCAAACTGTKGAAGAGAGACACGCTGAAATGTTTTTGAGCAAGCTTTCTCCGTGGCTGCTGCATGTTTCCACCAGGTATAGCACTCAAGGCGAGAAGCAGGAGGCTGCTGCGAGTGGGGTCCGCAGATGGAGAGGTGCTGGTATGGTCACCTAGGCTGCACTTGCTAGCTGACAGCACAAAAAGGGAGGAGGAGGAGAGAAAAAAGGACCTGCATCTCCTACAGTTGAACAGTTAGTCTTTAGAAATAATTATTCTAATCAACCACAACTCAGGACTTTGATACACAGGGGTTACGTTTGTAATTTAGACTTACTGCACCCTCAGATCACTTTAGCTGGGTGCCAGATTTGACAAGGTGATGTCCAAACAACTGGCCTTGGGGACGAGCAGCACTGCAGTACAGAGAACAAGTTCCACAGAACAAATAGGATCAAAAGGGATTTGGTGTCCTCTGTATTTAACTAATGGCTTGGATTTAGCCTGCTCCTCACGCCTGGAAATGTCAATCTCTTTTATGCACTTGAGGCCTTGCCTTGCATTCACGGATAACAGAGAACTGAGGAGAAACCATAACTGCAAGGCCAGCATCTGCCACCACTCTATTTTACCAACACTTAAAAGAAAATGCTCGATCACGCGATTTCTGCCTTACCCGTAGCCAGCTGCCCTTCTGCGGCGCGGGCCGGGGCGGAGCGGAGCGGACAAGCGCGAGGGCGCCGCGCGACCGTTAGCGCCGCGCGACCGTTAGCGCCGCGCGACCGTTAGCGCCGCGCGACCGTTAGCGCCGCGCGACCGTTAGCGCCGCGCG
>NW_020454716.1:769200-786911 GCF_003342845.1 Nothoprocta perdicaria
GCGCTGCAGGGGAAGCGCCCGCCCTGCCGCCCCCGGCGCGCTAAGATGGCGGCCGCGGCTCAGGCGCTGAGCGGCTGCGGGCTGCTCCTGGCCGCCGCCGCCCTGGCGCTGCTCGCCGTGGCCATCGGCACCGACTCGTGGTACGAGACGGACGCGCGGCGGCACCGCGAGCGCTGCCGCGGCTTCGGCCACAAGCGCAGCGACCCGCCGGGCTCCATGTCGGCGCCCAGCTCGCACCTGCCGCTGCGCGCGCGGCCCCCGCGGGCCCTGCTGCCCGGGCGGCCGCCCGCCCCCGCGCCGCCCGCCGTCGCCGCCGCCCTGGACTCGCACTGCGGCCGCCGCTTCAACTCCACCGTCTCGGGGCTCTGGCGGCGCTGCCACCGCGCGGGCTACGAGCCGGACAGCGAGGAGCTCATCCGCAAAGGTGCGCGCCGGGGCCGCGCGGCGGGGCCGGGGCCGGGGCCGCGCGCTGCTGTCCGTGGTGCTGAGCGCGGCCCTGCGGGAGGGCCCGGGCCGGCGGGCGCGGGGCCGCAAGCGCTCGGAGCGGGGCATGCCCCGAGCCCGGCACCCCGTCCGTTGCGGAGCGCCCTTTGGCACGGTGGTAGCTCCGGGTGCCCCGGCCAGGGAAGGGACCTGTTGTTCCTCCGCCCGTTGCGGCGGGCGCTGCAGGCCTCGCCGGGGCCGCTCCGCACCCGCCGGCACCGCAGCGCTGAGGCCGGGGATGCTGCGGAGCTCCTGCCGYGGTGGCACCTGGAGACACGGGGATCCTGGGCTCCGCGGCACCGCTAGCGAGGCGCTGCGGGCCTTACAAAACGAGCTTAAGGTCAAGAAATGCTGCGAATGGTTAATAAATGAGGAGGCTCATTGATCCAGCAAGTGCATGTCAGTGTAGAGGGCTGGGAGAAGCGCTTCCATTGGGGCGCTGGATGGGGCTGCTGCCCAGGGGCAGTGGGGGCAGCTGCTCAGCGAGGCCTCCAGCCCAGGTGCTTGTCCCCTGTGCTCCCCCTGCACAGGGGAGGCCGCGCGCGCTGGCGCCGGGAAGCTCCACTCCTGTTGTCCCTTCTTACCAAGAAATTGCAGGGACTCTGACTTCTAGAAACTCAAGGGCCGCCTGATTAGCTTCTTTATTTAATCATCTTCTTGCTTTTTCATTTATATTTCCAGTTGATCTCACTTCACCGAACGGYAGCTCATTAGTTTCAGTCTATTAATGGTCCCTGTCACTTAAAATATGTATTTATTTTTCTGTTTTTGGCTCCCATTATGATCAGCAAGGGCTGGGGAAGGGAGTGAAAGRAGTGCCTGTGGGTTCCCCACACCCACAGGTTTGGGGCACGCTGCCCTCAGCTGCATGGGCGCATTATGTGTGTGACTAAGGGCCTTGCATGGGGCCACAAGGGTAAAGCTGTGGGGACTCGGGGGTCTGAATGGCTTTCCTTCTACATTCATACTTCAGCTGGTCTAATGAAAGAGATTGCCTTTCCCTACAAACCTTGCTTCCCTTACGCCTTTTGGTGTATTTGCTCTGTAGTATCTACTGTAAAGATACTACAAACATAAAGATGTTTTATATGACATCATTGTATAAAAGAAAAGGTTATTAATAATCATTCTTGTAGAGCCAAGCCCTCRACACACGGGGCTCTCAGCCTGCCCCACTTGCTTCACTGGCTGCCTTCCCTTGTTCCCACCATGCCTGTCTTTTCTCTGGCAGCTGTAACTAAGCAGCGGTGGCCAAGCACGGCTCTTTTCTCGAGCACACTGCTAGGGCTGGAGCTTCTGAGCAACAGAAGCAAATTATTTTTGGTGTGAGCTACTAATAATAACTGCATGCACCTCTGAAAGCCCCCTTCCCCCTTCTGTGCTTGCAGGGATGTTCCAGCTAGATCTTTGGTGATATGAGGCCTTCATGTATTTTTAAAACTAAAGATTTTTATAGGCTTTCAGTGACAGAGGAGTAAGTAATTCTTGTGAAAGTCTAGTGGTAGTTTTAATTAGGATCTATACTCTTGATTTGCTTGTGTCTCTAGAATAAGGGCTTTTTTCTTCCTGTCTGAATCTCTCTTGAGTTCTGAGTAAGTGATTAAGACCACAAGTACCCTTATTCATTTAAATAATTACATGAATTTCTAATGCAGTGTTTATCTACTGCTCTTAGTACAAAGCACATAAATGAAAGGGAAGAAGCAGGAGTCAAAAAATGTTRGGCAAAATGGAGGAGTAAATATTTAAATATAAGGAGAGAAAATATGTRGGATCCTTCTTAATATATAGCATTGCTATTTTTGAATCATAAAAAAACAGACAGTTTCACTTTTAAAATACAGTTAAGAGGAAAGGCAGAAGAGGTAAGTGTGTATAAACCAAATAGARGAAAACAAGTGTAGCAATTAGTGTGAAATTGCAGACAATAACCTGAAATATTTGAAGGGGAAACTTTGTGTGTAGGGAGGCACTCTGTGAGCCTCCCGTGTAAGAACTTTAGCCCTACACATCCCCACTTGAGCTTGTGCTAGGTGGGTTATGGGCTGCATAAGTGATACAGCAAAAAAAAAAAAAAAAAAAAAAAAAAAAAAAAAAAGAAAAAAGTGTTGCTTACAAAGAAGAAAATTATTAATTGGGAAAGATCAAATCAAATCGGCCCTTTTGGATAACCTGGTGGATTGGTTTGAGCAATGTATGTTTTATCTCCAGTAAATTCTGGAAATGGAAAGAGACTCACACGAGAGGCTTTGTCGAGTTTGCTTTGAGAAGAGCCCAGGCTGGGGCTGGTTGTTCTGTCAAGCACTGGGGTGACACGAGCTCTTAGTGCCCCGACATAGCTGGGAAGGCCCAAGACCCACTGGAGGCTTGATCAGAGGGATGCTCTGGTCTGTGGTGTTAATGAGGCCATTGAAGGGAAACTGCTCTGTTGTGGTGTCTCAACTCCCCATCCGTCCCCACTGATGAGCTGGGAGCGTTGCATGACTGAGGAGCTACAGTGCAGGCAGGGTAGTTAACTCAGTCTGTTCACTTGTGGCCATAGGCAAGTAAAATTTGTTGGGAAGAGTTATCATGGCTCAATGAAGAAAAGCTGATTCTCCAAGTCTGGTGACGATGGGGACAGTGCAATGCTGTTGCTGTTCTCACTGCTGCACAGCAATGGCAGGAATATGCTGGGGGCTTTCGTGGGTGTTTGGGCCTGAGGCACAAGGGAGCGGAGGCTGGACTGGCCYGTGGTAGCTCAGCAGCAGCGGCCCTCGGCCGTTTCCAGCCTTGCTTGTGTGCAGAGAGGACCTCTCCCGGCTGTGTGAGAGCTGAACTGCTCCAAAATAACAGCTTGGGGATCCAAACGGAGAGTAAGAGCTCCTCCACCACCTACTGTTGCTGTGGGCAGCGTAAAGGAGAAACCCACGCGTTTCAAAGAGACTAAACCGAGAAAAATGTGGGGAGCAAGGCCTGGGATTACAAACTGAAYGTGCTAGAGCTGGCCTGGCTCTGACATTCCAGGTGTCTGGCAGCTTAGGAAATGGAGCCTGTGCTCAGGCTGGGCCCTAGAGGTCCAGAAATCCTGTGTAGCCCAAATGCCCCAGTCCTGCCCAGTGCCAATCATCAGGCAGGGAAAAGGGCTTGTTCAGGGACACTCCTGCATGTGCCCCAGGGGCAGGATGAGGACATGGAAGGGAAACCTGCCCGCGGAGCTGAGGGAAGCAGGGATGTGCATGCAAGGCATGTGCACACATTGGCTTTGGGAGGCCACCATCGTGTAGCTCAGCCATGAAGGTGTCACTACTGCACAATGCAATGTGCATTGCTTCTTACACTCACTCTTTTAATCATGAAAATCGCACATGCWGTACAACATTCATAGTTTTCTGCTAATGCCAACAGGAATTCCTGGGAACAGGCTCTCTATGTAATCTTTACCTTGTACATCTGCATTATGATGATCTAATCACACAGACCCCTGCCCTGCTCTGCCCTGGGTTCTCAAATTCTTTGTGTGCAGAAAAGACAATACTCATTTTTTTCTCCTTCTTGCTCACCACATTACTCCAAACTATTTGCCTTTGTCTGAAGGCAACATTTTTAGTTTTGGCAGACTTGCTTACAGTGCTTGTCTGACTCTTCATAAACAAAAGCAAAATCTCTGTGCTAGCAACTTTCTAACATGGAGGCCAATATGTTGTCTCCATCTTATGGATCGGGATCTAAAGTATAAAAGGACTTTGGGCAAAGGTGCCTGATAATTCTGGGTACCTTTGAGATACCCTTGACTTTGTAGTGACTTTAAGACCGAAAAACTTTTTTTTTTCTTTTTTCTTGGGTCCTTAGAGAATAAAGTGCAGTGCCATCATAAATGAGGCTCCATGGAGCAGTGTGGTATGTCTGAGTGTTGCTGCAAATCACACCCAGAAGAGCAGAAAAAGTGAGCTAGCAACTGCAGATGAAACGTAGCTGCCAAGAGTTGGTGTGCACGTAATAACTGCAGGGGAGAAGGTGGGTGGTGTTCGGCTTGAGGCACCTCACTGCTCCGCTGCTCCCCTGCCTCCCTGGCCTACGTGTCCCAGTTTTTCCAGCAGATGGGAAGGCCCCTCCGCCAAGGGCCCTTGCTTGTTTTGCCCACAGTGGCTCATACCAGAGCAGGTCCRTCCTGTGCACTCAGCACAGTGGGAATCTTACAGCAAAGAAGAGCTTGTGATCACGTAACTGAAGGCCGTGGATTTTGTGTAAGAAACGCTGGGRGGGTTTTGCTTTCTTCTAGCGTAACATTGAGGAGCAAGGATTTACTTGGTAAAGTTTCAGCTAAGGATTCCTTAGCTTTGATCATATTGGATATAAGAGTATTTTGTTGTGTGCTTCACTACTCTCTAATTTTGCTCTGACGAGCTACAAAGTAGTCCCGGCTTTTATATAAGATATTGCTTTAAATGTAGTGCTTCTTACTTTTGATGAAACCCATGCGCTTTGCAATCTAAAATCTCTTCAGTTTGGACTGTAAACGTGTTCCTCTGCAGTATGTGTGAGTGCATTTGTTGAACACAAGTTACTACCTTATCAGTGGCTGCTTAAGTTAATTAGATACTGTAATGTGCTGTATGTGGCCTGAGTTTTTAATGTGGATGTATGCAGGGTTTTGCAAGTGAGCTTGCACCCCTCTGCCCGGTTGCCCTGTRGGGCCAGCTGGACAAGCACAAGGCGGGAGGGGAAGGCAGCGGCTCCGCGCCGGCTGGGGGCTGCGGCYGAGGCAGGGAGCTGCTGTGGGCCCTCGCTGCTGCAGGGCTTTAGCCACAGAGCCCTCAGGCTTTTCCATGTATTTCTTTCTTTGGATGTGATCTTTTCATTTCTTCTTTGTGCATTTCKGTAGTAAACACTGGTGTTTTCTTAATGTGGGGAAATTCAGATCACGTTTACCTTCCTGGCCCCATCACTGTGACTGGCAGGGGCTCTTGCATCCAGCTCCTAATCCTACAGAGGGGAAGCGACCTCCTTGTGGGAACTCAGCTGTGTGGTTCCAGGGGAGCGTTCCTGGAGAGCTAAGTCATGACCCCACTKCTGGGAGAGGAGAGCAAAGCTGCCTGCTGCTGCTGCTTTCCTCAAGTCCTCCGCAAAGCTGAAGGCTGCTGGTCCTTGYTGGGGGCTGGTCACCCCTTCCTTASCTCCCCGTCTGGGCTCTGCATTTGCTTCCGAGTGATTCTTCTGCGAACGCCCTAGCAYTCAAGTAGTGTCTGTGACCCTGCAGCCCTTGTTTAGGRGGCTTCTTGTCACCCTTGGCCCTTTATCTTTCTGGCTGTTCTCTTTGTCCCCATTGCGTTTGTCTGAGCTCTCCTCTGTCCCAGCTGTGTCRGTAAAAGGGGGAAAGATGCCCTCTTCTGCGAGGTCTTCGCTGTTACTGATATGCTGCRTTAAAAACCCCTTCTAAAAGGCACGTGGGTGGAGGGACACATTTGATTGTGGGATACGCTTTTCTTTAAATACAGTGGGAACAAGCCTACCTGGGCATCACTGTTAATGGAAAGCAAAGCAAMGAGCCAACGCGACTGGAGGGAATTCAAGTTTTCCTCCCAAGCAATTCACTTTCCAGTATTCATTCCAAATTTTCTGAAGTGATTCAGTTCCGTCTCCTTAGAGACCAAACCAGTCCTGTTGGTGCTCTGAAATGTTCAGGTCTCCTCAGCCATCCCAAGAGCCTCATACCAATTTCTCTAGGAAGTCTCCACAGCTATTTTGGAGACTGTCRTTAGTGTTTATCTTCAGCCCTGTCCTCTTGGGTCAGCACCCCGTTCCCTCTTCTCCAGGGCTTGTTTGTAGCAAGACTCCATCCCCTCCTAATCCCTGAAGCTTTGAAGTAACAGTTCCCTTTGTGTTATATTTGCTCTGTTATTGAGCTAAAATTCTCCTAGTACCCTCAGCAGCAAGTGCAAGGCRCTGAGTTTCCCCTCCGTATCACACTGGTGTCTCTTTTGCAGGTGTTATTCAGCGCTGCACTGCTGTGAAGTACCACTACACCTCTAGCTCGCTGCCACGCAACTTGCCCGTTAACATCACCAACACCATCCGGCAGGATGAGTGGCATGCGCTCCGTAAGTAAGCCCAAGCAGAACGTAAAATGGTCAGATTATTTCACGCCTTATGACTGGGCTGGGTGGGGGTTTCGCCTTGGCTGATGTCTAAGCATAAATACTTGTTAGGGAGAGAGGCTGAGCAAGTAGCTGGCACGGTATAACTGGAAGTGGACATGAGACTGGAGTGGTTGTGAGGACGAGTTTGGGAAAGCGGGAGTGTGCAGTGTGTTGCCAGGTGTAGATGATTCCTACCTCGATTACAGCAAAGGTACCATAGTCCTGTAAGTCCTGCACGGAGCTTGTTGCAGTCACCATATGTGCCTGGTGACTGGTAGCTCCCCTGCCACCAGTGCTCGTGGAAAACGTCCCTGCAACCTCCTGTTGTTAATTCCCTGCCCACAAGCTGCCTCCTGCCAATGTCCT
This sequence comes from Nothoprocta perdicaria, assembly GCF_003342845.1. Lineage (NCBI taxonomy): Eukaryota > Metazoa > Chordata > Aves > Tinamiformes > Tinamidae > Nothoprocta > Nothoprocta perdicaria. The sequence goes on from NW_020454716.1 coordinate 776,169, forward strand.
TCTCAGACGCTTGAGTGACCACTAGAGTCTGCTGCCAGAAATGAGTCTCTTCTGCCCCTGCTTCTCCCCGTATTTGTTGTCTGTTGCCTTTGCCTCACATAACTCTGTTTAGCCCCAGTCATATGAACCTCAGTGCTGAGGAAATCCAGCTAAAGACTGAAGCAGCATGAGACAACAGCACCTGTGGATACCAAGGTGCTGCTCATACCACTGAGCAGTGTCTTTAGAGCCTCTTACTGTAGTTGTTCTGTTCATACTGCTTGGATCTGCTGTCCACTCTTGCCTTCCCACTCTCCCCATCGTTACTTCCCACTGCCTGCCTTCCGTGTGCTAGTCRTTTACTTCCCCGTCACTGTCCCTTCCTGCTGCTTTTGGTTCTGTCTTCAGCTGACACTCACCCAGCAAACTCCACCCCAAAGAGACACACCATGAACAAAAAGGAAAGCCCTTGCAGCGCTGACATTTGCAAGTCGTTGCAGCATTAATTCTGCTGGTGCTGATGGGCTGCTCCTGCCCCATGGTGCAGGCACCAGGCTGCTGTTCTTCCTGGGTGGGAAGTAGGTACTTTGGTTGGACACAGCAGATACCTTGGTTAAGAGCGGTATGTTCTCTAGCTTTGCAGTGCCCAGCATTCAGGAGTCCAGTTGGCTGAATTCCCTAAGCTTCAGACTAAAGCACAAATCATTTATTTCAAAGAAGCTACAGGAGGAGATGCCCAGGGCAGAGCTCAAACTTTAGGATCAGCAAACCCCAGGCTGTCTGGGCTCTCTCCGTGCTGTCCTGTCTAGGTGCCTCCCTCTTCATTTCCTCTTTCTTGCTTCTCTCCTTTCTTTTCCCTCAGACCTGCGGAGGATGACAGCTGGCTTCATTGGCATGGCGGTCTCCATCATCCTCTTTGGGTGGATTATTGGTGTGCTGGGCTGCTGCAAGCAGCAGGAGCTCATGCAGTATGTGGCCGGGCTGCTCTTCCTGATGGGAGGTGAGAGCCTTTCGCTTTCGTGTTTTGCTTCTGACACGACATGTCAGGCCCTGCAGCTAACAGTGCAGCAGAATTTCTGTTTAGAAAAGGGGAAAGAGGAAAAAAGGAAGAGGGGGATTTAATTATCAATTCCAGAACATCATGAAAGAGGGTTTGTTTGTTTTGTTTTAGGGTTGAAGCAAGAGTGGATTTGTGGCCAACGGGGATATTAAAAAGAAAGAAAAAAGGGTTAATTTCAGAAGTGTGAAGTAGCTGAGTGTGCACAGGCATTCAGCTGCTTGGTGTGAATTGATATGATTGATCAAGACAGATGTGACCTGCCTAGATTCTAATACCCAACTCTGATTTGGAATATTAAAAAGTATATATAAAGTACATCATTTGTTTTTTTATATATATATATATGTATACACACACATATATATTCTTCATTTGTGAACCCTGAATCCAAAGGATAGTATATCTTTCCTTTTAATGGAGGTCTATTTTAGAGCCTGTTTCTGCAGTGTGCAATGACTGCTAGTGCCATTTAAAGCTTGCACGTTTGTCCCTGGTTCAGTGACTTAGACCGGAAAGCCTTAATGCTGCAGAGTTGATTTTTTTTTTTTCCTTTTTTTCCTCCCTAGCTTTTACTTGCTAGACTTAGAGAACTGTCATATTGTGCCCCTTGCTGATAGTTAGGTACCTAGTGCCTGAGGAGCAGCCAAACAGGCAGGTGCCCAAATGTGGGGCTAGCTCTAGGGGCCGCAGCTGCAGCTGGCAGCTCAGAGGGTCACAGCAGAAATTGAGATGGATGCTTGGCCCCAACAGGCTCCAGCTCTCTACCTCCCATGGGTGCTGTGACCCAGCAGCTTATATCCAGACATTAGTCACTGGATATAAGTAATGGCCCAGGTGAAGCATGATGAGGTGCAACCACCTGAGCTCTAAATCTCAAGAGAGGGATGAAAGGCAATATTGGTTATTTGGGAACTGCAGGATGCTATAGGCCTATGCATATATATTTTTTTCTTTCCCTTGTAAGTCTGTTTCCACCCTCTCACTTTGTAAGAAGGATGGCTGGTGGAAGAAAACGAAATGTAAAATTTTGTTGTTTCTTGACTTTGAAATAGGCGGACAGGGTGAAGAAAGAAAGGTAGAGAAAAAAAAAGAAAAGAAAGTACTAATTAACTAATTAACCTTAGTGAGGGCAGCGCAGAAGCCTCTTGCTTGTCCCCTGCAGGTACGTGCTGCATCATCTCGCTCTGCACATGCGTCGCTGGGATCAACTTTGAGCTGTCGCGCTACCCTCGYTACGTCTACGGGCTGCCCGAGGACATCAGCCACGGCTATGGCTGGTCCATGTTCTGCGCCTGGGGCGGCCTGGGCCTCACGCTGCTCGCTGGCTTCCTCTGTACGCTGGCCCCCTCACTCAACACGTCTCGGGCACCGGTACAAAAACCCAGACAAGAAAACGGGGCTGTGTGACCCCCGAGGGAGCGAGCCGAGACTCTGGGAAGCTCAGCCTGGGCAGAGTTGTGGGATACCACCAGGAAGAAGCGGCACGTCAGCACACGGAGAGCGGTGCCGGAGCTGTGCGAATACCACCCTGGGGGTGCTGCTAGGACTTCAGTCTTAGACATTGCAAGCAACTCCAGGTTCGAATTATTGCTGATTTGCTCATTGATGGTTTAAGGGGGAATGGTTCTTTTCTTTTGTTTTATTCTCTTCTGTTTACAAGGGATTAATTTCAAGGCTGTGGCTTTTTTTGTGCTCTTTTCTGAACTGTACCTCATGGTCCTGTTCTTGTCCATTTGTAAGGATGTTTACGCACCAACTCTATTGCTGCAGGTCTGTTGTAATTCAGACCCCAATTAGGGCAAGGAGGTGGGTGAAGTTGGCTTGAACACTTTTGCAAGACATGTCTCRTGTCAGCTCAGGCCATCATTTCCCAAAAGAACCTTGATCTAAGCCGAGGTTTAGGCCAAAGAATTAGCCCATTCTTAGTATTAATTCATCTAAAGCAGAAAGCTGTGCTGGTCTGTGCTATAGGATCAGCTATTTAATYAAGCTGATTGAGTCTGGAGCAGCAAGACTGATAAAACTCTTGCTGGCTTTAGGAAAGCAGGGGAAAGTTTTCCTCAGCTTCTTACACAGGTAAGGTTACTCAAACAATATATCCTTGTTTTAATGGGGAGATTCATGCAACGTGCAGCTTACAACTGTGCTGCTGGGGGCCCACGGCAGGTGTTTGTATACRAAGGTAAGTCATAGTTAGAGCTGCTGGGATCAGCTTTCACCAGGCTAGGTGTGGGTGTGATGCTGTTCTGTGAAAGGAGATGGGCAGCTCCCCCTGAGCCTGAATAGCAGACCTGCTCGCCTGGCAGGCAAGGTACAGCCCCCGGTAACTGAACGTCCAAAGGAGCTGCAGGGTTTTCCTCAGGAACGTGGGGCTTCTGCTCACTTCAGCCCTCCCCCCCCTTTATATCTCCCGTGTCTCCCCCACGCAGCAAGGCGGGAACACACGTGCTCCCCTGGCACAAGCTCCCGCTCCAGGATGAGTGGGAAGAGCCTTGGAACCACTGTAAGCACCAGGGCTAACTCAGGAACATCAGCCAAAGTGCCGGGGGTGCATTTTTCTTTCATTCATCTGTTCTTTCTTCCCTCACATTCCCCACCCCTCTCCCCAGCTTTCAAAAACTGCACAGGTAAAGATGCGATGGCCAGCATTTAGGGATGTTTACATTGTATTTCAAATACAATACAGTGGCATGTAAGATATTTAATGATAAAGTCAGTGTATTTATGAAAAGTGTAATTTTTAAATGGAAGTTGTAATTCTCAACTGGCATTAAAAGTACTGAAAGACCTGCTCTGTAGATGAAGATTCTTTCCCACTAATTACCAGACTGAGKCACCTGAGAACTCACAGATCAACCACTGTATTAAAGCTTCCACGATGAAGGTCAGATAATAAACAAGTGTGAATGTTGTTACTTCTCCCTTGCAAGATCAGTGTTTGTTCAAAAGTTGGGAAGACCCTCACACTGTTGTACACTGTGTACACAGTCTGTACACTGGCTGCACAGGTGACAGGGAGGTGCTGAGCTGCAGAGCATCTGTTTGGGAGCGCTCTTACTGCACTGCTACCTGTTGCTCCTCAGCCAGAAGTAGCGCAGCAGGAGTTAATCCGGTTATAGCAGAAGGAGGCTCCAAAGGCAGCAGGATGGGCACCAAATTAGGGAGGTTCTCCCCTTCCCTGTTGTAGTTGCAGGACGATACAGGAAGGGCAATGGCCCCAACACAACAAGGATTTGTTCTTAGAAGGAAAAAAAAAGTTTTATTTTTTCTAGACAGAAAGTAAGTGGTACAGTCCAGTCTTGTCCTCTCTCAACCAAAGCCAAGGCCACCCTCGTGCCTGGGCAGAGATCAGGCATAGTACTGCAGATTGGCTTTTTTCTTTGCTTGAACCTCCAGGATTCCCTCCATGTAGTCCTCGTGGGTGAGCTCTGTAGCGCCACGGCGCAGGGCGATCATCCCCTGCCCCAAGAGAGTGGATTTAGAGGCATGTGAGCAGCCTATCAGCTCAAAGTTACCCAGTTCCAGCTTACACAGCCCCCTCCTCTCTGTGCAGGCTACGAGTTAGGAACTCTTACCGCTTCCACACACACTGCTTTGCACTGGGCTCCATTGAAATCATCTGTGCAGCGAGCCAGTTCCTCATAATTCACATCAGGACTGAAAATGGGGGAAAAAAGAAATCCCAGAACGTGTAAACAACAGAAAAAGCAAGATATGGAGCTTCCTTAAATAAATATCCAAAAAAAATAGAGTGCCTCCCACCCCACAGAAAGAAGTACCATCACCACACAGGGCAAACACAGCCCCAGCAGGCCATTCCGCTTCTCTACCTGACATTCATTTTGCGTGAATGGATCTGCATGATTCTGGCTCGGGCTTCCTCGTTAGGCATTGGGAACTCGATCTTGCGATCTAATCGGCCAGAGCGCAGCAGAGCTGGGTCCAAGATATCAACCCGGTTGGTTGCAGCAATCACCTAGGTAGAAACAGCATCATCAGTCTGAGGCACCCACAGCACAGACCTCTCCTGCAYGGGCATCCACTGTGCTGCTTCCCTGCACACTGTTTTGCATCTTCTGCCAGAGACTCCTGGGCCTCAGCAGTACTTTCTGCTAGACCCCACCTTGACTTGTGTGTTGGGTTGGAAACCATCCAGTTGATTAAGCAGCTCCAGCATGGTCCTCTGCACCTCCCGGTCACCAGCCTTCTCACTATCAAACCTGAGGAAGAGGCAAGGAAAAAAAGCTATCAGCTTGAGCCTGACCACTCTGCCCTCCTATTCTCCTCAGGTTGAAAGGCACAGTTGCTGCAGGCACACTGCTTGGCTAAGCTTTTCTCAGGCTGCCTTGAAGCTGCAGCAGGTCTTGCACTGATGAGCAACTGTGACAAGAATAACCATCAGCAGCATTGACGTCCCATGACATCCTTAGCCTTAAACAGGGCTGATGTTGTCCGAGCCCAAGCAGTAAATGAGGGCAAACACCTCCATGTCCCTGATGCAGTCACCAGAGAACAGATGTGAACTGCTGGGCAACATCGGGTGGCTCTTCAGGGTCACTGTGTTTCACTCACCAGCTTGAGGAGTTTGACAACTGCTGTCATTGTTTTGCCCTGTGTCTCTGACCAGGCCTTGCATTAAGCCAGGCTTATCTCACAAACTCAGACTAAGGACTACACACCCAAGCGCTTTACAACATGGCCTACACCTCACCTTTTGGTGCCAATGGCATCCAGTTCATCAATAAAGATGATGGAGGGGGCTTTCTCCTTGGCTAAAGCAAAGGCATCTCGTACCAGCTTAGCGCCATCACCAATGAACATCTGCACGAGCTGTGGGCCAGCAAGCTTCAGGAAGGTAGCCTGCGGAATGGGAGAGAAAATCCTACACCTAGTTTCCTAAGATTGTTAGTGCTGAATGCTACCAAAAACTCATAAATAAACATGCAAACACAAAGAATCACAATTCCAGTTTAGCCGTATTAACTCCTTCTTCCTTAGACACATTCTTTTTCAGCTACTATCCTACAACATGTGCATTAGAAGTTTCCTCTTACCTTGGTCTGGGCAGCACACGCTCGAGCTAAAAGCGTCTTCCCTGTCCCAGGAGGTCCATACATCAGCACTCCTTTGGGTGGCTGTATACCCAAATTTTCAAACTTCTCCTTATGATTCATTGGCAGGACAATGGCCTCCACAAGCTGCAGCAAAAGAAACATATGAAGCCATAGAACCATCCCACTCCACAAACCCAGGCTGCCTCAACTACGAGCTGAAGCTCAGAGACTTCAGCCTGCAGTCACACCACAAATGGAATGTAAGGCATCACCTCCTGGATTTGTTTATCCAGCCCCCCGATGTCACTGTACTGCTCTGTGGGCCTCTCATCCACCTCCATGGCTTTCACCCGTGAATCATATTCCGTAGGCAGAGTCTCCAGGATCAAGTAAGAGTCTTTGTTCACTCCCTGTAAACATAAATCCACCAGCTTTGCTTAAAGAAGGCCCCTTAGGCAGCAGTTGTTAATAATTATGCAACTAAAAGTGATTCACAAGATCTTCAGGAGCTCCAAAACATTAACAGCAGTTCTAACAGACACTCACCAAATCACCACAGCTTGGCAGAGTGGCCAAAACTACAACACTAGAAGTTTAGCACAGAGGGGTTTCAAAGCAATCTGGACAGAGTGCCTCCTTTCAAAAGGAAACAAGACACACACACACACACACACACAGACATTTCTGGCTTATGTCACATCACAACTGCTTCACTCACCACTAGGTCTCCAGGCTTCAGTTTCTCAGCATCAACCAGCCCAATAACAGGCAGGAAATAGGTCTATGAGAAAGGAGTCAAAGTCAGCAAAAGCAGCCGTACCAGGACGGGGCCCCTCACTCAGCACTCTGAGCACCCAACTGTGCACGGGGTCCTACCTGGCGAGTAGAGGTCTTGATCACTGCACACTTGCCCTTCCGCTGGGAATCCAGGTCAATGTTCGCTCCATCCTCCTCCTGGTCATTGGGGTCAACATCCAGCAGCTGAGAACCAGAGCGAGAGATTCCAGTAGAATAAAACCAGACAAGCAGGGCTATCCCAGGATTAACGCTTCTGAATTATATACTAAATTATATATTTTYTAAATAGAAAATGTTAGCATTATTAAGCAGATCAGCAAAATTACTGAATTATAAAAGGAATGCAGTGCAGTGTCTGGGTCTCTATAGGCTTTTATGCAGTTATCTTAACTAGCTTCTTATAATGAACAAAGCAGGGTAAGCACCTAAGTACCTGTATTCCTGCACCTTGGCTAGTAAGGTACATGCACATCAACTGAGCTGGCAGCAAGTGCATTGTATTGTCTGCTAAGATGGAAACATTGAATGGTTTGTAAATTCCAACCCATGTTTTTCTTTCTTTSTACTTGGTTAATTCCTCAGACCTATTCCTTTTGTAAGAGGGCGTCTTTGATTGCAGCAGCCCTGTTCATGCCCAGCTAGGACTACTTTTTAGAGCATTTTAAACAACAGAGTCACCACTTTTCATTTACTGTGTCAATGTAAGTTGCAGACAATATGTGACAAATTACATGCCCTGAGTCTATACTAAGTGAACTTGGGTAGTCAGGTTTTGTGCAGATGCAGAAGAGCTAACAGGGGTCTAAGGAATGACCCCGTAAGAAATGGACAAGCAAGAAGCATTCTCGGCTGCAAACAAAACCAAGTGGAAAATCTTAAAAGTCTGGACTCCAGAATAACCAGTAGTTGGACAAGATAACACGTTTCTAGTTAKGGATGTGCTCCCCTGCCCTCCCTTCTCCAGATACGAGTTGTGCACCCCTTGAGCATCGCTCCAGAGATGCACCCCGCCTCACCTCAATGACATTGGACACAAGGTACGGCAAAGTTTTGTTCACTTTGATCTTCTCGCTGTTCTCTTTGATCTTGTCCTTCATGGCCTGAAGCTCATGGGTCACTCTCAGCACTTCACTCTTCATGATCTGGAATCGGGATGTTTAAGGCAGCTACTGTCAGATGTTACTCAGTCAGCAAATCCATATCATGCTGTCACAGAAAMCCCACTTCCTAAATATCAAACCTTTGAACAACAGTAATGTAGCTAAGATAACCTGCACCTATAAGTGAAGCAATGTCTGCAGTAGAAGGCAGCTCTGTTATTAGGTGMGCTGCTGCAAATGGGAAGTACGAGCAGGGGCAATGGTTGAATTAGGGCTCACGTCTCCTGGGAGCAGCAGGACCACCAGCACCTTTACCTTTGTACCACCGTCTGCACCCCCACTTTATAGAGCAGTTACGTTCTGCAGGACCATATAAATCAATCAAGACTTGCACAGGAGAAGCAAATCATATCGACTGTTTCTGAAGGAAAAAATATGTTGCGTGCTCCTTGAGCCAAAATCCTCAGTACTGGAATAATGCCCGTTACTTAGGACCTAAACAGAAGATGGACACAATCCCAGGGAAAACAACAGGACACAGACTTAKAGGATAATTCAGRTTGGAAGGGACATCAGGATCTCTCTCACCTAACCTCCTACTCAGCCATGGGGTCAGATAAGGTTGCACAGGATCCACCCAAAGATGAGGCCGAACAGCTTCCCTGGGCAGCCCGATCCCAGCTTCACACTGAGAAGGACTGTCCTCGTACCTGCAACCCCTGCTTTAACTAAGGGACATTAGTTGATGATTTTAGTTCATCTTGCACTTCACTTCGATGTGTGTGCAGAGAATTCAGATTTCTTACATCTCTATATAATTTTAACTTTTAATCACAACTAGAATAAAAAAAAATACACACAMAAAAAAAMCCCATAAAATAGTCATGAATCACCATCCAACAGCACATTTATATCCAAGGCTAAAGTAGTGAATACAGCTGTTTCTCCGTGGTAGCTGACACCATGTTCTGCCTCCTTTCCTGGGTCTTATCCTAGAATTTCAAAATGCCCTGTGAGACCCACAGAGGCAACTGGAACACCAAAGGGTCTCTGAAAAACTGCCCACAGCTGAAGTACCTTATATGACTCTTATTTAATGAGAAATGCATCTTCCTTAAAACACATCTTTTTCAAACTCTTCCTATCTGAGCATAATGCTCTCCTGTTGCACATAACTATCCACAGGACAGAACTGCTATCAGGAGCGAATATACAATCTGCGGCATAAAACTACAAAAACACAGAAATTTGATTTAAAGTAGCCYGGGAAACTTCCAAGGAAAACTGTTGCTGTAGAACCCAACTTCTGTGGAAGGTGCAGTGCTCCTCTATGCGAACAGGTCCATACTGGGACAGATCTACCCTGGGACCTGTCCCGTTTAAAACCTTTATCAGCRAGCTAGAGGAGTGACACAGAGCTCTCCCAGCCTGTTTGCAGATGACACGGAACTGCAGGGAAGGTCCTGCACGCCCAAGGCTGGCACCCAGAGGGACCTCAGCGGGGTGGTGTTGGGGCCTGCAGGATCCTTGCACAAGTCGCCAATGTTCTGCACACGGGCAAGAAAAGCGCCTCGCAAAACCAGCAGGGCRCCGGCTGGGGGGCAGCCCTGCAGAAATGGGGCTCCTGGACAGCGCAGCGGCCACGGGCTGGGCCAACAGCCCCCGAGGCTCTGCTGCTGGCGGCGGGACAGCACACGGGGGCAGCTGCCACAGCCCCCGCCTGCACTGCGCGCAGCCTTGGCCTTAAGCACAGGCCTGCTAAGGAGAGGCTTAGCAAGCTGGACTTGCTCAGCCTGGACAAGGGGAGGCTTCAGCCCGTCCTGACAGCAGCCCCTGCTGGCAAGACGGACTCTTSCCAGCAACACTCGGTGGAAGGTTGGGAGACAACAGGTATAGCTAAAAGAGCCGGTTCCGAGCGGACATAAAGCGGGCTGCCCGGGGGGGCTGCACGCTCGCGGCCCCCAGGCCCTCCACACCCRCTGCACGAAGCCCGGGGCTCCGGGCTGAGGGGGCACCCCCGCAACGGGAACCACCGCGGGCTCCCGTCCCCATCCCCAACCCCATCCCATCCCCTCGAGGCGCCCGAGCCGCCCAGGCCCCGGAGAGCGGCCGCCCCGCGGCCCCCCTGGGCGCGCTCACCTTGATCTCGCTGTCGAGGAGGCGCGTGCGCTGCACGATCTCCTCCGTGGACATCTTGAGCACCTCCTCGCCCACGCCGTCCTGCGGGGCACAGGGCGGGCGTCACGCGCGGCCGGCCCCGCGCCGCCCCGGCCGGCCCCGCCGAGCGCCCCGGCCCCGCGGCCGCTCACCTCGGACTCGTCCCACACCGACGCCATCTTGCCCGAGCGAACGGAGCGCCGCGCGCCGGGCGGCCGATTCCGCGCTGCCCACGCCGGGCGCCCAGCGCAGGGCACGAACCCCTAGGCGGGCTGGGSCGCCTCGACCTCCTTCCTTCCCTTCTCGGCGCCCCAAGTCCGGGCCCCGGCGCCCCTACGAGGCGCGGACTCAGCCGTGCCGAATCTGCCAACGAGATGAGTTGACCCACCGACCGGTCACGTGCCGCCGGCCAAATCTGCTGAGTGAGAGTGATGGCGGCGCCGCCATCTTGGTGCGGGGCAGGGGCGGGGCCCGCCGCCAGGGCCGCCTCCCGAGCGCTCCCCTCCCTCCTCCCCCTCCCGCCTCGCGCGGGCGGTTGACGCGCAGGCGCGCAGGCGGGGCGCGGGCAGGCGCGCGCACGTGGGGCAGGCGCGCG